>NC_079296.1:32573574-32876604 GCF_023638135.1 Falco biarmicus
CCTGCCACCCTCCCGTCCTTTCCCACCGCCTGCCTCCCCTTGCTAGCTATTTGCTTCTATCTTTTGAAATTATTTTCAGGCCCCACCCTCGCTAGCGCAGGCAGCCAAGGTGTCGTCCTGCCGCAGCGCTCGCTGCTACCGCGGCGGCGGTGACATGTGTCTCCAATCAGCGGCTGTACGCTAATTAACGTAGCTCCTACCCCCGCTACGTTTTAAAGAGCGGGGAAGCCCCACGCTAGAGGAATGCAGAGTTCCCCCCATAGCCCCGCTCCGCCGCCCCCGGGCCGCAGCTCCTCACCCCCGGGCCCGGGGATTGGCCCGGCGGAGGCGGCATCAGCGGCGGCGGAGGGGGGGGGCCGCCTCCACCCTCCCTCCTCCCTCGCTGGCCCCGCCGCCCCCTCGCCCCGGTGCGGCAGGGACAACCGGGAGACCCGGACGCAGGCAGCGACCAAGCCGCCGCCGCTCCGCGCCCGGCCGCCCTGCAGCATCCCCCCGATGGCCGGCCGCCTGACCTGCTGCCTCCTGCTCTGGGCCCTGGGCCATGGGGGCTGCCGTTCGCCTGCGGGGGCGGGCGCCGGCAGCCAGGCCGCCTGCCCCGTCCAGCCGCCGGCCGCCTGGGACTCGTCCTCCCCGGGCCGCGACCCCCGCGGGGGCTCCCCGCCGCCCGGTGCGCTGAGCAGCATCGCTCAGGACATGGTAGCTGTCCACATGCTTAAGCTCTACGAGAAGTACAACCGGGAAGGCAGCCGGCCCGGCGACGGCAACACGGTCCGCAGCTTCAAAGCCAGGCCGGGTAAGACGGGCCGGGCGCGGGGGGCACCGCTGGAGCCCCCTCGCTCCTTTTTCGCTTTAAAGCGACGGGTTTGCGCCGAGGCTGTCACTGACTGCGGGGGTTGTCACGCTGGGTGAATGCGGGGGGGACCCTTGCTAACTGCACGGGCACGGTGTCTCCCCTCCGCTCTGCGGATGGCTCCCCCCCTCCCCCGGCTCCCTTCCCTTCCCCGGGAGTATCTGCAACAAGGTATCTCCCTCCAGACAGCCTCCGCTGCTGTGGATGCAAACCACCGGCACTGGGTCGAAAGATGTTTTCAGAGATACTTGGAGCGTAAAACTAGTAGCCAGGGCACCCGCTGCGGGTCCTCTCCTCCGGCTCTTCTCGCAGGCTCACAAGTTTGTTAGGAAGAGTGCCGCCTACGGGACCGCCTAAAACTGCTCGGGATCTTAAGTCCGTTGCACTGTCTAAACCTGAGAAGACAGCTGTCTGAGCTCCCCCTCCTCAGCTTTACTTGGCTTGATTATGACGGTAAAAGAGCATATATACTGTGTCAAAACCATGCTTTCATTATCCCAGTCTTACTTCAAAGTAGTAAAGAGGAGGTTTGTGTAGTTAATACTCTCTTTAGTCTATCCTTTGTCAAGGAAACACAAAGTATCTTTTCTGGAAAATGTCTTCCTCCTTTGGTTAACTCCCACGGACAATAACTATGGTCTTGGCTCTTAAAATAAGAACTATACAAGTTTCTGGAATATAATTTTTATGTTGCCAGAAATATTCATCAGATGCCTATAAAAACGAATTCAAAATTTGCTTTTGTGAGTTTCAATCTTTCTCCTACATTTAAGCCTCAGGTATAGAATATAACGCAGCACACAGTGTGTTAGGGAACTGTTACTATAATGCACAATAACTCATTCTCTAGTGCATCCCAACTGAACTTCTATCCTATGCCAAATGTAATATTAAAAGGTAATGATACTCAAGCAGTAGGAGATCCCATGGAAGGGTAAGTGGCTAATGAAAATATCTAGAAATCTGGAAGTTAGGATGTAAAGCAACTGCAGGCATTTGGGAGAGAAACAAATTGCCATGCTCTTGATCATTAGCTAGCAGCTCCTAACTACTAGGGGTTAGGAAGGAACTTCCACTGTGGATGGTTATTCCATGACCTCCTGCTATCACTGTTGTTTTTCTGTGAACTGAGCAGCTGATACGGGCTGCTACCCAAGGAAGGCCCTGGACTGCAACAGTGATTTTGGAAGAATGCATGAATTGCACTATATTATTTTTCTTCATTTTCCAATTACTCTGCTGAACAAGTTACTTGCATTGAAGTGGTTTAAAACACTAAAATAGCAGCATTTTCTACTCGCACATAAACTACTGACCAATTAAAAAGTGCTATTATTTTGTGCATCTCCCAGATCATGAAACCAGAGACACCTGGAAGTAACCTGTCTTGCCATGCAGTGAAAATAAAGTACACTCATGTCCAAAATTCCTGTCTCCTGTGTACCTTCTCTACTGGATCCTATTTCTCCCCAGTAACATGGCATGAAAGCAGAAGCTCATCTGCAGTGTACCTTTGTTATGACAAATTGTAATTCATCAACCTAGCAATGAACAGTCTGAAATGAACCATAGAATGACACAAGGAGAACCTTATCTGACAGTATGTTTTTTCTTTATCTCCTCCAAGAAATTCTAGTGTTTTCTTTTGAAAGAAGAAATTGGCATGTTTTTCTAACAAGATATGTGGAACATCCATTCTTTATAAAATATAATGATAATTCTGATCCTATTAAGATAAGCAAAATGGATTACACATATAATAATTTCTTTTTCATTATCTCAAGCAATGGATATCTTCTTTACATGTGCCTTTCAGAAAATCCTTCCATTCCTATGTTGCAGCTTACAGCTGTTTGTTAGGGAGCACTTGAGCATCACTGTTAGCTATGGTTGTCAGGATGAGGGCTCCAGAGGTGCAAAATGTTTGTCTGGACTTGGTTTGCTCCTTTGTCACATGCATTATTGAAGCCTCCTCAACTACAGCAGCTGTATTGCCATCCTACATATCCCCTGCAGGATATAGATGGTGCTGACAGGGTTACTGAATATGTACAATTTCTCCATATTCAGTGTGAGGCACTCAAAATATATATATGCATGTACTTGTTTGCACATATTCTAAATACAGCTTCCTCATGTTCCTCTAGCACTTATTGCTTCAGGAACAGTGCTTCACAAACATCTGATCACCTCCCCTGAGCTTACCTCTACATGTATTCACAACAGTTCATTACTTCTGTGATAAGGAGCTGAAAGACAGCCTATGAACTAATTTCTCAAGTTCTTTTTTTCTTTAGGTGCTTTCCAGTTTTCAGCAAACTGTGTAGCTTTAGAAAACAGCACCAATTGAGTGAAGTTAGTTACACAGTCAAGTCGTTAGTGGTTCATGACCAAATGTGAAATATTAAGTTATTGTCCAACTTTACCTAAATTGCTAAGATTAGGGGGAATTAGTCTTCATGGAAGCAATCTGCTGCCTAAGCCATGAAACTTCCAATAAATCAACTCTTGCAGCTCAGGCTCATTCCCTGAACACTATCCATACTCTGTGCTAAATGAAGCAAAGGCCTTGGTGAATAGTAGAAAATAGCAGCCATCTAATTAAGACTGTATTATAATGTATATGTGCAAGAAAACCAAATCAAGATTGCCCAGGCAACTGTAATTCTGGTCTCTAGAGCCTTGCTTTAATATAATTTTATAGCTTAAAATATTTTGAATTACATTCTCTGCATATTTCTTTCTCACAAATGTGTTATCAGAAATAACATGTGAATCTGTTTTGCTAGTCTTCATTTAGTGCAATGCAACATTCTCCTATGTGGATTATGTAGTAAAGGCTAATATTTTCTTTCCTTGGCCACTTGCTTTTTTTTTTTTCCTTCCAGTCTCTTGGCATGTGTCCTCTACACACCTTGCCTGTATTCCTAACTTGAAGGTGTCTACAGTGAGCAGAGGTAGATGCAACAGCTTTAATGTATACAGCTAGTACAGTTCCAACTCAGAGTAGACCTGGAAAACATAACAATGCTTGGTTGACAGGTTGGTAAACGCCTGAGTGATCTGATGCAATATGATAAATATGAGTATGTTCCATCCAAAACTCAGGTCTCCTCAGTTCCTAAAAGCCTGTACTTCCAGGCTTCTGGCTTTACAGTAGCTGCAGATTTACAGATTCTTACTCTGTTCTACAAAGGATTTTGACTTTTGAAGGGTTTGTTTCACTCCAGCATGCAGAATTAATTTAGATTAATTAGAACTCCCTGTCTCTGAGCTATCATTACAAGTTACCTTCACATCTGAAACCCTGGGATTCTGGTGTTTGAAATGCCTTTATCCCAATGATGCATATGCCTCATAGTCATCTACAGAGCTCATAGTGCTAGAAGCATTCTACTACTTAAAAAAATGTTAAAATTTTCAACTGTACACAGCTCAGGTAGGGAGAGGCAGTGGACAGGCTAAAAAATATGCCTTCTGAAATGAAAAAGACAACAGCCTGCTGTTCTAAAGGAAGAACTACAATTATTCTCTTCCTTGGTCTGAAAAATAGGCTATCAGCCTTGTGAAAATTCTATGCTTAAAAGACTTGAATAGAATCTAAACTCTTTTTTCATAGTATGATCACCTGTGCATTAGTATTGATTAAAAGTTTACTGATAGGAAAGAAATAGGTTCTCATCACAGCATACTGTTTCTGTTAGCCTCTCTGCCACCTATGAAATCATTATGTGGGCATCAGTATAAGCTGTTCCACTTCACCACATCAGGAAAAAAATAAGATGGTGCAGATTGAAATTGCATACTTGAACATTGTACTTTCAGACTGCCTATGTGGGCCTGGGATTAATGAACATCCTAACCTGCTATGGTTTAGTTTGAATGATGGTTTTATCCAGCATGAACTGGAAGACAGCAAGCACCAGTTTAGTGAGATGTAGCACGATTTAATTTCCATCTTTCAAATAAAACTGCTTAAAAGGAGGAACAATCTGGCAGGCAGCACTTAACAGTACTGCTTTTCTGTTGCCAAGATTTCTGTGGCTCATCATCTACGGCGCATTGAAAAACAAACCTAAGTGTTTCTGAGAAGACCGGCTGTTGGGTTTGTTGGGTTTTGTTTGTTTGTGAGTTTTTTTCCACCCTGTTGCCAGAGAATTCCAGGTATGTCAAAAAGAGCTGCTAGAGGGTTTGCCCACTTGGCTTAACTAATGAGACAAACCTACCCACTGTAGTCTGAGTTTGGGAGAACAGGAATCACTTCTGCCACCACTTTCCTGTATACTCATGAGCTAGTAAAAAAACAAAAAAAAAACAACAAAAAAAACCAAAACACCACGCCCCACCCAATTTTCACAGTGATAGACTGTTAATGCATGGTCTTTTGATTCTGGGATTACATTTTAACACACTAAGAGAGGTTTCTACTGTTTAAATAAACATGGTGTAAACAGTTATTAGTGTAAAATTGTTCATCTTCCTTGTGAGGAGCACAGAGATATAACTTGAGCACACATTGTTCCACTAGCAAAAAAGGAACTACATCAAATGGAGTTTTAATTTTATGAGTCAGCTCCTACTCAACAGTAGTTGTCACTAACTTCAAGCAGATCAAAACACAAGTCTTAGAAACAAAGTAGGTTTCACAGTGCTTTAAACAAAGCTCCTACAAGATGTATACCAGAAAGAAGGACTGCTCACAAAAGTAACGGCCCCCAAAATATGTTGCACTACTTACTTCCAGCCCCCTTGTGAAATGTCTCTTGTGCACTACTTACGGACAATGAACTTCCTAAGTGTTGCCCACAGAGTTAGCACCCAGAGATCTTTCAGGAATCTTTGTAGTCAGGTGTGGATTAGACCATTTTGAATATTAACTATAAACCTGGTTTTCAGCTGGTATACTGAGTAAGGTACCATTCTGAGCTCTGCTTTGGACAAATTTGATAGCTTCTCTGAGCTTGATTTTGTTATAAACGAAATAGAAGCAAGGATTGCTTTTCTTGCCTGCCTGGAATGAAAGGCAGTCTGAAACTGAAAATCTCTGGGAAGAGTTTTATCCCTCATGTATACAAAAATTGCCTAGTGTGTTGGACAGCCCTGATGTTATTGTAATTTTGCCATTAAATATTGTTAGGGTTTTTTCCTCCTTTGATTCACTATAGTTTTAAGCTGAAGTGACAAGTTTGCTACTAACTGATTTGAAATGGCCAAGTGAAAATCAAAATTTGTTAATCCACTTATAAAGGAATAAGGGTTTGACTACCATTTTTGGTCCCAGATATTTATCCATGTTTTCCTTGCTCTCTTGTAGGATTCTTGGCCCAGAAGCCTGTGTACTGCTTCAATCTGACATCCATGCAGGATTCAGAGATGATCCTTGCTGCCACTTTTCACTTCTATGCTGACAAACGATCTCGGCACCGGGAAGTGTTTTGTAAGCGTTCCAAGAACTCCTCCTGCCGACTCCTTCACCTGCCTCCGATCCTGCGGCTCAACCTCATTTTCCAAAGTATTCATCAGAATTCTGCCTATGGGCTAGTAAAAGGGAACATTACTGTCTTTCTTCAAAGGCGAGGGGCTTGGCATGCAAAGGACATTTCACACATCATAAAAGAATCAAAACAGGCTGGAGAGCTCATTCTCTGCGCTGAGCTTGATTCTGGGGAGAAACATCAGGGCTTCCCTGAACAGGCCACCAGCCATTTACCTTATATACTAGTTTATGCCAACGATCTTGCAATCTCAGAGCCTAACAGCGTGGCAGTCACCCTACAGCGTTATGATCCATTCCCTTCCAACGATGGGGACCCAAATCTACCCTCCAATGCTTCTACTGACACCCGAGTGAGGAGGGATACTTACCTCTCAAGTCCTATTCAGAACAATGAGTTGCCAGAAGTAGATTATAACAACAATAAATACAACAAACATGACATATGGGAGAATGCCTACAAATCCCTGAAACCAAAAGCCTCACGCAAAGACCGAAGGAGAAAAGGGCAAGAAAATACAGAAACACTTACAAAGTCTCAGGTGCTAAAATTTGATGAGAAAACTATGAAGAAAGCAAGGCGAAAACAATGGAATGAGCCAAGGATTTGTTCAAGAAGATACATGAAAGTTGACTTTGCTGATATTGGCTGGAATGAATGGATCATATCTCCCAAATCATTTGATGCCTACTACTGTGCAGGGGCATGTGAATTTCCAATGCCCAAGGTAGTATGCCTTTTTGTTGTTGTTAGCCTGCAAACAGCAGAACTACTGTTCTGTCTATCCAACTGCTTCTTTAGTTAGAATTTCCTTCAGATTTCACCGTTTTCACTGTACCCTATTGACTCATCCAGAGTAATTAATTTCAGCAATATTGTTTCCATCAACTTATTAATCACAGAGCAAAAAGATTCCAACTTATCTTTAAAGGTAATCTGAACAATAAGAAAAATGTCTCAGGTTTATCTTACAATTTCTCATCTTATATCTTTAAACCATAATACAAAGACTTATGCAGCTTATTAAAATATGGTTACACACACTAAATCATCAAATTACTCTGTTGTGGTAGCAGAAGTATAAGGTATTATATGCTAATAATAAAACAAGCTGCTGTTTCAGAGTATTTCTGAATTCCACTGAAAATACCTTAGGAGAAAAATGCAGAGTAGTGACCCTGAGGTATTTTTAACTTTAAGAAATTGCTTGTCACTTCGAAAATAAGAATGCTGGTTAAGCTGATACTTGTGTCTCAAAATTCTCTGGTGTTTTTTTATTTTACTAAATTCTTAAAATTAAGATAATCCTGCTGGAACAAAAAAGGTGATTTATCTTATGTGGCTGGAAATGCCACATAGCTGTCCGTAACACTCTAAAGCTAGCATACTTAATTCCTCCTATAGCAGCAGTGTGAAATTTGCTAATAGAGGCAAACATGAACTCCTGCTCCAATGGAATTTTGATTTGGCCCACTCCCACTCACTCACTCTATGGCAAAAAGTAGAAATTTTGGCAATCCTATGTAGCACAAGAATTATTGGCATTTTACAGGGCCTTGAAGTAATGGGGGAGGGGAGGATTTGAAGCAGCGTGTAACCTGCATGTTTAGAAACTGTAATTATTTTGCAATTCTACCTACAAATGGCCTGATTATTTATTCTCCTGACATTTCTGAATGTGATCACCTGGCACATAAATAATGAACAGTGTTTTACAGCAAAGAATTTCAAAGCTCCGAGACAGAAATCGGCCCTACATTACATACATGGAGACTGATGTATGTTTGTGTTGAAATAAGTAGTATGATTTCAGGAAGAGTAGATATGCAGGCTATTTTGAGTCCAGAAATAGCGGAAATCCAGACATCACAGTAAGCTGTATGAATCTGACCACATGTTCTTGTGTAGCTGGCTAGCGCTGAACTATGTATACATAAATTGATACATGGTCTGGTAAAAATTAAAGCTTACACAAGCTCACATACAACTTCACTTTTTTTACCGTAGTAGAAAGAGATCATGCAACACAAGCACCATTTAACTTATCCAAAACAAAAAACAGCCCGGGAGTACAGATCCTCTGCCATAAACCCACAGTCTAATGCACCATTCATACATACCGGGGAGGGGGGGAGATACATTTAATGCATCTAGCTTCCTGTGAGCAGATTAGCATGACACAAAAGCTGACAGAACCAAAAGAAAGTGGATTTGTTTCTAGCCGGAATAGTTAAATAGGCTTATATTGCTGATTTATTTAATTTCTTATCTAGCAATATTACTTGCTATATAATAAAGATTTCCTTGAAAGTCAAAAACATTTACCTTAGTTCTCATTTTGATACTTGTTTTCTAGATAAATTAACGTGGCTGCACTAGCATCTAGGTGCCAAAAAACCAAAACAAACAAAAAAAACCAAAGAGATTTAAAATTGAATCACAGATACATAGATTTGGGGATTTTTAGTTTGACACACTCTTTGATTGGGTTTGATTTAGAAGAGTTCTACTTTTTGTTAGCTTTGTATTTTGAAGAGGAAAAGAAAATAAAGGCAGATTCACAGAACTTTTTTAAATTACTGTTTCCAAATGAACAGAGTTAACTAGGACATCAGAATGGATGATGCTTCAGGTCTGAACATAAGAATTGTTATGGAGAGAGAAATAGCTTTTGTTCTTATGTGTTTACCCTAAGTCAGGAGAGCATGCACATGATCTTGGCACTCCTAAATCAAAGGCCAGATTAATGCTATTCATGTCTACACAGCCAACCTGCAAGGTATTCTTTTTATAACTGTGGAGATAGAATTATATACCTGGCACACTGAAAATCATCACATTGTATGATATTTTTTTTTTAAAGTATCAGTACATCACTCTGCATATTATGTTAATAACTGCAATTCTTGATCTTGATACAAAACAGCTCTGGTACAAATCTTGTCAGAGCAAGTTCACCTATCTTACTGCTGAATTTCTTATTCCCTGAACTGTAACTGTGAGGGGGAAGATTAGCGTATACAGTTACTAATGGTTGCCTGTACTGCTGCATTCGCCAAATGAATGCTAGTCTTACCTCTGGTAGAAGGAACTGGGAACATATCCTTTCCCTGGTCCACAGTAATTAGAATTATCTTGACTTCATGTAAGTGCATCAGTTCATAAGTTTAATTCCAAGAGTTGAAATCAAACATGAGAACAAAATTCTCCTGAAGCTAGGATGTATTGCTTATTAAGATGGGGGGGGGGGGGGGGGGGGGGTGTTGAGGGTCAAATTCATGATAAAACAGATTTTTAAAGCGGTATAAGCTAGGCAGAAGGACAGGGTCTAAAGTATTTCAAACCTACTGTTCAACTGCTTTCTGGCTACATCACTATCCTCATATTTTCTGGGGCCCAAAACGTTTCTAACCTAGGATTGTCCTAGAGGTTAAGTAAGAGCAGAACCTGGCCTGCTGTACACAACTTAGTAGCCAGCATTCAAAGCATTAGCACTTCCTCAGTGCCATCACTACTGGGCATTCAATTTATTATTTCAAGCTTTCCACTTTAGCACATCGGTACAAAGGCTAATGTGAAGCCTAGCCCATAATCACTGAACACTCATGCCAGGTTTCCAGAAGGGCTGGAAAATTCAGAGCCTTGCTGGATGTGGGATAGGTGTGCTGTCTGGCTCTGCTGTGGATGTAGGGCTCAGGCAGCCAGATTTTTTACAGAGTAATACACCATAATAAGCATTTTTCTCTCTAAGCATTTTTGTGCGTAGTGTGTACACTTGCAGGCATTAGAAATTTTATCAGTGCTGTTGTCTTGGTAGACAGCTGCTCTTGCTAGACTTTACTCAAATCTGTTTATTCCTTGCGGTTATTAGAGACTGCACAACTGGAGAAGATCCTAGCAGGATCTTCTGCAGGTTTGTACCCAGGAATCCTGTAAGTCAGTAACTGGCACGGAGGGCAATGATGGCTATCCTCTGCATGGGGTCAAGAAATTCAGTTTCAGTAGCACTTCAGGATCTGTAACTGTTTTAAATAACAACATGAAACAATAAAAGGTGCTAGGAACACTTCAGGAAGTTTTTTATAAAGGTTAAAGAACTGGATCCTAGAAGCTCTAGTTCTTTGTATTTCTAAACTCTGAAGCTGCTTAAGCACATGAAAGCTACTGTGTCTCTCTTGCTGTCCAGATTTGCTGACATGGCCAATGCAGGCAGAAGCTTATTTCTACTTCACATAGCAGCTGTGAGACAATTTACTGCTGCTTGTCTGCGGACGGCTTTGAAATCTAAAGATGGAGGGTGGCCTGAGAGAGCAAGCTGTTGCTAATTATGCCAATATGTGCTAATTACAGAAAGTCACTTTCCAGGATCAGTCACTTGTTGGGACTTGGCTATAAGGATGCTGTCTTGAAGCCCCAAAGGATCAGGACGGATTTCACAATTCCTCCTTGTAATGGCCCAAATGGGGTTGCTTTAGTTAAAGAACATCTGAAAGCCTTAAAAGCAATTAAGGTTTGGATCTGATCTGCTGATATTGCATTTAAAGCAAATGTATCAAAACTGAATTAACCTAAAAAATGGCTCCTTTGCTATAGCCATGGACTACATAACTTTTCACGTGGAAATGAAAAATCATGGTTTGCATATACTCAATTTTTATTTGAAAAATAGACAAGATATAGGAGACATTAATTCTTCTCACTTGAAGTGTCTGCTTCCATGTGGAGGTGTGCAAAGTCCCTGTCTGTGTCCCACAGATGTCATTATCCACTTGATACACAGCTACGCACCAACAACAATGAAAGATTTCATGTGCCACATATACCAGATCTGTGAGGAAACCTTGTGAAACTGTAGCAAAAACCTGATATGACCAGTGCAATTTTCCTACTGTTACTGTACTCATTTGCTGGGACAGTATTCAAGTATGACAACAGAGGAAAGCAAACAGACTACAGGTATGAAGTACTTGTTCATCACAAGGTTATGATCAGAAAGGCTGTCGCATTGCCTGACTATTCCAGACTAACTCCCCCATGAACATTACTTCTGGGGCACTCTGCTCTTAAAAGAGTAATTACTCCACGAAAAAGTAACTCATTCCAGGTTAGCATACATGAGGAGAAATACCACTGGAACATAGGAACAGTTATTTTGGAAATACTTCCAGTAGCCAATTCTCCAAGTCAGATAAGAGGTTAAGAAAACAAAAGATAACATTTATGACTGAGAAGAGTGCCCCACCCTAGACTTTTTCTCCTGTGTGCCTGCCTCCCAGCATCTAGTAGGTGCAGTCAGGGCCATTCTTTCTTCAGGCTACTGACTGCTGGCTGTGCCACCAGTGCCCTCCTCTGGTATTTATGAAGGCAGCATAAGGAATACAAAATATCTGAGAGATACACCCTGCACAAGAAAGCTCCAAGTGTGAGGGACTTACTATGCTGCACAGCCCCGTGACTCAATCACACATATTCACTTTTTTGACCAACAAAAAACCGTAATTGTTGTCATTTTCCAAGTCCATCTGGGAAAGTGACTGCTCATAAATGAAGTGATAACGATTTCCTTCTCTGTTCCAGATTGTCCGGCCATCCAATCATGCTACAATCCAGAGCATTGTAAAAGCAGTAGGAATCATTCCCGGCATCCCTGAACCCTGCTGCGTTCCTGACAAAATGAGCTCACTCAGTGTCCTGTTCTTAGATGAGAACAAAAATGTTGTTTTAAAGGTATATCCCAATATGTCGGTCGAAAGTTGCGCCTGCCGATAAGTTAATATAAACACATCTTTAACAACACCCACGCATCCTGCCCAACTACACTGGCAAAGCTGTAAATGGGAAATGAATCCACTTCTGTTGATGGATGAATGCAAGCCTACAATTCCTCTACAGAAAGCATGCGGAGAGACTAAAACAATACACATGCTCACCTGGAAGGCTATGTCTTACTGTCATCATTTGTCTTTCATATTCATCTTCCAGGAATTCAATACTTTCACAAGTATCTTCCTAACCCACTTAGCCAAGACACCTGGTGTTTAGTGAGAACTTTAAGTGTAAAGTTTTCCATAATCAAAGGACTAAAATATGTTTTTATATGCTATTTTTCTGACTATTTTATCTCTTCAGTTAACCAAGAAGATGGGAAGTAAACTTGCAAAGGCGGGCTCATTTTAGAATATCACTTTTGTACACAAATCAAAACTTTTTGCCTAAAACACTCATACTCTTAATCTGCATATTTATACCGAAAAATGCTGTAATAAAGGGCTTAAAATGTATATTTTCTTCAGGATGCAAGTATACTGCACTGCATAAGCTTTCATATAAACAGTATGTTAATATAGTCATTTTTGGTTACCCTTCCCTAATACATAATTTGTTCTACAAAAGGCATATGTAATATCCCCCACTTTTGTTTGCTGGATAATTTCAGGTTGTTAAACATATTCTCTGAGTAACACATACTATATAGTAATATGTTGAAATACTAAAAATAAAATAACCAAGATTTATATTTTTGTAAATTATACTTTATATCCTCTAGACTGTTACATGCTTTTAACAAAAGCTAATAAATTAAAGGTACAGTAGTATCTAAAAATAGTTGATTTGTCTTTCTATAAGTGTATTCTGTTCCCTTCTGTTAATTAGATGGAAACATGTAAATACATGTTAAGCTTGTCATAACGTGCCTCAATAGATTAAAGACAGAAGGGAATACTGTGATCATCTAGACTGACCTCCTGCAAGGCACAGATGAAAGAACCTTACTTAGTAGTTTCTGCACCATGCATTATGGAACTTCTGTTTTGAGCTTGGGAACATCTTTGAAAAACATACATAAATTTGTTTTTGAAGATTTCATGTGGTAGAATATCCCTACTGGACTACAAGCAGTTGTTCCAAAAGTTAGTGCTCTTTGTTCATATGCAGTGACTTAATCCTAGTCTGAATTTGCTGAGCTTTAGTTTCAATTCACTAGATCTTACTGTAAACTATTTTATTAGATCCCTTTTATCTATTATCCAAAATACTGTCACTGAGTATTTTTAGTAAATAGAGCTCGATCAAATTACATTTTGGCTAAGATTTAAATAGATACTTTGCTTTCTTATTCTAAGCCTCAAAAAATTTCTCAAAGCTCTTTTCTGAACTCTTCTCAGAACTTTCATTAACTTTCGTTTCCAACAATGCACATGGAAATGGGACACAATATTTGGCAGTTGTTCTCTTAGAAGTCTTTATAGAAATAAAGTCTGTGCATCCCTCTAACTCCTGTACAATTCTCTACTGATACATTTATGGTAGCCTTTGTAACTGCAGCACTCCTTTAAGAGCTGACGTTCCATTACTGTGCCTGTCATTCCTCTTCCTCAGTGTCCCCAGTGCCAGGACACACTTGCCACATAATTCCATTTTCACCCACCTGCTGTACAACAGCATAGGCAGACCAGGAGCACAACAAACTTCTGAAGTCTGTGAGGTACCACAGAGCACAAGACATTGAGTTTTCCTCCTCGAGAGAGTTTAATTTTCTGCACTATCTTATCCTATTAAGAGTTGCATTGTTTAGGGGAAGGATACCATACACACTACCTTCTGATGAATGACTAACTGAAAGGCTGCCATCCTGGAAGGTGCCAAGTAACTTCTGCCACCAATATTACATACTCATGTAGTACAGATACACACTACAGAGGTGTGTAAATATGATACTTCCTGCTAATCTACATAAAAGCAAGACTCAGTACATACAGGAGTCTCTGCCAGGTTACTCTCACAGCAGTTTTTGCTAGTTCCTCCTAAACAGCTCTCAATAAGTAATAGTTCTAAGGCACCTTATAGTGACTGCCAGTAACGACTGCCAAGAGATCATGGATCTAGCTAGGCATTTCTAACAAAGTACCTACGGTGATCCACACTGGAACTACCGGGACAAACCTCTGCATACTGTTGCCATTAGAGATCTCCCTTAAAAATGTAGGATCTTATGTTTTTACAAACCCTAAGAAACTAAATTGCAGCTGACAAATGCATAAAGAAAAATTTAAAAGTTCTCAGAAATTAATCATTTATTCCTACACAACAGCCATAAGTGTAAAACTTTTCAAAGTATCTTAGGTTACTGTCATTTCTGCTCTCTATTAAGATCTACCCTTTTCTGTAGGTCTAGTCTTGCTCCCATTTAGCACTAGCTCTGAACAACATGACCTATTAACCTAGTGAGCTTATGTTCTTATCTACTGCATTTTGCTTTCCTTAAGGAAACATTTCTGTATCTTGAATTAGTCCTTGGGTACAAACTTTCATTCCAAGATAGGACGATATCTCTTTCCTTATTGCTTGCATCAACACATCATCTGCTATAAGGTCTGTAGGACATAATGAAAAATGCTTCTCCTGTACTCCTCAGGACACCTATGGAACCCTGAAAGGTTTAGTCTGCATTTAAAAGTTTTTTGGCAAAGCTCTGTTTTTTAGGATAGGCAAAACAAAATTATAGCTCTAAGTAGCATAGCTCTCAAGGCACACCCTTACTACTCAAGCAATACAATTCTCTTACTAGTAAAGTTTATTGCATTCAGTTTAGCTGTACCAGTCAATTCGCTAACGTGAACAAGGTCTTAAGCCACTATCTGTTTAGTGGTTTAAGATACTACTTTCTGGGTCTTTGGTACCTGGATGTCTAATCTTCCTCTAGAAAAGCAAACTTTGCATTTGAATAGCACAAATGCAGTCAGCTGCTGCTGGAAGACACTGATACCCTTACTCTCTTGGTTCTAACGGATCTTTTGATTTTTACGAACATCCTATAAACCATTCAATTCAATGTTTAAGTTTCTAGACAAAAGTTCCTATTGACAAATACTTACAAGAGCACATCAAGATAATTCCACAAACTAATTCTAAAAGAATTGGGGATATACTAACATGGGCTGATTAAAGACAGATAAAACAGGAAAACAGCTAATACTAGCCAGCAAAGTGTTAAGGACATTTTTTTTCTGAAACAAATCCACTTTTATTCTTTGAGGCCACAATTTAATTGCCATAACAGCAACAGCTAGAATACACCTAGGTTTTTGTGGAGCATTTCAATTCATTTGCACAAGGCTGCATAATTAATAGAAAACACTGGACAATATTAATATATTCATTTATCACATGAATTAACAACTGTGTCACTGCCAAACCTCAAAGAGCAGCTTTCAAAAGGAATTGCCACTGAGTGGAACTGTTCATTATAAAGTTTCTACAAAGCTGACACTTGGCCTGACACTATGTGACATCTTTATATATGAACTGGAAGTCTGTATATAACAACCCCCACAGCATTTGCAGAAAACAGTGTTTAGGAGAGAGGTATTTATATAGATCACTTATCTAGCTGCACTTTATGTGATCAAAATTCAGTTTAAGGCAGACAGATGCAGAGCTTGGTACCTAGGCACAAGGAATGGAGGCTGCTTCTACTGAGTAAAAAGTCTGCACCTTCGAAAGCCGTAAATCTTAAAATATTTTTTGTGGATATCATGGATTTATGGCACAGTATGAGCATCCGGGGTGATGGTATGTAGAGAGCTAATAAACACTTTGAAAAGATATACACTGGAGTAGTGAACCACATAAGGAAAGGAAATTTTATTTCTGCATGTAGCATTAGTGGACTGCCACTAGAAAACTGTATAGCTCCAGTGTTCACCTTTTCAAAAAGACATTCACATTCTGAAAGAGACATGAAAAGAAACAAAACCAGTTAGAGAAAATGCCTTATAACATGTGACTGAAAAGCACAATCTGTTTATCAGAAAGCAAACTGAGAAGTAACTTGATTATACTGTACAAGTACTTTGACAGACAGAAAACGCAAGCATTATGGGGCTCCTCAAGCCAGGCAGAAAGTTACAAGAACTCCTGTCAAGAAGGTGAAGCCAGGCATAATCAAATAATACATGAAGCACCACGGTTTTGTAACTGTAAGTTATAAACCTTTAGAGTAAGCGCTACAAAAATTGAAGAAATCTTCTATTCTTTGACATCTGTAGATAAATTCTGGAGACCTTTAAAGTTATGTTTCAGCCAAACACAAGTAATTGGGCTCTGCAGCAGGTAGGAAACACAAAGGCCTCGAGTAAAACATAACAGTCTTGCTATGCAGGAGACCAGGATTAATGCCAAATAATCCTTTCTGACATCATAGGAACATAATTAGCCAGCATCTTGGACCTCTGTTGTTACTTCAACAGATATTTAAGTGAGTATTTGAGAAGTCTGGGATCACTTTAAACGCTGGGCATGCACTGCTAGAAAACTGGAGAAGAATGGCTGGCAAAGACAAAACCCTGTCCACATCTCTGCCATTAGATTGATTATTTTTTTTAATATAAAAGCTCATAATACTATTCAGATTTTATGGCACATGCACAGTATGTATTGAGTTGTGCTTAGAAAAAATGATGTATTAATAGTACAGATAAACATATGAATCATTAGATTAAAACATAATGCATTCATGAAGATAAATAGCAAGTGATATTTTTGTCTATACATAAACTATGGTTTTTTCTTCTGTATCATGAGAAATTCTACCATGTCTTTCTATCATCTTGCATGTTTGCCTTGGCCCATTCTTCCCATCTTCACAGATAATTTCCTGTATCTTCACAGAAACCTTTTACTTTCCATGTGGCCTTAGAAGGCCTAGTTATGTTTTCAAAATGAAGTCACTGAAATAATGACTGGTTTTAGACTGGATTGACCATCAAGAATCTAAGAAATATATTACATAAGAGGCTATAAAAACAAGACTAAATTCCCATACACCAAAGGAATCAAACTGAAAATGGAAAAGCCTGCAACCAACATGAAGGAAACTTGACGCAAAACAGATATTTCACTGTGTACAAACAATAGCTCTTGGCTGATAAACAGAAAGAAGTTTTAAGGTTGTTTGTATCGTCATGAAATAGCGTCTTGCAAAACCACAGGTCTCCATCAAATGATCAGCGATTTTCTGATGGCATGTGAAGGGCCTGTAATAAAGACTGTCAGATGATGTTTAGTAATAGCTAATAACAGTGAATTTGTTCTAGATCTCTAATTTCCAGTCTTGATGAAATCTTCTGCGTCCCTAAGAAAGCTTCTCTCTGTGTTGGCAAGGAAATGATACAAGAGTATAATTAAGCAATGATGACCCTAAAGCGAGATGTGGATTCTTTACAATATACAATGTCCTTCCCACCAGCCACATGTGTTTGTCAGATGTTTACAGAATCTTCATTAACTAAGAGCTTTGCTAGATAACAGAAGCTGAAGCATGGCATCAATGACTCTGATAAGGGCAAGCGTACAACCAATCTGCTTGACAACTGACAAGAGGCTGGGGTTTGAAGCAGACTGCAAAAAGCACACAAGAAAGTGATTTGCAAAGGACATTCCAGTTGTTTGCCTTCCATCTCCTTTCCTCTGTAATGAAACAAGACTTTTAATCAGCTAAAACACCCTTGTCCTCTTGTCTCTCCACCAGAAAGTAAATACAGAAGAAATGCATTATTTTGGAGTATTAGCTGGACTGTCTGTTTTCAATATCATTGCATGTTTGACAAGAGGCAAGCCTTTGGAAGATTGGGACAAGTTATCAGCTATGGGAAAGTCTGATGCACACTTTCATGATCCTGGAGAAGATGAGACCCATTTCGATTTCAAATCTTTCGTGAAGAATATGAAGACAGATTTACTAAGGAGTCTGAATTTGTCAAGAGTCCCCTCACAAGTGAAGAGCAAAGAAGAACCACCACAGTTCATGATTGATTTATACAACAGATACACTGCAGACAAGTCCTCCATCCCTGCATCCAATATTGTAAGGAGCTTCAGTACTGAAGGTAGGAGAAGTCCTAAATACGTGGACTAGAATTTTTACAGTACATGGACAGTAGGTACTCAGATTCTTTTGAAATTCAGAGGGAACTATGTGCCTAACTTCCACAGATACTTTATGAATTAAACAGTTTAAAAGTTAGGATTGTAGTCTTGCTCTGTATTTTCTTTCAATCTTTAAAAAAATATAACAGAAAAAAACTAAAGGTAATTGTATTTTCACTGTACAATATTCTCTTCTCAAATACATCAACTGAGATGACGCACTGAATAACAGGGTTTACATGAATCATGTTTCTCAAAGCTAGAGAATTGGAACTGATTTTTAATGTCAGAATGTAAATTTGTGTTCGTCTGCTGAGACACTCATGCTAGACAGCTCTTCTTTCAGGTGGGCTCTTCACGTATTTAGAAACCACAGCAGCCAACTGAGAAACATGTCTCCAGATCCAAGCAAGGCACAGCAGTGCTCCCCCAAAATTTGTGTTAGACAGAAAGATTTATAATGAAATGAGTAGTCAAGCCTGTCTCAACTAAAAAAAAATAAAAACCCTGTCTGCATAACATTAAGTAGACTTTTAAAAGCTCCAAAAGAAGCAGTGAAAAAAGTTAGAAGTAAATGCAGTCCTTGTGATAAAAATAAGACAGGGAGAATCAAAGCTTCTGGTTATATGAAAAATAGACATACACAGGTAACAGCACTACAGAGAACTCCAAATTCCCAAATTAGTGCCCCTAGTCCTGAAATGGAAAGAAAACTTAACAGTATGAGCTAGATGATATAGTTTCCATATCTCACTCTCTGACTGCTTTAGTGGGTAAACACTGTGAAGAAATGTCAATATTAGCCAATTAAAATTGACCTAAAAGCCAATCATGACTGAGCAGTTATCTTACATTGACCATCAAATAGACATCAGTGAGTGATGGCTTTTAAACAGTACCAGTCAGATCTTCCAGCCAAATATCTGCACTTCCCAAGGCAGAGTTGCTGGTACTGCACATAGCTTTGCAGGAAAAAAAAAAACCACCAAAAAAACAAACCAACAAACAAAACCAACAGAACCAAAAACCCAAAACCCACACAAGCTCAGTGCGTCCAGCCTGTAACAGACTGGCACCTGGGCATGAAAGGCTGTTTATCACCAAGTCCCAATTTAGACAGACCCTGAAGCTTAAATTCAGAATTTAAAAAACTTTTTTATTTCCCCAAACTCCCAGTAATCCAAGGTGCTTCCAAAGTTATCTGAAGACAACAACAAAAGCCTCAGCACAGCTAGTTCTCAGAGACACTTAAATATGTAGTATACTTTGCTGTATTAGGAGGGCAGTTCATCCCACTGCATGATTATAAGAGTAGAAAATTCATAGGGTTTTTTAAGAATTCTTTGTGTAAAAATCTCTTTAGGAAATTGCTAAATCTTAACACTCCCTGGATGCCTTATTTATGTACTTAATACCAACCAGCATCATCCACAGCTTGTTCTAGGCAGACTCTACGCACCCCTCTAAACAATCTTGGTGAAAATACTACCAACAACAGGAACCTGCATTTCATCTTTTTACTCCCTGACCTTGAAATTTGGCCAGAAGATGGTATTATTTAATTTTATTTTTAATGTTGGGTAGCCATGCTTTTACCTTACCCACAAAGTACACCTTTAGTCTTTTAAAAGCAAGTCAGAATCACTGTAACCATGTGTTTTAATTTCCTGTTGCAGATGTTGTTTCTTTAGCTTCACCAGAAGAAAATCCATTTCAGAAACACATCTTGCTCTTCAACATCTCTATTCCACGATACGAGGAAATCACCAGAGCTGAACTGAGAATTTATATCTCCTGTCACAGGGGAGTTGGGTCTCTCTCTAGGCTGGAAGGCAACATGGTCATTTATGATGTTCTAGATGGTGACCACTGGGAAAACCCAGAAAGTACCAAATCTTTCCTTGTCTCCCACAATATCCAGGAGTGTGGCTGGGAGATGTTTGAAGTGTCCAGTGCTGTGAAAAGATGGGTCAGGGCAGACAAACTGAAGACTAAAAACAAGCTGGAGGTTGTAATAGAGAGTAAAGCTCTGAGTGGTTTCGCTTGTGGGAAGCTGGATATCAGTGTTACCCCAGACACTAAAAATCTGCCCTTGCTAATAGTGTTCTCCAATGACCGCAGCAACAGGACAAAAGAAACCAAAGTGGAGCTCCGGGAGATGATTGTTCACGAACAAGAAAGTGTGCTAAAGAAACTAGGGAACAACACTTCATCTGAAGAGCAAGAACAGGAAAAGACCATCACTGGGCCCCACCGGCATTCCTCCAGAAGCAAGAGAAGCATTGGAGCCAACCACTGTCGGAGAACTTCTCTCCATGTGAACTTTGAAGAGATTGGCTGGGATTCCTGGATCATTGCACCAAAAGATTATGAGGCTTTTGAGTGTAAAGGAGGTTGCTTCTTCCCTCTGACAGATAACGTTACCCCAACAAAACATGCTATTGTCCAGACTTTGGTGCATCTCCAAAACCCAAAGAAAGCTTCCAAGGCCTGTTGTGTTCCAACCAAACTGGATTCAATCTCTATTCTCTATAAGGATGATGCTGGTGTGCCCACTTTGATATATAACTACGAAGGGATGAAAGTGGCAGAATGTGGCTGCAGGTAGCATACAAGGCAGAATCTCAGAATAAGAATACACCCACCCCACCCCCCTTTTTCTGCTCTGTGTAAATCTGTACATTAGTGATGCAAGTGAAAATCCTTGCAAACAAGGTTTGGAGCAGGGTATGGGTCTGATTGTTGTTGCTGCTTGTTTTAAAGGAAAACTGGCATTTAAAGAATGGCAATCATTGTAAATAGTCTGCATTATATATCATGGCAAAGTGAATACTGGATTATTAAAATATTGTGAGATTTAATGAATTATGCATTATTTGGCAACAGTGATGCAATTTGAATACCTAATTTCAACTTTTCTGTTTAGGTCACAAACTAGAGGATTTTCAATGGGGATTTAGGATGCCCTGTAAACATTTAATAGGTATCGAAATCTAATTTTCTCAGCCAACTCTGATATTTTCAACTTCTGTAAAACTCAGTAAATGTAATTTAGTCTTCATGATAGGAATCGAAATCCCACAAACCTTTTATTGTATCAGTAATCTCAGAGGCTTTTACAGGCAAACTATTTACTCCTGTAAATGAAGATCTGCCGTATTCAAAACAGAAGAGACTCAGTCTTATTTCATTCCCAAGTTTCCTTCTGTGGGTAGCAGGTGCCTTGGTTTCAGCTTTCTTATCCTCAGCGTCCCTATTTTTACCCCTTTATGGCACATACTTGACTGATAAAAAGTGCAGCCTTCCGCTTCTAAGACACTGTTTCCTAGGAGGAACAGCAGCCCTTATCTCTGCACAAAGATAAGGAGCCACTTTGACCTACTGCATATTCTTAGTATTTCTTTGCAAGAACACGCAGTCAAATGACTTTCAGTCTTGGACACGTATCCTAAGAGCAGTGGGGGTAGGCAGAGCTCAGCACTTCTGAAAAGCCCAGGCTACTTGTTTAGAGATCTAAATATGTACTTTGGAGTCTGCTGCTAGGCTCCGATTTTTTTTTTTAACTTCTTCTTAGGAGAAACTCTATTTTACATACAAAATTATTTCACCACCTACAAGTCTGGGAAAAACTGAAAACTTCTCTGTTCTATGAGACTTCTGCTGCTGTATGAAAATATACTATCATACAATAGTTCTCCTGACTTCAGTTGTATTTTCACTAAACAAGGACCTCATCTTTCCTGCAATTAAAGTAAACTTCCTTTGATTCTAATGAAGGTTTGGCCTGTATAAGAGACAAAGTGTATTCTGTTGGTTTTAGATGATAGCTGTAAGTGCTGTACAATGCCACCATAGTCCACCTCACTTCTACTCCTCCACCACCCCACCCCTCCCCCCCTCAAAAAAAAAAAAAAATCTATCAGAGAACATTTTAGATCCAAACACACAGCAAACTACACATCCGTTCAAAACGGTGAAGAATATTGATGCGGCAGAAATCTAAACAGTAGCTTAATGTATGGAAGCAACAGGATTTAAATTGATACATACGTTTTAAATTAGGGCAGCCTGTGGGCAAGATGAATTCATTTGACATGAACAGGCCAGCTTGAAATCTAATACACAGTTTATTTACTATTGTTAACTTAATACAGAGCAAATAGCAGGTGAGTGTGATCAGGGTGGTTGTAATTCCAGTAAGAACTGCTGGTTACATCACAAACCATGAGCACAAAGCACAATTCACTGGAATCCCTGGACTGATTTATAGGCTTTTCCTTTAGAATTAGGCTGCAATCGGATCAGATCTGAGATCTGGGTCCATGCAAACCCCATCCATCCATAGCTGCATGTCATTAACCCTTTAATCTCCCCGTAACAGTCCTCTCATTTTACCATTCCTACTGGCTTCTGTCATCTTAGTCATTGTTATTTCTTCCTCCTTTCAGAACCCCCTGTTCTTGTTCATGTCTCCTAAGCTCATGACATTTTACACAACTTCTCTTAAGTAAAAGAAACCACCAAACAAACACTTGGTGTAATCACATTACAAAAGTTATTCACCCATATGTCAAGGTAATAGTAGCTGTGTGCCCTTAAGTCACCTAAACACAACGTCCTAGTTATATTTCAACTTCACTGAATAAAAGACTTTGTCCAGAATTAAATGAAGAAGCGAGGAAGGGGAAAGATCAGTTCCCACACCCTCACTGAGAGAAATTCTCAAGAATCAATTCTTTTTTCACATTCTGAAGTCAAACATTGATTTTTTTTTCCACAAGCTTACTTGGATGAAAAAAAAAAAAAAAATAAAAACAAGATCCAAAGCTATTTTTGGCTCAAAAACTCAGATCCTAGCTATGCTACCAGAATTTCAGAGAAGCTCTACAGATTCCATCCCAAAACTGGACTACAGGTCGCTTTCGTATTTCAACCAAAAAAACAATTGCTCTTCCAGTCAACTTTAGCAATCACATTCTGATAGGCTCAACATTTTGATTGGTACAGTAGTAAACCAAAACATTAATCTTTCTATAGGGTGATGATCAGGGTCAAAAAGAAATGAGAACCTAGTAGTGACTACAGATGCTACCTACAGCATGGCTGAAGCACGTGCCAACTTGATGTTTTGTTTTACATTGTAAATTTAGCAGCTTAATTTATGTAGTTTTGAACATTTAATTTTAAACAATTATTCGAGTTCCCTTGCATCCCAAAGCAGCTGGAATGTGACAAATCAGGCAGGTGGCCAACATGTGCTAGAAGGTTTACAGGTTGCAAAAAGCAGGCAAAGTACCTTGCCGTCTGCTTTAAGCTGGGCCCCATTAGACACTGAAAAAAACCCCTCTCATCACAGGATTCCGAACATCGGCCAGCAGCTTGCTGCTACTAGGGAGCAGGCTGGGGTTTGTGCACTGTCCAGCAGATGCACAGTTAAAATTAAAACTTATTTAACACAAACACGTGGCTGGAGCATGCCCTCCTTCTCAGGCCCATTAGCTATCTGTGTAACAGCCCTGTAACATCAAAACCACCACCAGCTGACTCCACAGCCAATTTTAAGGCTACCCTATAGCACTTCAGCCTTAGTAGATAAACATGGTAAGCTGGTGGAAGCTGGTCAAGAGATATAGCTGTTGCTATTTTTACATAGCTTCCCACCTTGTGTGTGTGTACCACAGCAGGCACGATGTCCTCTGATCTCATCCACTCCTCTGTGCCATGTCCCCACACAGGTGATGCAACTTATCACCTAACAACACAGCACCAGCAATCACTGGAAGTCAAAAAGATGTCTATTTTCATTATTCTTTTCCACAGGTGAAGAAGCAATGGCCTCATAGGAATCGGGAGGTATTCTGCTGGTAGCTGCTCAGACACCTTTACATTGGAAAGATCCTGACAATATAGAAATGTTAAGCTAGAACTGCCAATTCCCAATATTCAGAATAACAAATTTTAGTCTGTCTCTCAAGGAGGCTTATCATTTCAGACACAACTGTGGTCTAACACAATTAACGCTGCTCACAGACTGCAGCGAATTCTCTCCAGCCTCCTCAGAGTGTGGAGGTTACCGTTACCACACGGGTAACACACATAGGTACACGGCCATGCACCATGTAGATCTACAACAGGCATACACTGTGAGCTCCAGGAAAGGTAAGTACCTTGCCAAGGCCCCTCATAGGCAGTGCCGAGTCAAAGTTTGTTACTGCAAAGCAGAGCTAAAAGATACAGGTGGGAACACACAACAAGCTGGGAAAGCCAACACATAGTAGATGAGGCAAGTCGCTATCAAAACAGCCTAACAACAGTTCCACACCTCTTCTGGCTGCTCTCAACAGCTAACAGGACATCACATCTGACTACTAACCACGTCCCTAGCCACCAACGTACCATTTGTTGTGTGTTTAGCAGAGACAAAAACAGGACAGATCACTCAGCAGTCTCTAGAGAGCAAAGGCCCGTCCGCCCACAGGCTGGACGCTCTAACCGCAGGTTCCCGAGGTAAATCTGCTCTGCGCTGCCCCGGGTCTGACTGAGGCCTACAAATCGCCACTGAGCCACCGCCTACAAATCACCTCAGGGCAATCTTTGGCCTCTCTTCAGCTTTCCGTGCTTTCACTGAGCCCTCCGTGCTGCCTCGGTTGCCACCGCCGGGCTGCCAGGGGCCTGCAGTCTGCTCCCGCCGCGCCAAAGCCGCGCTGTGAGGGGGCTCCGTGCTGCCTCGGCGCCATCTTCAGGCTGCGCGCTGCTCCTGCGCCGGCTCCGTTCGTTCCTCCCCAGACGTCTTCAGGCAAACCTTACTCTGTCCCTCACCTGCTACCTTAAAACCTCTCAGCCCAAAGGTGCTTCCTGCCGTCTCCTTCTGAGCTGCTTACAGATTTTTTTGCCCTCTCCGTGTCTCCAAGCTGCCCCACTGCCATGTCTGCACTGGCTGCTGCCTCCAGGGGTGTCTCAGGAAAATGTCGGCCTTCCGAGCTGCTCCTGTTTCATTTTTTTGCCTCTCCCTTAAAGTTTCTGCTGCACCATCAGTCATAATTCGGCTAAAAGCTTCACAGGAGAATGGCTTCAGTGTAGCCCTGGAAAATGGCATGCTCCGAGTCAGTCCCCTCACTGAGGCATATGGTTTGGCTGGAGCCCAGCAGACCCGCCACTAGCCCTCAAAAAAGCCTTGATGCTGGCCCAGCACACCAAAAGACCCGAGCGAGCAACATCCCAGCAGCCTGGGCCTGGGTACTGGGCTGGCAGCCAAAACTTCTGATCCAGCAGCAGGGGAAAAGCCTAGTTCTTTACAACAAACTGCATAGCTTAAGATGCCAACAGCTGATCTGCCAGGATATACTGGGCACTTCCATCCTATGTCAACATGGTGGACAACAGTGTCAGGACATGTCTGACCATCCATCAGCAGTGTCAGGCTCTCAGCAGTTCAGTCTGTGGTGATCACATTGGTTTGGTGGCAATGTCTGGCCACTAAACAAAGGCTGCCATGGATGACTGGAGTTTTCACTGTTCTTGATGAAGTATTTAATATTCACTATTTATTATCAGCTAACTCTGGTGCACCATGCTGAACAAACATGTAAATCTATGAGAAATGTAGGACCTAGAGGATAAAGACAGTATCATGGGAACACATACCAACTCTCCAAGTTCTCAATTTCCCCTTTTTGTTGAAAAAAATACTTGCCAAAATTCAAAAATACATTCCTGATTTAGTTCAGGTTGAATAGCTGCAGTGCATTTTCCTCCAGCCTTCCTGAACCTTATGCTTACCTAGATTATGGCAGGTCATCTGTTCAGCAGAGCTGGTCAGTGAGTTTATCACAGCTGTGTTCTGTGAACTGTGATGACTCTCCACCTGCCCCTGGCTGAAATTAAAGAGGTTTCAAAACAGGAATACACGTTTTCTACCCTCACCCAATCTTTCAATAAAACAAATAGTCTTCTCATTCTTTCTTTTTTTCTTTTCTCTTTCTTGGTCACTGTAAAAAGAGGAAAGGGGAGGGAAGGGAAGGGAAGGGAAGGGAAGGGAAAAGCAATATTAGAGGAAAATAAAAATCCAACACATTTTGGATTTAAGTTTTTCTTATTACAAATTAAATCATTAAAGAACTCACTTGGAGTGCCATTCCCATTTTCATAAGATGGAAAGCTTTCAATATTTAAAAAAAGGCGAAAGAAAACTTCCAACAGCTTTAATTTAAATCTATACAGGTTTGTACAGCATAAGGACTAAAAAACTTAGGGACAGATACGTAATGTTACTTCTTTTGGCATGGGAATTATAAAGGAATCTAAGGCTGATATTATTCATTATTTGTATTACTAAGGGGCCTACAAAGCATATGCAGGGACAAGGTTTCCTTTGTACCAAACAGTACAAGAACAGAACAGAAAAGACAGTCTTAGACCATACCTATGCAATCCAGTCATGCCCGTCACAGCCAGCCATGAAGTAGCACTGACCCAGACTTGTACATCTATAAAAGGCAGTGAAGGTTTGTCTAGAAATACTTACCGAAGTCCTGGAAGCATTAAATATTTCATTAGCATAGTCCTGTGCTTGAGCTAATAAACCCTGCCTCTCAGTATTTAGGAGCCAAATATCACATTTACATTAATTTTAGTTCATACATCTGATTTAAAATATGGCTTAGTATTAGAAGTACTAGAAGGCTCTACTAAAATGAAAAGTAGTTTATTTCCAAATTTCACCTTTATCCTGCTGGCATTTCTGCTAGTGAAAAAACTGCTTTTGCTGCCAGCTTGAGATGAGCCTCCTGCTATCAGTGACCAAATGGTCTGTATGGGCCTGATGAAGGGAATGGTGAGATCAGCCACAGATGAGAACCAGGGAGTACTGAAGCGAAATATATAGAGCAAAAAATACATAGCAAAACATTTAATCTTGCTTTTGTGGCAGATTTTTAGCATGCAATCTGAGTGATGCAGACCGTGCATGCAGGCTAGTCTGGGACAGATAAAAGAAAATACCTCTCCTCATAGTATGTGGGACGTTCATACCCACAGGAAGTCAGAAAATGAAATACTTGTAGACAGTTATTAAAAGATCATAAAGTTTTATGAGTTATAAAAGCTAGAGCTAGGCCTGAGCTATTGAGTTCAGCTCAAAACTAAAATCAAAATAGGAATTTGGCTTGAGTTATATAAGAAATTAGAACTGATGACAGAGTTACATTTTGGAGCTAGATACTATGAGGTTCAATGAACAGACTTGCGTTAAAATTTAATGAAAATTTAAGCTATATCTATCAAGAAGTACATAAGAAAATAGTCACTCACCAAAGCCTGAAGAATCCACACCACATAAGGAGGGATTCTTACCTTCTAGCATCATATATAAATAATTACCGAAGTAGCAGTGAGTGATGCGTGTCATATTGAATTCAGGGCGAAAGACATAGATCACTGAACAGACTCAGTGGGAATAAATCTTTTTTTCCACTGTCCCAGCTTTTTTAATTGTGCATGTTGGGAAAAGCATATATTTTACATTACATTGTGATGCTAGTTTTGTTTCTGTGTGCCAGTGATAAAAAGTGCATGAGGAAGAGTGTGTATCTGAACTTGAGGAATAAAAATTGAGCTTTGAAGTGTTGCCATATCTTGGCTTTTACTGGGTAAAACTAATCACAATCCCATATATATTTCTCAAAATCCTAGCTTCATAAAACCCTCAGCTACAGTTTCCAGCTCTTCTGATATAAAAAACTTCAGCACATGATACAATGCACAATAAATGTTAGGAAAACAGAAAAGTTATTTTTCTAATCTTAGGATTTTACAACAATCACAGGCAGGAAAGGGCCATTTCATGATTTTTAACCTCTAGAGAAGGCCTCACTAGAGAAGAATATTGTGAATCTGTGGAAATACTTCCTTAAATGCTAGGAATAAAATTATCATATAATGAGTTTAGCAGTGGATATATAGAAATAATTTGGATATGGAAGATAATTATCTGCCACATAGCCTAGTTAAAAATGCTCAGTTACTGTCTCCTTTATAAGTATCATCTTCATGGCAATTAGTCTATGCCTGTTACATTCAGAGTAAGATGAGGTGGCTCTTAACACCCCATACATAACAACTGTAACACCCTATAACACCCTTTGCCCAGCAGGTTGAAACTGAGGTAATTTGAGTAATGCTTTGTCATTTTAAGTTATATTAATTTTTATTCTAAAAGCAGAAAGTGGCAGAGGAGAATACATTGAAAAAGAAGGCCCTTATAAAAAATACAAGTTGGGGTTTTTTTAGATTTGCTGTGATTTAAACAGCAGAATGAAATTACTTTCAAGAAATCCAGAAGATATTAATGTCTCTGATTTTTATGGTAAATAATTTTACCTTATTTCCACCATTATTCTGTACTTGGTAAATAGTTCCATATGAATATAAATGTCCATTAGGTACTATGTACTGAAGGGTTAAAAAAGAAAGTACTTTGTATACACCATAAACGTGCAATGTCATTCTTGTTTCTGGGATAGAAAGCTGCATGCTTAAAGCTATTGTACAGACAGACAGAAACAGAGATCCATCCTGACATGTTCTTAGGGACATGGATTATTGTACTTTTTTTCCCAATTCCTGTCACAATGGATCCATTTTGTAACACTGCTCCTTGGCTTCTGGGCATGCCCTCCTCCAGCACCCAGCAGGAGTAAAAGGAAGAAATAAATAAGAAACAAAAAATGGGACCCATCGAACAACCCACCTTCCTAGCACAGGAGGCGAAATATCTTACCCTTCCATGTTTACACATTTTTACTTCATTGTCTTAGATTATACCTACGTTTTCTTCATTGTTATGTTTTGTTTCCATCATAACAAGATTAGCTAGTCTATATCTTCCCTTTCAAGTTAATTGAAAGGTGTTGGAACCAAAAAAATCGCAAGTAACATTAAAATGTTAAGCACTCCAAAGTGGGAAATGTCACAATTAAGATTATCTATGAATTATACCCCTCTTGGTTGTATGTATTAATCACACAATCACAGCTCATAATGGTTTTATTTTGGACACCCACTGCCTTAGTCAGTGCACAGAGCACATGGTGCTTAAGAATTAAGTTGGGGATTTAGGAAGTACAATGTCTTGTCTATTGAATTGATTGTCTTTGCACACAATAGTGTGTGCAATTATTCCTGTGGTAACAGCCTTTAGATATACAATCAAAGGCTGGAAGTAAAGGTAGGGTATGTGGTAGACATTAACGTAGCAAAAGAGATCCCTTGCCCCAAAAACTTTCCAAACTAGGCAGACAGAAGAGCCTTGGGTTAGAAAAGCAATAGCAATTGAATTGCCCAGGGTCCTGTCCACTGTATTGGCCACAGGAGTAGTTAATGCAGCTCTGTCAATGAATCCTGTAGCTCAAAAGTCAATTTCTGGCGAAAGCGTGGTTATGCTGGAGAGGTTTTATTCCAGCTACCTTTGCACTAGACTACTGAATTATTCTTTGCAGGAGGAAAGCAAGAAGAGCAATTTAAACTGGTGATAATTTCCTGGAGCTAGGTCTGTGATGGCTGTCACACACTGCCACAATATAGAACACACACCCTCCCCCCCGAAATCAAGAAGATAAAACAGATCTGAATCTCACTGCTTCTCTTCCAATGAGGCACACAGAATGTTGCTGTGGCACACCTGGGGTTTAATTACTTATTTATACATCATCAACAGCAGTTTCAACTACATCCTAGGCCTCTCCTTTGAGAAGGGAAGTGGCAACATTTTTAGACTAGGGCTTTTAGAGATGGTAGCACAGCCTGGCTGTCAAGATATACCTGTGATTGTAACATCAAGTTTTACACCTTTTGCCATAGAGCAGTCCTCTCTAATTCAAAATCTAAAAAAAATCTCTAATGGACTCTTGCAACAATTTAATTGTTCCCTTTGGTGGATTTACATTTGTACATTTACATACACACAGATACAAATCAACCATGGGATGAAATAGTGCCTGCTTATATAGACAATGCTATTCCTATACAGACTTTTTAAAGGAAGGAACTTCACAAAATTCCTTTAGTACTGCAACTGTATGACCTAGAAAGACTGTAATAAATTTTGCTCATGTGAGTGGCAGGCTTCACTCATGACACTCGCATGACACCAACAGAGTGCACCCAATAAGGGTAGAGAGACCATCTTTAGACTTCCCTACACGTGTATTCATATATAGCGTCAAGCAACATTTTGAAAGCAATACCAATATGTGCTCTTTCCAGATTCCCTAGCCTATTCTTGCAGCTACCTCCAGCAAGCAGAATGACTGGGGTAGCCACCAATTTCAGACTTATAGCCAAGAATCTGTTCTTGTATGTCTTTGGCATGTCATTCTGGAGCTCTGAATGTTGACAACTCACATGGGTACAGCCTGCAGCTGCATCCTGTATATTCTGATCCTATTTCAAACTCTTAATACAATAGGGTCTTCCAATGTATTGTAAGCAGAAGAAAACAACCCCCTATGTTCTATTTTGGTATGTTGAGCCTAAAGTCTATTGGCTGGGAGCTGTCATCAGACATGACCATATGTTACTCAATGGTATTACAAGTAAATCCTAATTGAGTGCAAATTATGAAGATTAAAGTCACCTCAGATTTAGCTGTATTATGTTGAGGCAAATGTATTTCCAAGTCTTGTTTAAAATGCTGGCAATTCTCAGCAAGGAAATTAACAGGCTGTCATTACCTTTGATTTTATGAGCTGTTCTAAATGTCCGCGGTTCCTTGTTTGAAGCCCTTAGTCACAGAATGTAAGAATAGTCCTTTGCAGCTCAGACTGAAAAACACCAAAGACAATGTATTGTCAACAACTTTTGAAAAAATATTAAATATTGATACAACTAAGTCATTGAAGAATCTCCTGGTATAAGCTTTTCATAAATAATGGTATGATTGATTGACTGTTCTTCTAACTGTGGTTAAAATCAAAGTTTTGCATTTAAGCAATCCACTGTTAGAATAAGCCAGGATGGGTTTATAACAGGCAATGCATTACCTTTTGGAAACAATTAACTGCCAGAACAATCTTCCTTGATGATTGAATTTATTACTGTTTTGTAAGAGGGCTGTGAAGTGGTAAGGAGCTGAACTTCATCTATTGGTGCACTCCGGATGATGCACTCCATTTTAATGAGATTAAAGGTTTAATGCAGATAAAAGATTTTTATCTGTTCAGTGCATCTGGATTCAACACAGGGATTTCAGAGTGATTCACAAACAGAGAGTCATCGGAGAGCTGCATTCATCGTGATCAATAAGAGCTTCCAACTTCTTTCCCTTCTTTTCTATTCCATACAAAGACAAAATGATCAGAACACATTTCTTCCTGCTTTCAGCACTGATCATGTGCAGCATACCTGCTGAGGAAATCTTCCAGCCAGCTCTAGTGCTGGACATGGCTAAAGTCCTTCTGGATAACTACTGCTATCCTGAAAACCTGGTAGGAATGCAAGAAGCCATTGAACAAGCGATAAAGAGCGGGGAGATCCTGGACATCTCAGATCCAAAAATGCTGGCCAGTGTCTTGACAGCTGGAGTGCAGGGTGCTCTGAATGACCCAAGACTAGTGATCTCGTATGAGCCATCACTGCATGCAGCTCCCAAAGAAGAAGCTGAGGCTTCCCCAACTCGTGAACAACTCCTGAGTCTTATTGAGCATGTGGTCATGTATGACAAGCTGGAGGGCAATGTTGGCTACCTAAGGATCGATTATATCATAGGACAGGAAGTTGTGCAGAAAGTTGGAGCTTTTCTGGTGGACAAGGTGTGGAAGACGCTGACAGAGACATCTGCTCTCGTGATAGATCTTCGTCACAGCACTGGGGGACAGATTTCTGGCCTCCCCTTCATCATCTCATACTTGCATGAAGCAGACAAGATGCTGCATGTTGAGACTGTATACAATCGACCTTCCAACACCACCACAGAGATATGGACACTGCCAAAGGTGTTGGGAGAGAGGTACAGCAAAGATAAGGATGTCATTGTTTTGATCAGCCGCCACACCACAGGAGTGGCTGAAGATGTGGCTTACATCCTCAAGAACATGAACAGGGCTATCACTGTTGGGGAGAAGACAGCTGGGGGCTCACTGGACATCCAGAAGCTGCGTATTGGCCCTTCCAATTTCTATATGATGGTTCCTGTATCACGATCTGTGAGCCCCTTGAGTGGAGGTGGACAGAGCTGGGAGGTGAATGGGGTGATGCCATGTGTGTCTACTGAGGCAGAGCAAGCCTTGCAGAAATCCCTAGACATCCTGGCAGTGCGCAGAGCAGTGCCTGACACCCTAAGGCACCTCACAAACATATTAAAGGACTATTACAGCTTAGTGGAGAGAGTGCCAGCGCTGCTCCAGCACCTGATCACCTCTGACTTCTCTTCTGTGCGGTCAGCAGAGGACCTGGCCACCAAGCTCAACACTGAGATGCAGACCTTATCTGAAGACCCCCGCCTATTGGTCCAAGTCCTGATGCCAGGTAAAGTTGCTGCCCCCCCTGCTGAGAGGCCAATTGCAGTGGCAGCCAATTTACCTGACAATGAGCAACTGCTGCATGCCTTGGTGGATACTGTCTTCAAGGTGTCAGTGTTGCCAGGCAATGTCGGCTACATGCGCTTCGATGAGTTTGCAGATGCCTCTGTGCTTGCTAAGCTGGGACCTTACATTGTCCATAAAGTGTGGGAGCCTCTCCAAAATACAGAGAACTTGATCATGGACCTGCGTTACAACCCTGGGGGCCCTTCCTCCTCTGCTGTGCCTGTGCTACTCTCCTATTTCCAGGATCCTGCTGCTGGCCCTGTCCATCTCTTCACAACGTATGACAGGCGCACCAACCAAACACAGGAGCACAACAGCCAGGCAGAACTGCTGGGCCAATCCTACGGGGCTCAGCGTGGCATCTACCTGCTCACCAGTCACCACACTGCTACAGCTGCTGAGGAGTTTGCTTACCTCATGCAGTCCCTGGGCCGTGCCACAGTGATCGGTGAGATCACAGCAGGAAGCCTCTTACACAGCCGCACCTACCCTCTTCTGCAGCCTGGGCAGGGAATAACCCATGGCCTAACTGTCACAGTTCCTGTTATCACCCTCATTGACAACCATGGGGAAAGCTGGATGGGCGGAGGAGTTGTTCCTGATGCCATAGTGTTGGCTGAGGATGCACTGGAGAAGGCTGAAGAGGTGCTAGCTTTCCACAAGAACATGGGAGTACTTTTGGAGGGTACTGGGCAACTCCTAGAGGCTCACTATGCCATCCCAGAAGTGGCTGGTAAGGCCAGGGCTATGCTCAGCACCAAACGGGCCCATGGAGGTTATCGATCAGCTGTAGACTTTGAGACATTGGCTTCCCAGCTTACCAGTGACTTGCAGGAGGCCTCAGGGGATCATCGGCTTCATGTCTTCCACAGCCATGTGGAACCAACACCAGAAGAACAGTTTCCCAACATGATTCCCAGCCCCAAGGAGCTGAGCTACATTATTGAGGCACTCTTCAAAATTGAGGTATTGCCAGGCAACCTGGGCTACCTTCGCTTTGATATGATGGCTGAGGCAGAAACAGTGAAGGCCATTGGGCCTCAGCTGGTGCAGATGGTATGGAACAAGCTGGTGGACACAGATGCCATGATTATTGACATGAGGTACAACACAGGTGGTTACTCCACTGCCATCCCAATACTTTGTTCCTACTTCTTTGAGCCTGAGCCTCGGCAACACCTCTACACTGTCTTTGATCGTAGCACCTCCCGCAGCACAGAGGCGTGGACTCTCCCCCAAGTCATCGGCAAGAGGTACGGCTCCCTCAAGGATATCTACATCCTAACAAGCCATATGAGTGGCTCAGCAGCTGAAGCTTTCACTCGCTCTATGAAGGATCTACACCGGGCCACAGTTATTGGTGAGCCCACAGTAGGTGGTTCCCTCTCAGCTGGCATTTATCGTGTTGCTAACAGTTCCCTGTATGCCTCCATCCCCAGTCAAGTGGTGCTCAGCCCAGTCACTGGCAAAGTATGGAGTGTGTCTGGGGTGGAACCACACATCACCATCCAGGCCAGTGAAGCCATGGCTGTAGCTCAGCACATTGCTAATCTGCGTGCCCAGGTGCCACAGACACTGCAAACTGTAAGCAAGCTTGTGGCAGATAATTATGCTTTTGTGGATATTGGGACTGTTGTAGCATCTAACCTCACCAAGAGCTTCAACAAAGACAATTATAAAAGGATTAATACAGAAGAGGAGCTAGCCAGGAAGGTGACTGCCAAGTTGCAAGCTCTTTCTGATGACAAGCACCTCAAATTACTCTACATTGCTGAACAGGCCAAGGACAGCATCCCAGGGAACATGCCAAAACAGGTACAGTTCTCTTGTACCCAGCTGCGTTGACGCCAGCTAGAGTGAGAGCACTGAGTTAGATATTCTATCGCGTTTCTAGCCCATATCATAAACCCACCAGATTTACCTGTACCAAGAGGAAAAGCCACTGCCTGAGTGGGTTTTGGAGGCTGGGCTCTTTCTGACACTAAGACAAGTCAGGATAGTAGCTTGTGGTAGTACATGGTAGTTCTAGATGTATGCATTTTGGCAACAACTTGCAGACTGTGAATCTCTTTCAGTTGCCCTTTGCCACAAGCAAATATTGTAGGGCTTTGTGGTCAGAGGGGAGATGTCTCATTGTCTCTGTGATCCCCTCTCTTTTAGTGATATGGCTTTTCAAGCTGTAATAATATAATGTAGAAACCTACTGGTTACAAACTGAGTTTGTAATTTAAGAAAGATTTGGTTGTACCAGGGTAAATGTGTACACCCAGAAAACATGCAGCCAAACACTCTGTAATGGATTTTTCTGTATAAAATTGCTGTACCTGATTTCTATTACACCAGAATAACAAGCAACTTCTTTGGGAGTGACAGTGGGAAGTTGTTCTGATTGCGTCTCATGCTCAGCATCAGACAGTTTCCCAGCGACCTAGAAATACTTTGGAAGAAGTATCTGGGTGGAAGTTAGGTGACCCCAGGGAGAAATTGATTTTTAATAATCTACTTTTGCCCTTGCTGTGTGGTTTGCATAACAGTCTGTGCTTTGTTCTGAGCCTGGATATTTATACACTGGTCTGCCTTGGCAATCTTTCTTGTTCATTGTTGTGCTGGAGGGAGCTCCCAGGAGCACTTGTTAAAATTCTATCTTCAAATTAAAGGGAGGGTTAGCATAACCTGATCCCTTTCTTGGATGGAGTTAGCTCCTTTCTGGCTACTGCTCTAACATGGCTATCAGACGTCTTTTCTCCAGGGACTCATAAAATTACTTTTTGAAGAGAATGCATTTGCCTTTGCAATGAGCCAGAGTATACTAAGTGTCAGGTAACTATTAAATGTTTCCTGGGGGAGGAAATCTGTGTGCTTCCACCTTCTGAAGTTTTTGGCATGCATGATTTAAAGCGGGCATGGTCTTTGTGGTATTATCTCCAACACTAAGGTCAAGGACAAAGTCCAAGCATTGCCAGGGGATGGCATTTTTTTCAAGTTTGTTAGCCAAGAGATATTTGCCCCATTTTTGCCTCTAAGCTGAAATGGAAATAATTAATTAAAGGATTTTTCTATTCCATCAGTCTTTCCCTCCTACATTTGTTGGGTGTAGAAAACTTCATTCTGAAGATGTTTTTCACAGAGCTCCCTGCTAAATTATTATCAACATATCAGTAGTGATACATCATAATTTCTCATTCTGCAAAGTTGGCCCATCTTGCAAATTAGTCACTATTTTCACTGAAGGCTGTTAACAGATATTGTTGGCTATTTTTACTTGTTCAAACCTTACTTACTTTATTCAGAACTTGAATGTTGAGAACAGTACATACAGGACAAATATCTTATTTGTGACATGACGTGAAATTCTGATCCTGATAGAGCTAGTGAGGAAATGCCATTACACTAATTAATGCCTCTGTTTACTTCAGTTCTTTGTCAAGCAAAATGCTTGGAAGAGGCTGGGGATACATACATAAGTAAGAAATCCCATCAGTGTGGATGAAAATCACGACAAATGTGAGACTCTTCAAGAGGAAATAATGTATAAATAACTGAGAAGAAGCATAGGTCCCTATAGGGCTAAAATGGTTTCCAAAGGCATATGCATTCCCCGATATTGCTTGAGGAAATTGGGAGGCAAAGAGATAAGAGAGTGGTGGTAAGACATTTTAAGGTGAAAGAGAGTGAGTGAACAAAGACACCGAAGTCACTGAAGTAAAGGCTTCTTCTTGTGATAGAGGTAAAATAAAGTTTACCCATTCCACCAAGCACTGGGCAGCAAAAGTACCTTAATTTCCTGCCTTGCTTTTGCAGGGCCAAGAGGGCTGTTTGCTGTGAAACATTTCAGGAATACCGGTATCCCAGAGAACAAATGCCTTAAGGTTACAGTGAAGCTTACATGGTGGCACTAATTGCATTTGTAAATTAAAAAAAAAATTTTGACAGCCTTATACGTGGACATAGTGGCTCTTTTAATCTGTATCCCCTTTATTCCTCAAAAACCTGAAGGCTAGTTCTTCTCTTGTACTACCTTCCAAGCCACCTTTTCCCTTGTCAGTGGGATTATCATTCTGATAATGACCTTGACAGCGAAGCAGATCCATCACAATTAAATGAAAGTGATGATGGATAACTGCAGGAAGGATGGGATGGGACATAGGAGACAGACAAGTGAAATGCATGTAGACCTTTGCATCTGCTACACTAGAATAGCTGCTGAACATAATACAGGATAGTGAGTATGTCTCCTCTATCACAACAGCAAGGTCAATGCTAGCTGGAATTGTCTGCTGCATAAATGCCATTTTGCAAAGTCAGTCTTCCCAGAGGCAAATGTTGTATATATTGTTTGTAACTCAGAAAATAGCATTTTGCTTATAAGGCAGAGCTCTATGAACTTGCTGATGCACAGTTCAGTAGTCCCTACTTCTCATTCTTCTGTTTGCCTCTCTCCCCCTCCAGTCATACTTTCCTTTCCATACTGAAATTCTTTGTTCATAAACATCTCAGTATTGTAGATAACCTATAGAAGAACTGCTGCCTGAATTTGGCAAATGTATTACATCAATTTTAAGTGACAAGAGTCTCCCTGAGTGACTCTTTTGGCCCCTTGGTAATGCCCAAATATTTTTAATGCAGTCTTCACACCTAAGAGAATTTTTGTATTAATGTCTTAGATAAGCAGCTTTAAATGGTGATCAGAGTAAAAGACAACAAGGAATCCTTTATAAATATAAATTTTTCCTGCATTTGAAGTCCTCCTTTTCCCAGATAAATAATATGTATCTATAACAGAGTATTGTACTTGCTGAAGGAGGCAATAGTCACAGATGTTTCATGAGAAAAGAGTATAGTTTGCTTATGTCCCTTCATTAATGAGTGAGATCAAAATGCTGAGCCTCCAAGTGTCAAGATACATAATCAAATCGCTACACTAACATTTTAATAATAACATAAATGCTATTACTAACAGATGGGAAAAAATGTTGTGGGCCCATATGATGCTGATTTATATCAACATAACCACAGTAAAGTCAGTGAAACTATTCAAGTTTATGCAAGCCAAAAAAAATCTTCTTTTTAACCCTCATTGAAATTTCACCTTTTGCAACTCATGCTTGCTTCTTGTATTTGGCACAGAAAATAATTGTGACACTTTGTTATTTGCTTTTGTTCTTTTTCTAGTATCTTTCATCTTCTGATCCTGATACTCAAGCTCAATGCAGCTATGTCTGCAGTTGCAATCCCACCAAAGAGATCCATTTGTACTCATTGTTTTCCATTGTCATTAATGTTCCAGTAGATTTGGCCATTAGTTTTAAGGATTTTCAGTGGGTTTTGGATGAAAATCAAAATTTGGCCATGAATCATTATTTCAAATTTTGCTTTTAAATCTAATCTTCCAGGGCACTGCCTAGAAAATAACTTCTCACTGGCTGGCAATGAGTATGTTACAAGCTGTGTATTGTCAGAGCAGGCTTACACACTGCTGTGCAGTGCCCCCTTTGCAGAGTGAAAGTACAGCTTCTCCCTCTGCCCTGCACTCCCGCATTGGGGACTGAGAGCCTTAAGTAACTTCTTTTAATCCTTTCCAGAGCACTGTCCCAGAGGATTTCAGCTTTTGCTTGTGGTAACACCCCCATCCTGGCTGTCTTGGTGCAATGGAGGGCAGGATTAGAATTCAAAGCTACAGTTCTGGAAAACTGAGGTTAAATAAGAACACATGCAGGATTCTTACACAGTTTCTACGGTGATAGTAATAGACTGCACAACTCTTGGAGGAAAATAGCTTGTTTAGAGGGAGTCCTGTACAAAAGTATATGCGTTCTTCAGTTTATAAGCTGAACACAAGTCGATAGAGTCAGGTTGTTGCAGTAAAATGTAACAATCATCAAACTGGAATGGATAAGGAGGAATATAATTAGTAAGATATGTGAATTCTTCTGCTACATTCAGCTCTAAAGAAAATTCAGCTAGAGTATACTATGCACATTCTTGGGCAATGCTTTTCTGGAAAGATACGGCTCAAGTGGGGAGACAGCAGAAAAGAGGAGCGGGAATAAAGTGAAGATTGAAGAGTCATCTTGAAAAGGTTTAAAAGATTTGAGTTGTTTATTCCAGAGAGAAGAAAACTGAGGAGACATGAAAACAGTCTTCAGATACGTAAAAGGCTCTTTCAAACACAAAGAGAATAATCTGTTCCCTTGTACATGGTAAACAGGCCAAGAAGTAATGCACTTAAACTGTAGAAAGTAGTGAACTTAGACTGTTTACACTGGATGTTAAAAACATCTTTGTAATAGTAAGGCTAGTGACGTACTAGACTGGATTGCCTGGAAATCACCCAGTGATATGGATGATTTTGAGAGCAAGTGAGAGTGGGCTGTCAGGGATATAGCTGATACTGCTCAGTCCTTGAGCCGGGGGACCTACTAGCATGGACAGTTCCATTCCCACCTGTGAGGGTACACAAGGAACCCAAACGACATTCTAAGAAAGAAAGGCACAACCCCGCCACCCAGCCCCCAAGATCTCATGGTTCTTTAACCCGTCTCAGGATTTGCAATGACACAAGGGTATTAGCTGATAATATTTTAACAGTTGGCAGTTGACAGCTTTAGCAGCCTTAATGGAAATCAGGGTTACGTTTCAATGGTCAGCACAAAATCAGCTATGAAAATAGTTTCCATCTAAATAGACAAAACAACTTAGGGGAGAGGTAAAAGGGGAGAAAAGAAGGAAAGAGAGGCACAGCTGGAAAAGTAGTTTGCCCATGGTTGGGGTATGTGTCAGTAGCAGAACCAGGAATGAAACTCCATGCATGAGTCCTAGGGCAGCATTTTAGGTCCTTTAGGATGTGATTTTGTGTCACATCACTTGTTCCAGTTAGACCACTCACCTGTAGAAGAAGACTGCAGAATAGGGCTGGAGACCCTATGTAGCTAATGAAAAACTTATTCTTCCTTGGCTTAAGCGGTGTTAGCTTGGACGTCCTTTAGTTTAGCCACATTACTAAGGCACCTGAGGGTTTATATTTAACATCAAGTTATTTGTATGTAAACAACGCCTGACTGATCTTACTTTCAGCTGCATCCTGTCCCAGCTTGTCCTTGGCCTGCAAACAGAACGCTGCTTTTCAAAGTAGAGCACACTGTTGCTTTCTGAAGCTACACTTACTTCCTTAGGTACCAGCAGCACATGGCCCACGTGTCAGTGTCATGCAGCTGCAGTTTTCCAGGATAGTAGCTCTACTGTCAGTCCTAGCCTCCTCCCCTCTTTTGCTTATAAACCAGGAGGCTTCCCCCTCCCCACAAAAAAATACCTTCTGAGTGCCTTTCATCTGACTTCTGGTCTTAGAGCCTTTAGAATGGATATGTTTTCATACCTTTTCCTGCAGCCATGAAGATGAAGAGTTTCTTTGAGATCCTCACATATTCATTTTACCCCATAAGACCTGAGGCTTTAAAAGCAACCTGCCCACCTTGAAATCTATAATGAATTTCCAAGAGTTAGCAACACTGTTAGCAAGTACTGAAGTCCTCAGCGAATGAAGATGTGATGCAGCACAGTAAAAGAACAAGTAGAAAGAAAAATTACCAGATATAGACAGGGAGGTTATTCTGAATCAATATGCTTATGTGTATGCATCTAGCAATTATTGTTGGAAAAAGAGCTAAGAAATCTGCGTGTTCAGTTAAAATATCATTAGTAAGTGGCTGAGACTAATACATCAATTTTATTTCTAGATGTTACCAATGAGTGATGACTTTTTTTCTCCTGGGGGGACCAGTACCTCTGAACTAGATACAAGCTCTGTCAGAACAGTGCAATGCATGTTGGATATATTCTTCAAAACTGTGATTTGTTAATCAAACTACAGTGGGCAGATCAAGTAGCATTGCTGTCACTGGGAAGTGGATTGGAAATGACAAACTCAGTAGTGCTGGACTGATACGTTTACAGTCCAGATATGATGGCTATTTTCACAAGGTACAGTGAGAAAGAAGGGTACAGAAAAAGACTCAGCAGGGTTGGCTTTTACCATCAGATCAACAACTACTGGCAAACAGGGCTTTTGAATTAATGTTTGAAATTTTGGCAGCTTTGACATACAGAAGGCACTGAATGATAAAGTAACCCAGGGCAGCCAGAAGTGTGATGTGGTGGGAAATTTTCCCCCAGGTAAATGTAAAGTGCTTGAGCTTTGTCAAGTACAGCTACATTCACACACCTTTGGAAACCCTCTTTCTGCTGTGGCAGACCTACTTTTGGCGGGAGCACAACCCCAGACCAGAGCACATGTAGGGCAGGAGGCTGCCTGACTCCTCTACAGTTGCAGAGAGCCCAAATGCCTCCCAAATTCTGTGGCATGGTGCAGGCTGGGAGAGCACCCTTTAGAACATGGTTCACTGCTGATTCCTTGTTCTTTTAGGTGTAAAAGTATGTATTGTCTGGGACTGAGCTATGGCAGAGGGCAACTGATTAAAAAGCAAATATAATACCATTTTCACAGCAACCCTGAGGAGAAAAAGCCAAATTGCTGAAGGTCACATAAGTCATATACATCCCAAAGCCTTATCTCATTAAGCTGAAGGAGAATCTTTTGTTTTCAGGTACATGCATGCAAGACAGAAGTTTGGCAATAAAAGCACATTATGTCTCAATGCACATAGGGGTTACTAGGGTAATTTTATTAGTTGGCTACACGTTGCTATTAAAAAAATGCCTGCTGTTTAATAACAAAAACTAAACAAAATTAAACTAATCACAGCCTAACACGTGAGAGTCCAGGCACATGGTCACCAAATAAGAGATTTAACACATCCACCTCATGAATATCCTAGCACATGTCCAACACATCAGGCTCCTGACTGTCACAGGGACTTGCTCATTAAGAGGGGCTGGGGCAATCCCACCTGTAGCCAGAAGCTCTTTGTCAGCCGAGGCAAATCAAGAGATTATAAATGTCCCAAGTGCCTTATTTAGAAAGAGCTGCTAAAGGAAACAAGTGGGCTGGGTGGCAGGTCTGGGGTAGCTGCCTATGCTGCAGGTTAGTTCTTGTAGCCTTCTCAGCCTCTTTGTTCTAAGGAAATTCCTGTATTTTTCAAAAATAAACAGCCTTGACAAATATGTGCCTGATCTAGGTTCTGGGTGTGCTATTGATGTGCCCTATACTGGGCAAACTATGCAGCAGCCAATGTTAATCTATGTTTAATATGCAAGAATCTTAATATAATTTATTATGTTCTTCAAACTTGGTCACATTACTCACTTATGTCCCACCTGGACTAAAGTTGACCCAAATATTCTTTTTAAATCTTGTGCCAAGCTATCAGTGCCAGAAAATGATTTGTTTTGTTTTTCCAAACTCTTTCAGATCCCTTCCCCAGAAGTATTTGAAGATCTGATTAAATTTTCATTCCACACAAATGTATTTGGAAACAACATCGGCTATCTGAGATTTGATATGTTTGGAGACTGTGAACTTCTAACCCAGGTGTCTGACCTACTGGTAGAGCATGTTTGGAAGAAAATTGTTCACACAGATGCATTAATCATAGACATGAGGTAAACCTTTGAATGGCAAATAACCAAAGCTCGTTCAAAGCAGTGTTTTATTTGTAACAGTGAATTTACAGCTTTACATGGGTTACTGTCCTGTTTACAGACTAACTTTGCTGGGATAAAATGAGAAAAGGAAAACAGCCAAGGAAAACAATAACAGTCTAGAAGTATATCTCAAGATAAGTTGTACCATCACTTCAGATATTTAGAAATAAATAGGCAAATTTAGGGAATGTCTTGTAGAACACAATCCTGGATGACACATTTATTTTCTTCCCCTGATTTCTTTCTAATCTAACTGTGCATGTGCCTTGTATTAATTATATATATATATGGCTTAATTAAATCTTTTACTGCAGGCAGTGGTCAAGTGATTGAACAGTCAAAAAACAAGACCATGCATAAGCTGTGTTATAACATCTATTTTGCTATATCTACAGCACTAAATTGTCCTGGGCAATCAGCCCTTTACAGAATAACCCTTGTGCACAGAGCACAAAGGTGGCTTAAAGATACCATAGCACTCCTAAACCCTGCAGCAACAGGCTACAGCATCATATGCCTGCTCTCAACTTAGGATTCTGTTGTACACTCCAGTGTGTCAACAATGCTCCAAATCTTATGAGTCAGAAGATGGTATCCATTTGTCACCAGCTATCAAAGCAGATGAATATCAAACAATTTTCCCATACAATATTTAGGTAACTCTGTTGTTCCCTTGTCTTGGTCCAGAGCTAATGTTTGTAAGCCCAGAATTACAAATATAAACTAAAGAAAAGAAGGCCTTTGTAAGAACTCGGGTTTAATGCTAGAACCATTTATGTTCATTGCCATCATGGGTGTCTCAATATTTGGTAAATTAATCTTCTTCTAGGATTTAGAGCACGTGCAGGAAAAGTGCATGGTGATGAGAGCAGAGATCTCACTATGTGAGCCCAGAGGGGGAGTGCAGCAACCAACAAAACACACCTATGACTGAATTAAAATTCAGCAAAGGCACCACCATCCTCCAAGACTTGAGACAGGACTGGGACTTTCTTCTTTCTTGCCCCGGTTTTCTCCCAACCTAAAACTTGTATGTCATGGTTTAACCCCAGCCAGAAGCTAAGTACTACTCACTCACTCCCCTACCACCACACAGAGGGGTGGGGAGGAGAATCAGAAAGAAATGTAAAACTCAAGGGTTGAGACAAGAACAATTTAATATTTAAAGTAAAATAAAATAGGAGGGTAAAAACCCAAAACAATAATAAGAATTATAATGACAACAATTTTAATGAAAATGAGGGAGGAGAGGAATAAAATCCAAAGGGAAGGGAGAAAAAAAAAAAAAGTGATGCACAATAGAATTGCTCACCACCTGCTGACCAAGGCCCAGCCAGTCCCCAAGCAGCTCTCATCAAGCCACAACCAACTCCCCCCAGTTTATATACAGAGTGTGATGTTCTGTGGTACGGAATACCCCTTTGGCTAGTTTGGTTCAGCTGTCCTGGCTGTGTCCCCTCCCAGTTTCTTGTGCCCCTCCAGCCTTCTCACTGGCAGGGCCTGAGAAACTGAAAAGTCCTTGACATAGTATAAACATTTCCCAGCAACAGCTAAAAACATCTGTTATCAACATTATTCTCGCACCAAATCCAAAACACAGCACTGCACCAGCTACTGAGAAGAAAATTAACTCTCTCCCAGCTGAAACCCAAGAGTTTCATGAGTTTCACCCATTTATATCAGGGCCAGGAGCAATAAAACAACAAAGGTGAAGTCATGCCCCAGGTAGCAGATGGTCTCGGGTTTTTTTCTTGGGTTGCTTTGGTTTGTTTTTATTTAATGTATTTCCAGCCTTTTCAGTGCACACAAAAGACCCAGTCTGTGAAGGCATATAGAAGATAACTCCAAACATTTTAACTTTTGAAATTCTCCCTAAACCAATCTTAAGATTTTAAGGGAAGGCTGATAATTTCAATTTTGCATGGGATTAACTACAATGAATAATGTTTCTCATCTTACAACTTTTCCTCCCTGGAACACAGCTGGGCCACTCATACATTTCATATTTTGATAATTTCGATTTTGCATGGAATTAACCATAAGGCATAATGTCTCTCGCCTTTGTGGAACAGCTGTGCCACTCACAAACTTCGTATTTTTAACCTTCACAGCACTGAGAAGAGATGCTTATAAACTAAACAGCCTCCCCAATGTCACACAAGAAGTCTGTAATGAAGGAAGGACTTGCGTCCAAAAGTTAAGCTAAAATTCTAACAACTTCTCAGTCATTACTGACTAAAGTTTCCGCAGGTTCACTATCTGCCGGAGTCCCAGGAAGAGCTCTCCAGCATTGCTTTAGCTGCCTGCTTGCCACTCACTTCAGCCATGATGGCAGCTGCAGGAAACTGGGCTCTGCTGGGTCTAGCTGCCTCCTGGGCTGCGCAGCAGCAGCAGGAGCTCCTGGCAGCACAGCGTTACCTGGGACACACTGAAAAGGCTTATTTCAGTTCTCACCAGTCAAGAGCGTGAATCCAGCATACAGCTCCCAAATGCTGCAGCATAAACAGGTAGCTTCACTCTTTGGCACAGAGACCTCCTGGACTACGTACTCCATTTCTGGAAGTAAAAACTTACAGACTGGACTGAGCAAAACTCGTTTTCTAGCAGGTTTTTGCTGGAATGTCTGTGCCAGGCATTCCTAACATCAGCTGCAGGAAAGCACTGTATCTATCTCCTACTAGTAAGCAAAGTACAAACATTTCCAGTGCTGTATGTGCTCTAGTATTAGTGAAAAGTGATAAACAAAAAATGATTTGGTATTCCATTGTGTGTATTCATAGCAGGGGTTCTCCAATGATGCTTAGGTTCTTCAGTGAATTTAATCTTCAGAGACTGGTATGAAGTTAAGCTACAAATGATGTTTTTAAACACGGCTGTCCTAAATGACACAGCTAAAGCAATCTTTAGGCACCAAAAGGAATGAACTGATCTTATGAAGTGCCAAACACCAAGTATTCTCATTGTGTGCAGCAGGAAATAAGAACACAACAACTTTACAAACATCTACATATATGTAAGGTTTTAGGTATTTACTTATGCTGCCTATGTCAGTAACAGCATGGGTTATTCCGAGTAGAATAATAACAAGGATCTGATGTTTCTTTTCAGATGAAGAGTCTTTGCTTGCTTTCTGAATTTTTTCCAGATTGAATAAAAAATAGACAATTCAGTTTTATGTTTGCTTTTGAAGTCATTTGTGGGCAATAACAGTCCAAAACTCTTAGACAGGATTTTGTTTCTATGATGAATATGCAAATGCTGATAGAGGAGAATGAATGTAAATGTATCAAAATGTAGCCATAAGTTCTTTCAGTACTGATGTTAAGGAACAATACTTGGAAGGGAGATTTACTGTCTGCCACAAATTTTCAACTGCTTCCTTACTATTTTTTGGTTTTGAAAAGGTACAATATTGGAGGCTCCACCACTTCCATAGCAATTCTATGCTCATACTTCTTTGATGAAGGACGCCAAATTCTCTTGGACAAAGTTTATGACAGGCCCAGTGACTCAGTAAAGGAAATATGGACCCAGCCACAGGTCAAAGGTAATGTGACAATTTCTTTTTAGCGTAGCTTTTCATTTCAGATGTCCCTCCTTGTGTATTTTAAAGTGAGCCATTAGACACGATAACTCATTTGCTGAAAGCATCTGCCATGATTAGCTCAAGCTGGGCAGAGAATGTTTAAAAAAAAAGAAAATTAGTTTCAGCCATGTCCCTCAATGCCATTTATAAATAATAGTTTATTGCTCCTAGGAATAGTGTATGTTAAGCATGGCAGTTTGTAAACTGGTCCCCAGAAGTTTAGCTGAATACTGTGTACAACAGTTGTGACTTGTTGCTTTTAAAAGTTGCCAAAATTAAAAATAAATCCTGTGCTGCCTAGACTTCTAGTAATATCTCTTCCAATACTCACACATAGTTTTATATGCAGCTCCTCACTGTCTACCTGTGTAATCCACTATTTCAGTAGATGGAAATACTCACAATGGCCCAGTTTATCCAGATAATGCAAGAGAGAAAGAAAAGCACTGAATTTTGCACATTTGAGTCAGTTTGGAACATCTGGCAATGTATCACACACGCGCGCACACACAACCCTGCCCCACAGTTTGTGAAAGTTGAAAGGGTGCTGCAACATGCAGGAACAGAGCTCTCCAGTGCTCATAAAGTGCAGTTAGAGTGCTAAAGAGCTTTAAACATTGGTTTTATTTTTTTTCCCCTTTAAAGCTAAGACAGTACCAAAAAAGGTGTGACAATGTTGTCTGCAATTATTGGCTTGGATCACGCTGAAATGGTTAAACTTTGTCACGGGCTGCAGGGTCCATCTATTTTCCCAGGCATTCAGAGGTGGGAGGTGCTAAGGATATGATTACTATGGGCACATTCCAGTTCCCGTCAAAAAGAACAGGCAGACTCATATTAACTTCAAAGCAGCTGGATCTGGTCCTGTATTATATATATATATATACTGTGAAAAGGGTCTTCTAATGGATATTACATCTATAGTGAAATGAGAAGAGCAAAGATGATGTGGAAATTAATTACCATGCTATTGGCCCCTCTCTTACAGATTAGTATGAGAATTATATGTCATACTGTAACTTACTTTAAGAATGACATTTTTAGAGCAATTTAGTTTTCAAGTTATCAGGTCTCAGCTATGACACACTGATCAGTTTTTCAAAGGAACTAAGCACTCAAAAAGTATCTAGCATATTCAGACATACTGAAAATAAGGTGCAAAAAACCTCTACTCCTGTCAGCTGGTTTATGTAAGAAAATGAGATAACTTGGCTCGATCCTAATAATAAAGGGGTATTTGTTGAAGGGTTTAGGACAAAGGCCCTGCAACAGGTTCCATTTATAGACTATAAAAAGCCTGTGGGAAACCACTATAATTGTAATTTCATAAAACGTTGCCTGCATAGTTTGCAGGCCAAGCTCTATGACACCCATATTCCTAGAGCAGGGATGAGAGTGAAACTGAAGATGATGCTGGCTGAGCTTTGAGTATTCCTGCCGGAGCAGTGGAAAATGTTACTTTCTTCACCTCCCTTTCCCACTTGTTTGAGGGATCTAGAGCTCCTGTAAAAGTCAAAGACACGAATAGCCAGCAGTAGTAACCATGAGCTGGCCTCCCAGCTGCTGGAGCTTATAACCAGGAATTGATGGCACAAGAGTACCATGTAGAGCAATAGTCTTTCTTACAGTATAGAGGCTGGGCTAGCGTAAAAAGTGCTTTAATACCATCATAGGTACGAAGTATATTTCCAAACTTATTTAATTGTTAATAGCAGGTAGGAAATGAAGTGTGTTGTATCTTGGCCCCTCTTGCTCCATTATGCAAACAAATATCTGAAAATGGATTAATTTCTGACTTTTTTGTGCTATCCCACAGGGGAGAGGTATGGCTCTCAGAAGGGGCTAATAATCCTTACCAGTGCTGTGACAGCTGGGGCTGCTGAGGAGTTTGTATACATAATGAAGAGGCTGGGCAGAGCTCTCATCATTGGAGAACAGACCAGTGGTGGGTGCCATTCCCCGCAGACATATCAAGTAGATGATACCAACTTCTACATCATCATCCCCACCTCCAGATCGGTTACCCAAGAGAGCACTGCTTGGGAAGGGAAAGGGGTGCCTCCTCACATGGAAACACCAGCTGAAACTGCACTCATCAAAGCAAAGGAGATGCTCAGTGCTCACCTGCACAGCTCTAGATAGCCCAGTGGGGGAACATGCCCCTAGTTCTTAGGGAAAGCAAGCTACCTCCCCAAATGTAAACCCTAGAAAGGAGTGGGAATGTAATTTCAGTCTCTACGGTCAGTGATTTGTTCCTCATGATGACTTTTTTACCCTGTTCTGTGGAACCCAGCTCTTTCTGGACATGGTTGAGATACTTGTATAATTCTGGGGCTTCTGGATTCCTCTTCTGTAAGTGTTAGTTGTTGCAGTGTCTATTTTTAAGATTTAGCTCACTTAAATCACAGATTTCCTTCAGTCCCTTAGAAAATCACAGCTGTCAGTGTTGAAGGCATGGAAGTCACCTCAAAACATTTATGCAAAGATAGAAAAGGCACTTCTGTTCTTTTGGAAATTGTGTACATTCATATTTATACATCTTAAAGAAGAATTAACAGTAGTTGAGAGTGTGTTTTCCAAACTGCAAGAGCTTAATTAAGCCTCGTCCCCATTTCATCATTTAGAAGTACCAAAAATAACCATTCCTAGTCTGTCGGGGTTGACCAGACTCCTGGTATTTCTTAGGTACATGCCTGCTTCTCCCCTAGTATCTGGCAAAGGGAGTGGGAATGAGCAGGAGAAAGGTAGTAGTACATTGACTCTTTCACCCATTGCTTAGATAACAGACTCAGGGAAAAGAATCATATGTTTTTACTTAAGGCTAAAAACAGATTTCTGTGTGTCCTGCCCCAAAGACAAAAAGAAAGCAGAGAAATATCCTTTACACCCTGCTAACAAGCTAAGTATTAAGAAATAGTGTATTCCAGGGCAACTAACAGTTATTGGTGCAAGCTTAATCAATGCATAACATTCCTTTTTTACAGTTCTTATCTAACCGTCTGTCTTTGTCATTATTTAGAAATACATATAACTGTAATCTAGATCTCAAAAATTCTCATCTCTACAAAATGCAGCTGTAAGGTAATTAAGTTAGGAAAATGGTCCCCTGACATTTAGTCTGTAGTAGTTACACATTGCTGTTCGCTTGCTCATTTGTAAGTTACTGCCATTTTGTTTAATGAATCATGTTTAAACACCTGACTGCAGAGAATCTCTTTCAGTATTTACAGGAAAATGATTTTACCAACCAGATAGACTTTCCATCTTTTTTACTATTTGTTTGTCTTACCAACTACACTCAGTGTGATCACTAACTTGGACTCTTCTGAGTCATTTTCATGTTCTGATATTTGTGCATTAACTAGCTGTTGAACTTTTCAGTGTTGTGAAAAATACTTAAATTAATTAAACTCAATGAATTAACTCATACGGAATTTTGTGTAAAGTGATATATGTTTGAAGAATATTAAAGATTCTTAATATGGAAAAGACTGGAGTAGTCAATGAATGAGTAAACAACACTAATGTATTTCTTCTAATGTCTTTTAAGCCTCTTTAATATCTAAATGATCCAGATATACTTTGTTTTCCTAAACACAATCAGTTGTGCTGTCATGTACAAAAAATAGTAGTTGTTAAACCCAACATTTAAAAGCTTTAGCCATCCATTCAAGAACCAAAAGCTATACCATATGGGCACAAATAGCAAATAATTTCTTCCCGTAGTAATATGGTAAGTAATTATGAATAATAATTATGTCTAGAAATTGGAATCCAGCTGGGAAAACAAACAATGAAGATGCATTTGCTGGTGAGTCCATTTGACATCAGTAGCACTGTTAGTTTACTGAAGTGATTGATTTCACTGGAAAATTAATGTGCAACCTTGACAAACTTTATTAATTGGCAAAGTATTATTTACTATTTCATAGGTCATCTACTGGCTAATTAGCATTGAAACTGTCAGGCATGATACAGGCCAGTGTGTTAAAAAACAACTTTTTCCTGTCTTCACAAACAGCTATATCATATTTATTCCCATCTCCATGAGCTTAGAACTTGGACACAGTGTAGTGTAAATTGTGTTAGACTGTACTTTTTGCTCAGAGTAGGACCACAGGAAACTTCTTGTTTGAAGATACTGAAAAGACCAGCTTTCTTATCTCAGAATGGAGGGATAACAAGCAGGACAGACAAGCTATATCCTATCCTGTCTCACTTGAACACAGCGCAGTTGAAAGGTGGTAAATTCAGAACTGACAGAAAGGAAATACATGTAAAGGCAGAGCCTGTAGGACTTACTGAAGCAAGAGAAGCAAGTGCAATTGTACAGTTTAGAAGTACCAAACACTTCAAGAACATCTAGAATTACGATAGGTAACAGAACTTTCCCTGAAATCTGGACGTGCATTTTCAGAACTAAAGAGATCTCTATCACTTATGCAGTCAAGAACATTTTTTCCCACAGCTGCTTTCTGCATGGATCTTCCACCTTCTTCTACAGTGTCAAGGAAGACATAGATCCGGAGTCCTGCTTTGTATGTATGTCCCCCAGGTCTGGCACCACCTGGCATTTTTGATGTGTAAAACAGCTCGAACCAAACCATGACCACAGCACAGTGTGATCAACAGATCTCACAAAAAAACAGACTGTAATTGTATAGAAAATTACACTGCACCGAAAGGTTTGAGCATCAGAAAACTATAAATGTAAATTAGTTATAGAAAATCCATGGTTTGTGGTTTAAATGAGAAAGAAGTTTTGTTAGGGAGGGACAAGCAATTTCAGAAGTGCTCTTCCACAGCATAACAGGAACATGCTGAAACTGCCACCCTTCTCTGTTCTGGTTCCAGAGCTGACACAGACACTCCACAGTTTATAGCACCATTTCCTTAACATCCCACTTAGAAGAACTTCCTAAAGTTTAATCCTAATTGTGTTCCCTTTAAAAGCAGGAAGGAAGGAGTTGGTATATCAGGCCTCCTGACAGTATGATCTTTCTCCTTCAGAGAGTTCTCCTCCAGAGAACTCTAACCAAGAAATGGCAGCCATCTTACTCTTTTTTTTTTTTTGCTACAAAATGATGCATTCTTGCTTTCTGGACAGTGCCTTTCATGTAGTCTTCCCTGATCATACCACAAAAGCTGCCTTAATCCAGTGATTTTCAAACTGTGCTCTGTAGACCAATGAGAGCCACAGACTGCATCAATTAGTGGAAAACTGCCTCAAAAAAAACCAAGTAAATATATATTCTTCAGAAGTGTGTCTGAGTGCCACTTTGATGGAGAAACACATCTACAATGGAAAAAGTTCAGGGATCAATGAGTGAGCAAATATCCTAACATGGCGTTCTCTATCAGTAAACTCACATCCCACTGCAGAAACACAGCCTGAAAAGCTAAGCTTGAAAGCTTTGTGTTATGCCCCTTTCCACTGATCCAGAAACAGATGTTGTGACAAACTGGTTTGATCAAGATGATACAGGCAGTTGCTAGCAAAGACAGGAAACAAACCAGTTCGCATTGTCTCATCCTGTTTAAAAAATCAAAATCTTATATTTCTTTTCTTCCAAGCATTTCTACTTGTAGAAAAGATACAGATCCCTGCTGTAAAATCACAGTATTGCACTGGGGCAGAATGCAGCCTTTCATGAATTCCTTAAGTTGCTTTACTTCTTCATGACCCCCTGCTCTACTAGTAGAGTGCCTTTCCTCCAGCAGGATTTCCTCTCATCTGCACCAATTCAAATGTTCAGACTTCTAGACATAATGGAAAAAAAGCTTCTGGCATGACTCAGTTATAAGAAGTTTGGTTTTCTTTGTCTCGTTAGGTTTCCTTCTGCCTGTGCAATATTTGGTTCACTCAGCTTTAATAAGAAAATTTTTGTTTAAAGACATAAGATCTGCAATAATTTTGGATAAGCTCCCTGGTTTATGTAAGCCAACTTAGGTAAGACGCTCAGTTAAACCTGAGACACGTAAGACATTCCCTGTGCCTGCACAAGGGGCTTTACACAAGAGCTCGTTTTACATATAAGGAATCAAGTCCTGGTTCCACTGGCATCTGTGCTGGTTTGCTGTGATGTCAGCACAGGTGCAGCAGGCAACAGAATATCATATTGATCAGCTGTGTGTGTAAACAAGGCTTAGTTCACAAAGCAGTCAAGTATAAGAAGCAATCTGTTCACTCAATTTTTATGCCAGCAGCCACTGCAAAGTAGCAAGGGCAGTATTGAACACATTTGCCTGCAGTGTGAATTCCATGTTGCAGGAGGGGAAAACCCCAGTCATTACATGCTCAGACCAAACTGCGCTGCCCCTGCAGCTGGAGGATGTGAGGATGGTACCAGAAATAAAGCTGATTAAAAACTGCTTCTCTTCATTTTTGCATTTTGAATCAACTTTGCCACTTCTCGGAACTGGTTCTCTTGCTTGTCTGTGCATAGGAGGCATTTATGCATTGCTTGTCAGCACAGTATGTAAGTTGCTGTGGCTGAGGTACGCCCATAAAGAAACTGGGTAAGAGTTCTAACCTTTCATATTTTTTTTCACAAAGAAAACAACTTCATGACATAAAGGAAAGCTCTCTCTCCCTGTAGCCTTGTTGCTTGCTTAAGCCTCATACCATAAGCAGCATGAAGAACTTTGATCACTGGTGAGACCTCTAAGGATATAGATCTAACACACCATTGGAAGAGGTTTTGAGATTCAGCAGTTGTTTATCAGTGGCTGACTTTCCACACTTTCTCAAGATCACTTACACCAACAAAAAATCAGAGAAAATCTGTAACCAGTGAGATCTGCTGCTGCTTCATTCTGATCTAAATGATATGCCAGGTGTAGCACCCTGGAAAAAGCAGGCCCTTGGAGCAGAGTAACACTGAAGCGATGCACCAGCATAACACTGGGGAGCATTACACAGCTGGTCTTGTCTTTTTCCAGAAGAAATCTGAAGCTAGGTTTCTAATAATAAAACTGTTAAGAAAACATGGCATCTCTCAATAAGTACAGAATAGAACATTTTGCGGCAAAGGTACCAAAAAACCTTTAGACTTATTTATATTGGGCCAGACTGATCGTAAAGTAATTGATGTAAATCAGGAGTAGCAACATAGAATTATTCTGGATTTGCACTGGAATAAATGAGATCACAATCTGGCCTAAACTACTAATGGGAACTGTAAACCTAACCACATACGAATGCTGTTACACCATGGAGTCCTTCATTACACTTTATGGACACTGACTTCACAGTAAACTGGCTGGCACCCAGATAAAACTAGATGGAGTGAAATTTGGCCCATTAAACCTTGCCATAAATATATTCCTTACACAGTAAATGTTATTGGACACAAAATAGAGATGGAAAGATTAGAAGGAAACCACATCATCCCCTGCTCAATGCAAGGTTTTTCCCTGTGCTCCATGTTTCAAAGCTTTTGTTCATTTTGCTTTTTAATGACTCCAGTGAAAGAGCTTCCACCACTGACCTTGGAAAGCTGTGTTACAATCCAACCAGACCTCCAGTCTCAATGTATATCTTCTGAACTCAAAGGCATAATATAAACAGTTTAATCACTTTATGTTGGGAAAGTAAAGCTGGGGTGCACAGCCAGTGGCTGGTCTGCAGTAAGTCAAATGTTTATGTTAATAGTCAGCAGCCATGTTCACCAATAATATATTGGGAAGAACACAGTCTCCTGATTTATAGAAATCTTCAAAGAGATGACAATGAGTGTAATATGGCGAACCCAACTGACTCTTGGGCTGGCTTTTATAATTCAGATGTGTTTACTTGCTGGTACTTGCATTATCAGCCTAGGCATCATCACAGGAACTCAGAGAAAACTTCTGTCCACTGTGCAGCAAACACTGAGCTCTATCATCAGTATGGTGGGAAATAATAAGCAGCATATTGCAATGTCCTTTACTTTTAGCTTGGAAATGAGTGGGGTTTGATCATTCTCTATCTGAAAGGGAATAATAGCAGATGAGGCTCAGAAACAGGCCACAAAAACATCAGACAACCTGAAAAAATACTATCCAAAAGAGAGATGAATGCTCACTTGAAGAACACGTCATAAGCTACCAAGAGTAAGCCCCTAACAGATTAAAAAAGTAGGGAAAGGCTAATTAGGTGAGCTGCAGTAACAGTAGACAGGATTGTTGCTACCCCCACGCACCCAGAACAGTATAAGCTCATCTGCTTCTGAGACTAAGCAGAGCTCAAACCAAAGTAGGCAATAAAAAAAACTCACAAATGGACAGGCTATAGAGAGGATTTGGCACTTTCTTTTAAAAAAAGCTGGAATTGGCCCATGTAGAAAACAGAGGAAAGACAAGATGGTCTAATACAATGCAATTCATGTATCTCTGTGTCATTTTGCGAAGGACGTTCCTCTTCTAGGTGTTAGCAGAACAGAGCCTACCATCCACAATTACTGTGCAGATTCTATCTATCAGTGGCTAATAGTAACTCAAATACTCCAGTTGCTTCCTTTAGAATATCCAAAGCCTGCAAACCACAGGCCAGACTCTACACCCATCAGATCTGTATGCCTGCTAAAGTCACACAGATCTTGCAAGCACACATCAGGCCAGAATTTGTGCTCACTGCCTAGACAATAACATTGACAATAGGTCACATTTTGATACAGATCCAGGTTGATTTGACTTTATAAAAGATATTGCAAAAGTGGCAGAGCATAGGATAGAACTCAGATATACTGATTTATAAGTCACATCCTTTTTGGCGGTCTATCAGTCAGTTGTTGATGATCACAAAGTTCAGACAGTCTTAACTTCAAAGCCAAGGAGACAGTAAGATAGAAGCATTTTACTCAGACTCACAAATCTGATGAGAGAGCCGATTCAGCTAACATAAAGGAGTAAAAGTCCACCAAAGCTGCTAGAAGCAGTAACTTCTTTTCTTTTAGCATACAAGCTCTGATTTTTTTAGTGCTTAAAGATTCCTCATTCAATGAGGTGGTTGTTACTTCTGTATTTACATTGTACTGCACAAACACCAGCAAATCAAATACAAGCAAAGAAAACTGTTTGCAAAACAACAATTTTGTTCCCAAGTCTTTTCAAATCAATACTGTATGTGTATTCATTTCACTCTTTTATTTCTTCAAAAATAGATTGGCAAGGGCTAGGTTGAGTTTTCAAAACTTACAACCAACGCAGACTCTTGTAAAAGTTTTATATTTTTTTGGAAAGCATCTATTATAAATTATTGTAAACAGTGATTTCCTTTAAGAAATTAATGTAAACTCAAAAAGAAATGGATACAAGTGACTTATGTTCCCCTTCTTTATCCAACCTGCCCAGTCACTTGGTGACATCTTTCTGCACAGCTCTAATTATGAGAAGTCATGTGCCGGGATAAATGATGGCGTTCTCGGAAGTACTCATGACAAATGGGGCATGTTAGCTTCTCTTCTCGCCTCCTCTTGCACTGGGATTCAGTTGAGGAGTATTCTTTTTTGTGATGTGACCGCATGTGGAAGACTAAATCAGATGTCATGCGAAAGGACAGGTTGCATTTGGCACACCAGTTCTGGGCAGCCACTCCAAAGGACATGAAGGTGGGAGGAAGAAGAGTCAAGGAAGAGGAGGAGGAGGAGGAGGAAGAAGAAGAAGTAGTGGTGGTTGTGTTTTGTAATTGTCCTCCTGCTTGCTTGGGCCATGGTTCTGAGGTATATGGGAAAACATTGCTCCGAGTGATGCTTGTCTGCAGCATTTGAGCATTACACAAATCACTGACAAAGAACTTGGAATTGAGAAGAGTGCTGCAGCACATAATGTCTGTGGTGGCAATGAGGCCAGACAGCTCCCCCAGGCTCTTTGGTGACTCACTTATGGGATGAGAAGAATTTATTGCAGCTCTTTCTGTTAGACACTTACTGGGTTTGCTGAAAGCACTCTTCTGTTCTCCTCGGGCTCTAGTGGGCCACACAAAGGAGAATGCACTACCGGAGGAGTTCAGCAACACTTCCTTCGATACCTGCTCTTTACCGAGGGGAACCGTGCTATCTTCCTGTTCTGGCTCCTTCAGTCTCTCGTTCCTCACCTTCTCCTTCATCCTCCTGACCTCGGTGAAAGCACTCTGCTTCTGATCTAAAGCATCCCTCCTAACTGACTGCCTTCCTGAACTAAGCTTCCAGAAAGAGCCAGCCAATACATGCTCTCCCCCAGCTTCTTCCTTGCCCCCACAGTTATGTTCTTCACTCAGATTATTGGTTTTCTCCAACAACACAGTCTTCCTGCTCCTGTTGTTCTCAGCCTCCTCAGATTTTGCTCTTCTTTCTCCTGTGAGACCACGGGCATCATCTTTACAAGCTGCCATTTTGACCTCTAGATCCCTTGCCAGGCTGTGGAAATTCGTGGTCTGTTCAGATAAGTTGCTCTTTTCAGTCTTAGGGTTCTGAAAGTTTTTCCATAGCAGGGTGCTCTTCTCTGGGGCACATAGGAAGCGGACATGGGAGAGATAGGTATGCTCACATTTAAAGACTCGGTCACATTCTTGGCATCTCAACTCTGCAGAAACAGACAACAGATGATAAGTTTTGCAAAGGTAGAATCATGTATGGATGCTGATCCTGACCTTGTCATTAACACAAACAAAACACCAGAGACATCCCATGTGTCATACAAGATTACACGTTAAAGCTAATGCCAGTGCAGAATCAGGTCCCTTGCTGCTGTGGAAAATGGTTCACTCATATTTGCATCCATGTGCTACTTGCAGAAATGCTTTCATTTAGATTTTCAAGCCAAGTTTGTATTACCTAAAATGGCCAGTACACAACGTTCTAGATAAAACCATATGGACTTTATAATAATTTGAGGTCTGAACCCAGATTTTGGTCTACATTTCCTATGTCAGTCACTGGCTTTAATACAGGCTGAATGTTAAATTCTGTGTACCCAAACAATAATGTCTTTTAGACCTGGACTCAAAGATTTTGACATGAGCCTCTATTTTCTGCATAGGATACTCCAGAAGTTTAATACCTTTCACAAATCATCTGACTATAATGCTTGAAGCCCTTACTCATGCCAGTTTGGCAAACTGCTGTTGTCTTAAGGCACAGAAAATAATGTTCAAAGTGAAACAATGGCAGCGGTGGGCAGGAGGAATGGGGAACACCATTTCCTTCTGGCCTTCGGATGTTCTGCATCTCTGATTCATCGCAACGATTGATTGCCCGTGAATAGACAGTACATAATTCAGGGACCGAGACACATATGGCACATCCTAACCTTTGCAAACAGCATCCACGCTACGCTATTTCACAACACACAGCAATTTTTAAATGCACATGATGCCAGACCCCACCTGAGGCCTGGGATACGCAGGCAAGTTCATACATTGGTTGTGCAGAACTACAACCCCCTAATTTGTAGGCTCACCACAGCTTAGATCACTTCCCAGACTACCGAAACTGAACTTCTTACAAGAAAATAAGGCTGCTGATTTGGGTGGAACATTATACCTGCTAGTTTACAGTCCTGAGTCTAGATACAGTGTTTCTTGTGTAGGTAACACTTTGCCCTGGTAAATTTGAAGGGCTGACAGTGTGTGTCTACACAAAAGCTAACAGAATACACTGAAATCAGTTAGAATTATTTAGTGGGTTCCTGCTATAAATGTGTCTATATTAATTTAATATAAATTTACAGGCAAGTACATTACCATATACATTTACCAACTCATACTCTTACCAATCTACACCTTTACTAACCAACTGTGTTTAAACCAGCCAAAGGGAATGTAGAAAGGGGTTTGTTCCAATCTAACTAGATCAAAGTTAGTGGAGCAAATGACAGCTGGAGTCAACCCTGTCATAGACCCGACAGTGATTTGCTTGGTCTCTCCATAATCTAGATTTTTTTTTTTTCAACAATTTCTAAGTCAATTTCTTTTAAATCCATAAATTTCTAGCGACATCTCAGAATTAAAATCATGCCCTTTTTCTCACTCCCACTGTGTCCCACTCTAAATAGGCAGACTGTGCTGTATGCAGTACTGGTTGGGTGGTTAAGTACTAGTGTTTTTTTCATTTACAAGATTAAAGCTGAACACTAGCCTATACCTGATTCCTCAAGGAGCTAAAAAAGGCATGTTTCCAATTGGTATTTGAGGCTTTTAGATTCCAAGGTAGTCAGGTGCATAGACTTTCATTACACAGCTCAAAAATTTCAGCATTAGTCACTAGCGCACCATCCTCTGCTAGAAAGTAGCAATGACAATGGCACTGAGAACTGCAAGTTTGTTCTTGCTCTACGCCACCAGCTCAATCCCCAAAGCAGAAGGTCTTTTCTCTTAGCTGATCAGCTAAGGATTTATACGGGTTTTATTTCCTGTATTACAAGATTATTGCATACTAAAGAAGTTGCAGAATCGCTTCAGTGCTCACTGACCCCTGCAGTCAGCAGTTAGGTACTTACCATTGTGGGGACTCTGAGCTTTTATTTCATTGAAACCCAGGAGGCAGGAAAGCTCCTCATCATACCAGACAAGGAGTTCCTCGTTTTTGTTGATTTTCCTGGTAGAGCGATAATATAACTGACTGTTTTCTAAGTAAGCTTCCAGGTTCTGCTCCTTGCTATTGGCAGCTGCTTGTACAAGTCTCATCCAAGGCAGTCCTGTGGGACTGTGCACAGACGTAACATCTACCTGTGAGACAGGACACAAAAAAGGGAAGTTTCAGGTCTTGGGATGCAAAATAGATTTCCATCAAATTCTAGACCAAAGCCTGTTTTCTGCCTCACACAGAGCCAGTATGCCAAAGCTGTGAGCCCAATTCATACACCAGGGTCACCAAATCCAAAGTCATCATAGGGAGAAGGCTTCCCTAGCGTGAGCGCTGGAGCTCTGGGAATACAGCTGCATGGGAGAGAGGAGACACCGATGTTTACACTTAACATCTCATGGCAATGCCAGGGCTCGTATGTTTGTCAGTCTCTAGCTCACTCATGGCAAGGATGATGTCCTCTGTCTGATGAAGGTTGTCCCACCGGACTGTATCAGGCGTGGATCATAGAGGTACGTAAGGTGTGCTCCTCTGCAAGCAGGGATCTCAGTCCCACGGGAAAATGGGATATTGAGTCAGGAGAAGTGCAAGCACTATGGTCTGCAGGGCATGAGATGTGCAGACCCCTGGATCAGTGCAGTGTGAGCCTGGAAAGGAACACACACTCTGGGCAGTTGCATGTGGAGTTTTTCACTGACACGAGAGGGTATGGATCAGGAGGTGCAAGAATAATCTTGGTTATTTGATTCAACACCCCAAGGAGACAACATCTGCATATATAAATGTTTGGATAGATTACATAAAAATTAGATTTTAATAAATACAACTAAGAAGCACTTGCAGGATCTCTTTCCTTTTTCAGAAATAAAATTATACATTCCTATTCCTGCCTTTAATAAATTGATTACATTCATTTCAAGGTATCTAAACAGAAAAAAACTCAGCAGAATACTATTTTTCAATAAATTATTTCTCAGAGTTGGGAGGGGTTGATTTACTTTCAGTATGTGTGCATTCAGAAATACTGAACAAATTAAGTTAAAAAATGTTGTTTGTGTTGTAAGGTCAGGCACTCAGAAGTCAAAAAAATAATATTAAGTCTACTGCTCAAATTAAATTTCCCTTCTGTGTGTATATTACAGCACAATCTTCACTCACATATACTCTTTTCTCCACAGGACTCTTGACTCATTTACTCACAGGCTGACCATGCTCCAGAAATAATACAGCTACAAAACATTTGGCTTTGTCTTCCTCATTCAGTGTGTGGCTCTCATCTTACTTTACTGCATTTGCTCTGAACAGGGAATTATTTGGTTTTTTATAGGTTTTTCCTTGGTGTTTACCACAGCAGATCTACGTCCTCTGCAGTATTTGAAAGATGAGGAAGATTTTCATAGGTTGGAGGCTGAAACACAGGGCGATCAAGGGCAACATTTACATGCACAAAAAGCCTCAACTAATTTTTGAAGCACTCAGTCATTGTTTAGAAAGGAAGAAGTTTGGAAATGAAAAATGTCCAGTGACAAGCATGATCTAAATTTCACCCCAAGCAATGTATAGCTCTTTGTTTTTCACTAATTGCAAGGCAGCCACTTGTTCGTGTTTGGTATCAGAAACAGTATTTTGGCTATTTCTTTCTCTGTTTTTAACTCTGTCCGACTATTACCTACCATAAAAAGTATGAGCAGATTAGTAGCTCCATACAAGAATGAAACATTAAGGGACAAATAGGGTAAGAGTTAATACGAATAAAATAGAAAATAAATCAGCATGCCCTGCAACTAGTTCTCTCTAAATGCCATAGTAATTAACAATGATTGAGAAATACAAAAGTCTGACAGTGACACAAGCACACCCACCCACACACAGTGGTTGTAACTAATAGCTATGACAGAGGCTGTCATTTATTAGTTTCTGTGTTTCAGAAATACCAAGCATCCACCCAATGCCCTAAGCAAAGTCAAAGGGAACACAGCTGCTCCAGGAACCAGAGTGCCAAGGAAAGAGCTGAGAGAGCTTAAAGAAAGTGGAGTAAAGGACAGAACATAAGGTCTGGGTGCTGTCAAGTAGAAGCATGCTCCAGCTTCGGTCTTCCCATGTGTTTAAAGACACTACAAACACTGCAAGTCCACTCTCTTCTGGGGATGGCCATCCCTCAGATGAATCCTTTGCAACCATGTATCAGGTAAAAGCTTCACAGCCCAACAAGGTCAATCACAGCTGGACTATGGAGGCTATGTGGCTTCCTTGACTTGAACGAGGCTGGAGGAGAAGGGAGAAAACAAGACTCTTCCTTGGAACCCACCAAATGCAAGGGGCAGAGGACCTCAGTGGGACAGGTAGCTTTGTCAGGGGCCAGTTTCCTTTGCTGAGATAAATGACTGGCCAGAAAGAGCCACCTGTGCCAATGGTGGCCAAGGCATTTTCTTTGCCCAAGCACACAAATTGGCCCAAGGAGCTCAAATCAGGTTTTCCAAGAGGATGAGAGAAGAAACACAGAGCTCCCTTTTGTACTAAACATGCAAGTTCAAGATGAGGAAACCGTTGTTAGAAATAGTATTCCCAAAGCCTTGCAGGAGTGCTGCCGAACTGTGATGAACATGCACTTCAGCTATGAAGAACCCACTTGCCAAATTACTACTGTGTGTATTGTGTATGTAGCATAGCCAGCGTATCAAAACCCATTTCTTGTTTTGCACCTCAGTGCCATGATAACAACGTATTATCATGATTGAATTGTTTAGTTGTCTACACACAGACTTAGGAGCTTAACAATAGTTCCTGATTTCTGGAAGGTTTACTTTTTATGAGTACCTAACAGGATATGGGACCACCGATTGCATCTGAAACAGCTACTTGCACGGAATTTATGTATTTACTGCCAAAAGACAGAGATCTGAGCCAATTCAGGCATCCAATTTCATGGCTGCATAACAATTACTTTGCTCAAATGTAGCAAAACACTAAAGTCATCCCTCTGGGGGGCTCCTCCAATGTAGAAACCCTTTGAGGCTCTTTCTTGAGTCTACAGTCATTCCAAAACTCCCAGGAGGAATACAGAAATATTCCATAAATAAAGCCTCCTTTCAGGAGGGATCTTTCTCCAAAGAGCTTGCAGTTCTCCTGGAGTACTAATAACACTGCACAAGCAAGCAACCTTCTGCTGGAAACTCAAACAAACAGTCAGAAAAACCCTGAAGCCTCTTCTTTTTCTTAATTTGTTTAAAGCAAAAAGTGTCAAAACAGGTATCTCGCAACAGCTGCATCTTCCATATTACACATACTCCCTGGGATTTCTGTTCTCCAGAACACAGAAATCTTAGCAGAACCTGGATCTCTCCCAGATCCATCCATGCCACAGTGTGTGAGAAACTTGCTTGCCTTCGTAAAACATACCTCCCTGTCTTCACCTAGACCAACGGTGACTGAAATGCACTCCAAGACCCAGAAAAGCAAGGTAAGAGGCCAGCATGAGAAATATGCATTGTCCAGATGAAAATGTTATGATAAACAGGGGCTAGGAAACAAAAAAAAAAGGGAACTAGAGCTGGAGAATTAACACTCAATCACAGTCTTGGGGTTTCTGACTTTCCCTACAGGACAGTTCCTTTTGTTTCACAGACATCTCGCTGTAGCTTCTCTACAGTGAAAAGTGCAGCTGTAACACAGACAAGCATACCGAAGGTAGCTTTCGGAGGTCCATGTACTAATAGCTGTAAGTTGTGGCTGCCTGAAGATTGTGAGGACTAGTTGCCTGCCTGGTATCTTCTAGAGTTCATCCAGCCTGAGATCACTGCCATCGTGCTTTACTTTTATGGATAACTGAGGAAACTGGGTTAACGCTTGCTCAGATCTGTCAGTAAGTGCTGTGAATGTACCACCTGCATGAATCGGTACAATGCCACAGTCTTCCCTCTCTGCTTTTACAGGGTGTCACTCCTCCTGATAAGCCTCCTGTGTCCTTTGTAAGGACGAAACAAAAGTGTGAAGTTTCTAAACTACTTGTCCATCTTTCCTCCTACTCCCGGTCAGTGCTGAAGCAGGCCATCAAACGTCAGCACAGAAGTGGGTCGTATTCTTTCTGCAAAAGAAACAGTTTTCACTGAGATCCCTCCAGTCTACAGCTCATAAATCAGAAAGGCACTGCTTTCCCCTTTCGAAGGAGCTGTTAGTTGTGCTGAAAAAAAAACAAAAATCTGCCCCTCAGCAAAGTTACCTTCTCAGGGATGGTGTAACCCTTTTTTGTATGATTAACGTTAAATGCTGCTTCCTCCTACCTTAAATACATAGTGGATGTTCCTTCTCTCAGAACATTTGAGAGCAATAAAAGCTACAGTGTCCAGCAGGGTGTTCTGGAGCATGCATGGTCCAAAAACAACTTCTTCAGGAATATCTTGTGTGGTATGAACAGTAGCCAATATGTCCGGAAAATGGTGATGCAGAAGTTTGTTGTCACTTGTCCAAAGGAATTTAGGCAAAGATGTAAGTTCCATCATAAACCTGTAAAATAAACAAGAAATCACATTTGGACTAAAGATGGAAGTGGAAGGGGGCATCACTACTTACAATGTAAAGACTTCCAGGAGCTGTAGGTGAATTTTAAGAGCATGCCAGGACATTTTTGCTTACAAAGTTTACAGCTATACTAGCATCCAGTTCAGAAAGCAAAAAATAACTTTGCACTAAACCAAAATCTTAGGTTTGTAAACAAGTGAGTTTCTCTTTTCTGGAATAGGCAGGCACTCCAAGAGTTCAACTCCTGCTACACTGCTACTCTCCACAGCCAGGAATAAGAAGGTTTGGGAACAGTAAGCAAAATTTTCAGTGAGTGGAACTCAACTTATTCTTTTTCAGCATATTCTTAGATATCCTTCTTACTTATTCGTAGTAGTTTGTAGAAGTGTGAAGAAAGGTAGAGAAGCAGAACACATACACACACAAAGAACCCCAAGCATTTCTTGAAGTGCATTTTGAAAAAGCTGTGTTTTTTGATTTGAGTGTGCAACATCAGTCTAGTTTCTGGTTAAGCCAGTACAAAACCAGGAATAACCTGAGTCCCAAGTCTATCTAACCTGAATGCACACAATCTGTGGAGATTGACAAAAATATTAATTTCATCCCGTCTCAAAATACATGTGAGATCTTACTTATCTGCTGCTGTTCAGAAAATCTCACCCAACTATGGCTCTTTGCATGGTGATACTCTTTGCATAATGTCAGTAGAGTTTGCTGTCTTTAGAGGACAATTTTTTCTGCCCTGAATATAGAATATTACATTTTTCGGAGCAGAGGTGATTTCTACAATATGAGCCACTATCTGAGAACTCTGCATACAGCGAAGAGGCAAGTTTGAGTTATTTGTCATTCTAAGCTTCTCTACGTTTCTAATAAAGATATTGCCACCTCCAGCTCCCAGCTGGAGGTCATGGAAAAACCTTCATTTATGCCATCAAGAGCTGGATCAGGTCCATTAGGCAGAGAAAATTAAAGAGAACAGCAACAAGCCCTGAAGAGGTCTTAGCCTAATAAATACTGAGATAGAAGGGCTGAAGATCCATTCTAATCTTTCTCACTCTCTGCCAACAGAATTGATTTGTTACTCACTGGCTCATGACTTAAACTGAAGTGATATAAAGTGCTCAGGAGAGTTGCACTGATTTAACTAAATCAATTTCTAAATCACTATAGTTAATCCAGTATAATTTCTTCCTGGTCGGCAAGGTCTATGGCCCTACCCTGAAAATATTAAAATACGTGGTTACATATTCAGTAAGTAGTAAACATCTGAAGGATGAAGGGCTAAATCAGACAACCAAGGCAAAGAGTGGAACATAAAAGGTAAAAAAAAGGTTGGGAGGCTTGCCAGAGGTTAGTTGCTCAAAGAAGGATAAATTTGGTTTCTGCTTTCTGTTAATGGTGAGTTTCATTATCTGGTATCCCAATAATCTCCTAAAGTTACTGTTGGTGTGACAACAGAATGATAGGATCTATGTATACAATTCTATAATATATCAAATCTACCTAAACAAATGCAATGATATTCATGTGTATGTGTGTGTTTCCATTTAAACTACATATCAATTTTTAATAAATGTAAACAGTCAATTTATTTTAAATAAAACAAAACCCAAAAACCAATCATAAAATAAATTTGAGGTCTAAAATGCTTAAAACTCTCTCTAAATAAGAAAAAGTTTAGAAATAAATTATAACCTGCGCCAGTTGCTATTCTAAATAATTCACATTCAGGGAATTCTTAATCTTTGGTGACATTATTTTACTTACCCACTTATGAGCCTAGAAGACAACTCCTCTTACTAAGATTTCCTTTCCTATGAAATTCACCTGAATTTCTCCATGTAAACTCAGAGAATGCTGTGCCTTGGCACACTGCTGTCATCCAGAGGAAGCAGAAGCCAGGGCCCTCACAGCTGGGGAAGGATGCTGGCTCTGGGCACGCACGCTTCCCCTGGGGAGAGGGTGGGTGCTACCTGTCAGCAATCAGCCTCTTCCTCCAGAAATCTCAGCCCAAGCACAGATACAAGGGTCTGAAGAAGCTACCTACGCTGCCTGCTGCTTTCCTCTATTGCAGCAGCTTTTCAAAGAGGACCATAAACCCAACCCTAACACAAACCATTTCTCCAAGACTCAGAACGTGCAGATACCCAAGAAAAGCTCCTAAGATTTACGTGTAACAGCACCATCTAGTGATTTCGGCCATAACAGAAAGATTCACCCGGGGCAGGACATGCTTTAGCACTCTGCAAGGTTGGTCTGCAACCACCAGCTCCCAGAGCACAGGCAGAGCCCACACCTCCAGCCTGGGCAGCTCCTGGGAGCTCCTTGGTGAAGGTGGCAGCAGTTACCAGCCATTTGTGTACCGCTTGCTGTGCTGCCTGCTCCCCTGTCCCAAAGCCCGGATACAGAAGGGCTTCCACACACCCAAAGGGAAGGGCAAGAACAAATCCCCTGGGCACAGGAGGCACTGCCCGTACACACTGTCCCACTGCTGCAGGCTAAGCCTCCCTGCTGGGGTGGGAGTGGGAAGCCATCACTCCTCATGAGGAGCACAGCCGATGGAGGTGCACTTCTCCCCTGCTCTGGGCTGTTCTACCACCCCAGGAGCTGCTGGCTAGGCACTCAGCCTCAGCGCCTTGAGTCATGAGTTGGGCAGTTAAGCCCCCCTTCACTGTACCAGTAACTCTTACTCGACTAGGGCAGAGAATGGCACTGCCTGTGCTGGAACTCCCATGGACTGGCCAAAGCAGGGAAGAAGAATGGAGACAAGCGCTTCTTCACTGGCAGCCCTGGAACACTCCTGCCTGATTGCAGCCTGAGTGGTACACCCAGAGGAATGGTAACAGTGTTCTTGGAATTCTTGAGAAAATTACGAACTCGGGTTGCAGCCAGGTTGCTGATGACCAAAGCCAACCATCTCACAGCCCCATAAACAGCCGTCCTAAAGTGACACCCCTTGAGCTCTCCTGGACCGCAGCAGGCTGTGCCCAGCATCCCCCTCTGAGCGGGACGCCACTCAGAGCTCACAAACCACCAAGTCTGTGACAACAGGGGGACCGGCGTGGAAAGTCGATGATGGGGCCTGGGCTGAAACCCCTGCTCCTCCAGGCTCAACCCTTCAACCGCTGAGGAATGCAAAAGGCATTTGATATATTTCACTGAACGTGGGGGCAAACTTTTAACAGGTATACTGTTGTTATAATACGCATTGCAAGCTTGAAGTAGTTAGGTTATTTTTTGTGATTTAAAACAAAAAGTATCTCATTGCTTTGTAGCTAAAATCTTACAGGTAATCTTGAATTGTGAATAAAATCTCTTCCCCCCCCCCCCCCCCCCCGCCCTCTGCCTCTTCCCTTTACATCCAATCCATTGTCCAAGTCTGAGACTAGGAATAGACCCAGCTGCACCCAAACTCTGTGAGAGTTTAGAAGGGGGGGTCTACTCCAAACCTCGTGACTCAGCAGGAGGATCTCCTTTACCCTCTTACGGCTTTGATATGACTCACTTTCAACTTGATTTATCTCTGTGCATTTACTCCATGTAGTAAGTAATAGAGTGAACCTTGCCATCGAATCTTGTGTAGTCACATTTTCACAAATTCATATTAAACTTATTTCACTCAACTCTTTGGTGGTAATTTTTTAAGTGACCTGACCTAACCAATTTTTATGCTACACTGCCCTATGGCAAAGGTATCTGGCCACAGGGTAAATAAATATTTATTCTCCAGCAGACAAATCAGTGTATGCATGTCCTCAGTTCCATTTAATTTGCCTAGACTGATGGGAGATAGGAAATGCAGGTTAATAAGGAATATCAGATATTTTCTAACAGATCTTTCTTCTATCCAAACTTGAGCATCCTTCAAATGCAATATGCCATTATGTTTTGCTTGTGACTTGTGACTTTTGAATTAGTCAAAATCTGTAATGGGCAAAAAAATCCCCAGAACCTACAGGTATAAATGTTAAAGTCTCAAAGTGATGCCTTGGCAGCTGTAGTCACATTCAACCCTTGCACAGAAGGGTCAACTTTTTGAAAAGTGAAAAGGATGTTCTATGTGTACACAGCAAATGGGCTCGTTAACCGTTAGCCTTGTGCCCAAAGCTTTCAGCATGGGAAGATCAACCTCCTCCAATAATTTGTCGAATGCACCATCTAGTGTAACATCTCAGTATAACACAAAGACTAACCAGCAGCAGGACATCCCCGAGTCCCTGGTGTCCTTAGCGTGTTGCATGACTGCAGCTTCTGAGTACCTTGTCGGGCATGAGTTGCTTCTCTCCTGAGAGAGTCATTCTCTCTGCCACCCTCTGCTGAGACAGGAGGCCAGGTGCCTCCAAAGGCACGGGGGTTTATAGGGTCTGGTCATGGTTACGTCAGGCAGGGAGTGTAATTTAAATTGACATTGTTGCCTTTTTGAAACAGAGAAGGTAGGCTGAAGATGTGCTGCTGGTACTTAGAGTGGAGAGTGGTTACACTCTGCAATGTCTTTAGAAGAAAAAGGGTGAATCTTTTTCCTACCATCTCTTAACAGCATGAGAAAGCTCTTCCCTCTGCATGGACGAGCTTTCAGCTTGTGGAACAGAGGCAAGTGCACCATCTGAGGGGTAACAGCAAGCAAGCATGACTGTACAGCTTTCAAAAATGAGCTACTACCTCTGCAAAGAGATGTGCTGCATCCTGGGGGAGTCCTGACCTGGGCCAGCACTCATTCAGAGGGCTCCATCGGAAGGTGCAGATTCATCCACAGGACAGTACTGGAACAAGTCCTGCCTCCTGCACAGGTGAGGGGTGGTAGGGGCTTGTGTGGTAACTGCAGCCCTTATCTTGGCGAACTGAAACACTGATCTCCTCAGAAGTAAAGACTAAGTCTTGAAACATGACTTGAGAGGAGACAGAGAAATTGAATTGATTTACTTTCTGAACACTCTGGTGGAGCAAAGGAAACACAACAGGTGAGCTGAAGGGAGATAAAAGGACCACAGACGACAGGAGTAAAAGGTGAAGGGAACTAAGTATCTATGAAAGCTTCACAAGCATCGCTGCAATATTGTGGCTGGATTGTGCAACTCAGCAGCTGCAGCGTGAAAGAGGGTACACACACGCATGCACACACAGACAACCTAGGCAACGCATTTCTACACTGCAAACTTTTTAAAATCACTTTTTAATCGTTGCTGTTAAAAAAACTTACCAGGCTGCATGGCACTTTTTAAGAAAATTTGCTAACATAGATTTTACCTTTGTCCCATAAATTTGAGGATGGTAGTGTCTGAAAAGTGTACCTGGAGGTGCCTTTTCAGCAAAGCTCAGGAAAGTTTAGCGGTATCCCAAGCCTAAATCTGCCCGGTGCTCTTCCCCTAGTATGTCCAGTGAAATGCTTATTGATACTTTACAGGAGTAAATCTCAATGGGCTATAGGCATGAGATTGCCCAGGGCCTAATCAGCTCTGCTCTTTTCAGTCCTACCACCACTCATCGCAAACACAGAGACAGCTGAGAAATGACTGTGTGTAAGGTCAGGTTCGACAGCTGCCGGAGGGGCATCTGCTGGATTCTCCGAGGGGTCAGCAGGTGTCTGAGCTGTGGCAGCATGCAGTGCAGAAGGCTTGCTGCATAACAGGCAATGCAACCTCATAGCTTGAAAGCACCAGCACATAGCTTGGCATTGCTGAAATATAGCAGCACTGCCTGCAACGCTTCAAGCAGATGACAGAAATGAGCTAAAACAAAGTAAGATGATGTGCAAGCAGGCCAGAATATAAATCTGAAATGCCTCTCAGTTTGGAAGGAAGTTTGATTTGGATCTAAAACAACCTCTACATGTTTTTCATGTGGTTATAATCTAAAGACAAAACTCCAGCCACAGCCAAGAATTCTTGGGTTTTGCCAAATTTTCCTTAGTTTTCAGGAACGTCAGACTTGAACCTGAATGAGAATTCTACACCAACCCATGAATCCAGTAGTTGAACTCTTGTTTAATTCTAAATCCTGTCTCAATGCAAATCTCACATCTTTGCCACCAGTCTTCATAGTCTAAATCAAGTCATTAAGAACCTACAAATAGAGTCATGATGAGAAACGGAGAAAGCATACTAGAATGCCTGGCATTTTCCTCTGATGGGCTGAAGTAGGTGAATTTCTCAGATTCTTCACAGTGAGTGAAGGACTGAGAAAATGATCATCACAAGAGAATTCTCCAAGACTTCACATAACTGATTACTCCTGCCTTATGTTAATGATTTCCACATTTTGGCTACCTCCTTTAAGGAGCTATAATTCTACTGTGCTCCAATTTCTTACAGATTTGCTAGCTGTCATACATCCAACTAATTCACTTTTCTTCTACTAAATAGCAAAGTTTACAGAACTCTGTCACAAGCCTCTTTGTGAAGGTCATATCTTCAGCTCTGTGTCATGCAGGCAATGATATGTTTGCCTCAAACTGCCAGTGCTGGGAGTGCCATTGCCTCCCAGGGACACGATCCCCCTCATGCAACATCATCCTGCTGTTCTCACTCGTGTTCTGCATAAGCAGTTCCTATCCCTCTGGGCTCACCCACACATGCCTCTGAAAGGCTGAAATAAAATTAATATTTATAGTGCTTTAGAAGCACACTAGAGTCACATCACCTGTTGGACAACGGGTACTCTCCATATTCTATCTGTCACAGATGCAGATTCTTCATATGGATGAATTTAGGGACTTGCTGTTTAATGGACTCTTCATCCCCCAGAGAGTATCTGATACACATATACCATGTCCCTGAGTGATGGATTTTGCATCTTGATTTCTGAGAAGTGTGACAGATCTGTCAAACAACAAGTACCTGTGGGCAGGCAACTCCCTATGCATTATGCAATTATGGACGTTCCATCAAAAAGCGCATGAAACAGTGCTCACAGCAACTCTCCCAGCCTGCGCACTCCCAGAAGCAGCACACAAATTGCTGGTCATCTTTTGGTTCTCTGAATGCTCTTCCAAGCTGGACCCCTGCAGAAAGCCTTCTCCTCCTCTCTCCCTATTTCCTAGCACTTGCATATCATCCCATTAACTAACTAGGGTTGCAGCTTCTGCCTTCCTGAAAAAGTTTTACGTAGCTCCCTCAGCTCATGAGAAAAATGTTCCTAGAGCAGGGAAGCCAGAGAAGGGCATAGTAACAGTTCTGAGCTAATTTTCAGATCCCTGATTTTCTACTATATGGCCTTCAGATGTCACTGCAAGCTCTTCTAAGAAATGTCTGAAAATTCCCAAAAGCTGAAAGACCAGTTTGAGCAAGGACTCCCCTGCCTCCTATTTTCATAGGAACTGTGGCCTCACTTGGAGTTTCTTGGTGGTCATAAAAGCACTGGTAGGCTTGCATAATACTACGATTGACTTTGCAAGTGTTAAGAAAACGAATCAATCACCTTTGCAAGAGGGGAACCTTTTCAGTCAGAACTTAATTAGTTAGTTCAGCTCTTCACAATCATAAATGGAAGGAGATAATAAAAATTGTTTCTCTTAAAAGAATTTGACTTTTTTTAATGTCAATAGCTTCTTGATTTCACCTTTACATTCCATTTTATCTGTGGATTAATTTGCATACAGTGATATCACTTTCAAAGCAAGTATCCTAGTTGGAAAAAAAAAACCCGCACCGAAGTGACTCATAAAAACTAATGAAAACGTTTGATCCTGGACAGCATCATTCCACAGCCTCCACAACCATTCTTACATCTACTCCAGACTTTCTCCAGAGCAGGGATTAATGTAAAGAGTATGCCTCTGCATTTGCCATGTCAACAAATCTGAAGGAAAGAAAAAAATAATAATAAATACTGGAACCATCATTTACTCCACCTTTTAACTTACTCCTCTCTACAAAAAAGCATGACTGCATTTTCCCTGAAGCGCGTAACCTGTGACTTCATGCCAATGCACTCCTGTAGCCGTTGCCAAAACTGCCTTTGATTTCAATAGGAGGTCTGTTGGTCTGAGGAATCCATGATCAGACATGCAGTGTCATGCACAATAAACTACAAATATTAAAGGAATTGAGCTGATGCAGACAGAGTGCTTCTGTCTGCAGCATTTATTATTCTCTGTTGTTATAAGGAACTGAGGATTCTTAACAGATGAAGGGAATTCTAAGGGAATCAGAGATGGAAAAGTGAGAAAATCCACTTCCTGGGTTTTAGACATTTCCTTTCCTTCTGTGCAAAGTTTTATTCTTATTTTCATTCAAGTTGTGAACTGCAAAGAAGAACCAAAACTAAAACTGAAGGAAACTGGCAGGAAATTAAAGAAAGGAATAGAGAATTCTTGTTTTAAAAGATAAAATAAGTAATTCCAGAACGCACAAAATAAATCCTAAAAGAAACTGCAACCTGCTTCCTAAACGTGTTAAATCACAAGCTGAGAAGGTTCTTTTAAAGCATGAAAAGTCTAAACAAGTCATTTCTTTTAGCTCACTGCCACTGCAAGACAGAATTTCTGTGCTTCAGCTTGGGTGCCAGTCTGGGAGCTGCTTCGTTCTGGGCATGAAGGGGTTCCTTCATAGTGCTGAAAATCCCGCATACATGAAGAAAATTGTACAAGTATACATGGAGAGAACAGGCAGATATAGCTATGTGCTGCCCATTCCCAGTCTGTTTGGGATGAACAAAGTGAGCTGTGGGTTTGCTACCCCTCAGACAGCCATTGTATCTGAACCAGTGTATACAAAAGCCTTAGATTACCTTAGAAAGGAAGCAATTGCTGTTGATTAAAAAAACAAAAACAAAAACAAAAACAAAAACAAACAAAAAACAACCACGAGTCATGTCACTTATTTTTGAGTCTCAAGTTTAGCAACTTGTCCATCTTTGAGAAACAGCCCATAGAAAATACTCCTTGAATTTCCAAGCTTTGGGTATGGTCTCTCACCCTCCCTTTTTCACTGGTGGCAAATTTGGATCCCAGTGATTCTGCACAGAAGCAAAGGAGCAGCTGATCCAAAGAGGGCCCTTTCCTGCCAGTGAGCCACTTCCCATCTATGTCGTAAGAAGAGCCCAGTTAGCACTGATAAAATAACTGAGATAATGGTAATAAAACCTGTGGAGACTGGATTTTTTTTTTACTGTCCAGGGCTACAACTGGGGCATACTGTGAGTACTTCTCAGCTCCTCATAGCCCTTGATGTACTGCTGCTCTGAACATATGCCCTGTACTCCTGGGATGACTGTCCCTGCAGCTTGCCTGAGCTAGGCATCTGGGAAGAAGCAGAAGGAAATACAACTATGCACCAAGGGGGAATTAGCTGACTGCAAAAATGAACTGAATCTAAAGAGCGTGGAATAAAATTGGGACTGAACTAGCCTGACGCATGAAAATGGTTTTCCCTTGGCATACCAGGCATCCCCAGCTTTGACCATACCTTCCTGTACAGCAGCTGCACAACTCTGACCTGACAAACCCCTAAAAAGAGCGGGTAGAAACAGGGAAACTCGCTGCCTAGCATCCCCTGAAAACAACATGAGGCTGCTCAGGGTGAAGAGCCTGGTGTCTGCTTTGAGATTCCAGAAATTGGCTCCTTCTGGAGGTTTTATTGTGAATCAGAGACCTCCAAGCTTATGGGGTGCTCACAATTTTGTTGTATAATCAGGGAGCAGTTCTCCAATTCATACTATTTTAAGGCTCTATGGTCTTTAGACTGTCTTCCATCACCTGAAATCCCCAGTACATGCAATGTAAACTGACAGCTCTTGATGAACCATCATTGTATCTTGGCTGGATACCCAGCCTAGTGAATCATGAAGCTGCCAAATCTTTTTATTATGAACAATCTCTCAAACTTCAGTGGGAATAATGAAGAAGACAGAGCTAAAATCCCTGCTTGGAAATAAGTAAATACCTCAAGCTCCACATTTGCCTTAAGCAAGTCTTGTGAAATACAGCAGCCATTTAGAAATGCAGATTAAAAGAACATCTTCCAAGTTTCTTCTTATTTTCACTGAGGAAAGGGAAAGTTGCAGTGGGCTCACTCACGATGCCTGATAGCTCACAGACACGTAGAGTAGATGCAGATTGAATCACTTCTCCAAGACCACCACAAGGATGCAATTTCCACTCTTTACCTAAAGCCTAGGAACAAAGTGCCTGCAACTGAGCATCAGATCTAGCCTGATAAAAAAAATAAAAGAGATTTGAACAAGTCCCAGTAGAGTTATGTACTCTAGCCCCACTGACTTGCAAATGGCAGCTTAGCACCAAACTTCCCTATGTTCTTAAGAAATTTCCACACTGAACCCTATTTCTACTGCCACCATCTTCCATGGCAGGAAGAGGAATGGACTGTCCCACATGGCAAGAAAACCTGGTTAATACTGATTTGCTGGGATGTGTGACACATCCATGCCTGCATAGCTCCACGTGAAGCCTTCTTTGCTTGGCAGACCTTGTAGTAAACTGGAGGGTTTCAATCTGGTGGAACATGAGTGACAGAGTCGCTGAGGTCTCTGTTCCACACCTCCCAGTGTTTGAATCCAAGAAATGCATGGCAGACACTGGGAGGGCTCTTGATGTTTCCAGCTGGGCGATAAGCAACAGTAACACCATCCTGCTCTAATTAGACAGGATGAAATATGTGTATTTTCTGCTCTCCCAGTGGTTCAGACAGACTGGGTCTAGGAGTTTGGCTCCATGTTGCATAAAATGTCAATGCCCCCTTCCAGCTGGGCTGGCCCCAGAGGCAGAATTAGTGCTTCTGTCTGGCACTGCGGCTGATCTAATGGACCCTGGTGGATGGTACTGGCTTGCACAAGTCAGCCATAAGTCAGACAATCCACCTGTGGATAGAAAGGAGTTTGTACAGCTCTGTAGTCTGCTGGCTTTCACAGACTACATTTTTGCATGCAGGGCACTGTACTGAAGGGCTGACTCCTCACTGGGCTACAGCTGTTCTGTCTAATGGAAGCATTACCTTCATCCACCGCTTTGCTCTTGTGGTTTCAAGGCCTAAGACCTAAACAACAGAGCTCCTGTAGGATAATGGGAGCATGTTTTAACTCTTCAGCCAGGCTTGAGGATTCTCAGACTGTAAATGTTATGAATTAACATAATTTCAGCTGCATAGTACATGCAGTACAATGTTTGGATATATTTCAGTTCAGAGCACACAGTATTTCATATTCCACACCTGAACCCTGCTAGTGTTCACCTCAGAGACTTGGTCTGATTTCTGCTCCCGCCGCTCTGGCATTCTTCACCATTCAGCAACAGACACAACACCCCAAAATGTCGCAGCAGTTTTGAATTTTATAGGGGACAACCAGGAAGGGAGAGAAAGCAGACGTAAAAATGCCTTTACTTTTCTAACACCAAAAAAAGCACAGAATAAACCCGTGTTTTAAAGAAACAAAGTTATTCCATGGGAGGGGGAACAGAGCAGGCAACTAGTCACCTGTCATCATAGTGTAAAACAGTTACTTGTCACACAGATATGTGTCTCCACTTTCAGCAAAATCCACGTTTGATTCACGTAAATAGGAGGATGGCACCAAGGCAAATTGTGCTAACAAATTGCCACCAACCACAGCGCTTGTGCTAACACATTTGTTCTCACACAGATTTGTGCATTTGTTCCTTCAGGCAGGCATCAATGCAGACAAAACCACCATTCCCTACACGGAGCCACAGGAAACAGGAACAACCAGCCAGGCAGCTGAACCACCAACGCAATCCAAACACAGACAGAACGAAAAGGTGTAACTTGATAAAACAGTCACAAATCATTTTTCCTCTCTCTTATAGCTCACATTCGTGTCTTCTTTTCACAAATCAAAAGAATTATGTTATCTGATCGACGTTCAATATATATAAGGTACATTCTTGTTTAACAATCCTGCTATTAATTTTTGGTAGCTCTTGATTTAAAAAATGTTATTCTATTCAAATGTTTCTTATGAAACTAATATATTGGTGTGCAAGCATATACATATATATATGTACACATATATATACACGCACATAAACATTAACAACTATACATATAGCTATACATACAGCTATATAATCTTCTGTGGTTTTGCATGTTCATCTGTATTTGAAGAGAAACATTTTAGAACTAAGAGCATTCAATTTCATGTGGTTAATACTGGAGATTTCTTCAACAATACTAAGTAACATTAACTTACATTAACCTTATTTACATTAATGCTAAATTTACTACATAATGTCAATCCCAATAACAGCAAGTAACTGAGCTGAGGAACACCATGAAATGTGAAATTGTGAGGAACAACATAAACAACAGATTTTACACTACAGTGAAGCAAAGAAACCTTTTAATGGAAAGTGAATTCTGTAAATTAAGATAGGTCTGACTTTATAAAATAATGTTCCCCCACAAAATACTTTGACCTGGTGTTTATTAATAGCATTTGCAAGTAACATATGTCTGTGTTGCAGGAAAACCATACTAACTGATTCACAGCATGACAGACATGGAAATATCCGCATATAACATACTAGGATTTAGCCAAGTAATTCCCTCTGCAAAATTTTCCATACAATCTCTAATTCTTTACATTGAATTTATTTTTGTACTTTCTCATCTGGTTATATTATGTTCAGATAATAGAAGCTAAAGTAGTATTTTGACTTTACACTAATATTTCTATGGTTATAAAGCTGGTTTTTTTCATAAGGTGGTATCTCTACAGAGTTCTACAAGGCAGTCCTACTTTGCTTTGAAATACTGAAATGCTTAAATACTGAACAATTTTGCTTTTTCAAAGAGCAGCTTATGCTTTGGTGTGGTTTCACACATGAAAAGAAATAAATCTTAAATTCAATCTCCCAATCTTCTTATTGCCTAAACAAATCCCTGTCTCTAGTACGATTCAATAATGTTCACCATCAATAATATCACCTAGTTACCATTCAATAGATGGTAACAAGAGGTGTCAAACACTATTTTTTTCATTTTTAAAAGCCAAAATAAGAGATAGCTCCTGAGCAAGGATTTATTATTAAATTCTGATTTTCATGCATAAGTGCAACTGCTTTTTATTTAAGAGCAACTATATTAAAAATCTAAAATATGTAAAAATAATGTATTCCATCAAGTTTTTATTAACGTTTCTCCCAACTAGTACTTGTCGGATCACAGAATAGTCATTAAAATGCTTCAAACATTTCTACTAGACTGAATTCCTACAGAAACCTTTTCATGGAAGGATTTGCAAATGTAAAGATCAATGTGACATTTTAAAGTGCCAGCAATAACAGCTTGTAACTTACTTAACTAGTAGGAAATTTCTGCCAAGGAACATGGATATCCTTGTATTAGATACAAACAGAGAATAACAATGCGAGCAATTCCAAAGAAAGTTCATCAATTTCTGAAAAGCAATTAGACGCTCAGTAAGTACCTAAAGCCACCACGATGCGATCACCTGCCGAAGCTGGAAGCTGCGGAGAGCTGGAAGCAATAGAGGGGCGAGTGATGCTCGGCGGGTCTGGGCGAGCGAAGCGGAGCCGGGAGGGGAAGGGCCGCTGCCCCCGGGGCTGGGGGGCGCCGCCTGCCCTCCGCCCTCAGCCGCCCCCGCATCGCCCCCCGGCAGCCTAAGGACGGCACCCGCCGCACCGGGGGCTCTCCGCGGGGCCCCTCGCCGCCGCATCGGAGCGGGCTGTGACAAGGTCGGGGTTAAGCACTGGTCACCACGGGGCATCCCCGTGCCCTCGCTGCTCCCCGGCAAGTCCCCGCGGGCAGCCCGGCCCCCGGTACGGCAGGTCCCGGCGCTGCGGCAGCGCCCGGGCGGGTCGGGGGCCCCCTCGGGCCGCCTATCCGGCCCCGTCGCCCCCTCGGTGCGCACCGGCCGCCGGCACGGCCCGGAACGCCGCGGGCCCCCGCCGCCGCCCTTCCCCGCTCCGGGGGGGGCCGCGCAAGCCCGGGCGGGAGGCACGGCGCGGCCCCGCACCCACCCGCCGAGCCCCCTCTGCCCCGACCCCCGCTCACCTGGGGGTCCAGCCCCGGGCTGTCCGCGGACAGCGGCTCTCCGGCACCGGAGTCCCCGCCGTGCCCGCTTCGCGGGGCGCAGCCCTCCCCCAGGATCCCGCTACGGCCGAGGCCCCTCGGAGCCCTCACCCCACCGCCGGGGCCGCCCGGCCCCCCAAGAGCTGCGCCGGCAGCCCCCCGCCGCCGCACCGCCCCAGCACGGCGGCATCCTCCTCCCCGCCACGGCTCCCCGCCCAGAGCAGACCCCGGGAAACGCCTACCGCAGCGCCTGCCCCCGGCCTCCCCCCGGCACCCGGCCGCCCCCCGCCCCCAGGAGCCGCTGCCACCAGCGCCCGCGGGGGGCGCGGAGCCCTTCCCGAGGCAGAAGCCATCGCGGGAGCGGCTGCGGACCGCAGCGGGGGCGGGCGCGGGGCCGCGGGGGCTCAGGGGGTGGACGGGATTCCCCCTTGTACCGGTGCTCCAGAAAGAGTTTATTTTGAAGTTGAGGGGGGGAACCAAACCAAACAAAAAGACCTGCAGAGCCTGCTTGCCGCTTGTCCTTTAGAGCCTCTGACGACAGTTTTGCATGTGAGGCTGTTCTGGGAGCTGCAGGTTATTGATGAGAGCGGTTTATAATGAAAATTACCTCTTCATACAAAGTACTCGCAGAATACAAAATTAGGAATTTGTTTGAGGTATGAAACGGTTTGTGGCACAGCTGGTATGTGAAATAAAACCATCAAACGTCTTGTCATAATCAAATATTCCCTAAACCTGGACTAGCGACATTGCTTTTGAAAGATGTCGTTCCGTATAAATGCCTTTAACGCCTGGTAGAAAATTTTTATGAACATGTTGACAAATGAAATAACCCGGATTATTTGATTAGTGTCCATGTAATCTGAATATTAGCTTGTATCGGGAGAAGAAACGTCAACCCTTTAATGCTTTTGAAAGGACGGATTTTCGCTGCAATTAAAGAGTAATCTTATCCCAATGGAGAGAGAGTGACCCACGCTCCCCGCGCTCTGTGCCACAGGGATTGACGAGGATGAACTCCGGAGTTTGTTCCGTCTGAGCTCAGGCAGAGCGAGCGCGGCTGCAGCGCACAGCGGGGCTGCAGGAGCTGAGCCACCGCTGCGGGCAGCCCCGCGCCGGACGCCCCCGGGGGCGCGTTCGTGTGCCGCTGGCATCTCCTCAGGCTTCCTGGGGAACACTCGCTGATTTGGGGTGCGGGTGGCAGGAAACCGAGATGCACAATTCTTATGGCAAGGTTTACACTTCTGCAGCCTTAATGCGGACAGCCACAGAAGGCGCAGGCAGGGATGAGCAGACGTTGTCACCTGCCTGACGGAGCCCGAATCACTGCGAAACGGTCCGGGCACCGAGGTAACTCGTGTCCCAGGGCGAGATCCGCACCTCGCGGGCAGCGCAGCTGACGGGCCGTTTAGTTTTCCTCCGAACAAAACCCGGGCACCACAGCGCGGGCAGCCGGGCCACTGGCAGTCCCGGGGCTGCGACCCCGGCCCGGTTCCGGCTCCGGCGGCGCCCCTTGCCAGCCCCGCCACCCCGCTCCCCTGCCCTGGACAAGAGCACTAACCGCCCCCCCACACACACACCCCTCGCTCCGGTTCCGGAGCCGTCAGGCTCGCCCGCCGTGCGTGACAGCCACCGGAGGGGCTGAGGCAGATGGGAAAACCTGTTTTGTTGGAAGTAGGAGGCTGCGGCCCCGGGAGGCGGCTCCGCAGACACAACCCGCAAGCCCCACGCTGCGCCTGGCCCTCCCGGTCCCCGGTGTTTGGTGTGTTCGGCACCAGCCGCGGCCGCCGGTAACCGGCGCGTCGCGGCGCTGCCGCCGCCTCTGCGTGCGCCCGACGAGCCTTCAAACGCGCCGCCCACGCCGGGACCGCGCACCCTTCGGAGCGGGCAGGGCAGGCAGTCCGCGCTCTGCGGAGGGCAAGGTCATTTGTTAGCGGTCAGAGGAGAGCAATGCACACGGTCAGAAAATAGTTGCAGCCGGCTTTTTTCTTTGTGGTGCCTTGGAGACTCCCTTGAAGTCTGCAGCGTATTTTACGAAACAGTGTGATATTCACGAAGCACGGAGGGAATCTTTAGCTATCGGCATTTTTATTGCGTTTTGCAAGGGCACGGTGGCTGCGGGGGGAGGACGGCTCCGGGCGGGGGGTAGCGAGGGCGGCCGGGACGCCGTGCCGGGGCTGCGGCCGCTAGTGGGCACCGCCGAGGCCGAAGCCCGGCGGTGCGAGGGGAAGGGGGGGGTTCCCGCTGCCCAGCAGCCGCTTGCTCATTTTTTGTGAATGTCACCAGGGAGGATGTGGGTTTCTCGTATTTCTCCATGATCTAAATAATCGCTGGGTCTCAACTGGGCAGTGCGCAAAAACCTTTACAGTGGTTAGCTCAAGCAGTGCATTCAGCTTCTAGCTGTGCATAGATAAAACTGGGCGAGCGGCTCAAAACCGATGGACCCTCTAATCTTTTCTTGATAAGTCCCCGACCGCCGCCGCGGTTGCATGCGTCTGAACTTTGTCCAGCACAGAAACAGACAGCTGAAACCGAGACGCTTTCCCCGCAGCGCAAACTTTATTCAGACTTGCGGGCGGCCGCCACGCCGCACAGAGCAGGCGCGGGGCTGCTGGAGGGGGCACCGGGCGCCGCGCGTCCTTGCGGGGCGCAGGGGGCCAGGGCCGGCCGGGGGCACCGCGCCGCCTCCCGCCGGGGCCGCGCTGCCTCCCCGCAGGGCAAGGGGCCGAGCCCCGCCCGCGTGGGCCCTGCGCCCCTCGGGTGCCAGCTTTCCCGTGGGCAGGAGGTGTCACTCTGCTGTGGGCACGTAGAGGCGGCTCCTGGCTGGAGCGTTACGGCGTGGCTTCCCGGGTGGAGAGGCCCGCAGCGCAGCGCTGGGTGCTGGGGGGGCTACTGCCCGATTGGGGCAGCGTGCCAGCACCCCGCAGGGGATGGATTCCCTCGACCTTGACTTGCGTTGGGAAGCGCTCGCCCCCCCGCAAAACAGAGAAACGTCTAGTTCCAACTCTGTCATGTAAAGTGACTCTGCTCACATCCCTCCCCGTGGCTCTTTTCATTAATTAGGGGCCGCAAAGGGTGTGGGGGAGGGGGAAGCGGCTGGAAGCCACTAATTATTCGAACTTTGGAGACAGCATCCAGATGAGCTGGGTTAGCTCTTTAGGGCAGTGCTTTGTAACCTGTGTGTATCGGGCTGGGAGCGGTTAAGCTACTGTGCAAAGCCCCCATTAAGAGATTTCGTTTCGTCATTACTCATTGCCTGCAGGATGTGTGCGGACTCCAGGTGTAAAATAAGGGGGGGTGGGGGGGGTGGTTTACCTCGGAGGAGAAACAATTCTCTGTGGCCTGAGAGGGTTGTGCAGACCTGCCCTTACCCCCGCCCCCAGGCAATAACGTTTTTAATTGCGCTCATCTCCTGCAATTAAAAGTGCCCTCTGCCCTCATTCTCCCACCTCCGGTCTGTTACAGGTTTTCGGAACGACGCCCAGCTCCTACAGCGGCTTACTCCCCCCCCCGCCGCCTCAGGACTCCTGCCAGCCCCGGACCCCTGGCACCCCTCCAGGCTGCGGCCGAGCGGGCCGTGCGGAGATGCCCCGGGGCGCTGCGCGCCGTCCCCGCCGCCGGCGGAGCCCCCGTCCCCGCTGCCCAGCCCCGAGGGCAGGCGGCGCGGAGCAGCGCCCGCGGGGGATGAGGGGGGCTGCGCTGCCCGCTGCGGCTGCCGGGCGCCCCGGGGCAGCCCGCGGGGGGGTGGGGCACACACACCCGCCCTGTGCCCGCGGCGGGCGGTGGCGCTGGGGCGCAGCGGTCCCCAACCTCGGTCCCCCGCTCGCGGCAGCCTGTCCCACCTCGCTATCCCGGAACAGGAAAGTCCCGGTTCAGCTTGCCCCCATAAGATCCTGTCTCCCTCCCCCCGCTCCCCTTCCTGCCGCTGGCCCTTGCGAGAGGAGCCGCCGCTGTCGGTGCGGGACGGGGCTGAGCCGCTCGGGGCAGCGCCCAGGCGGCGGGGCATGGGGACGGGGCTCCGGGGGGAGTGCAGCCGGGCGCAACCCCCAGCCCTGAGCCAGCAGCCCAGTGCCCGGCGGGCAGGGCTGCCTTGAGCCCGCAGGGTTAAGCTCAGATCCTGAAGTTGGTGGGTTTTTTCCTCCCGCCCCCCCCCCCCCCCCCCCCCGCGCGTTCTTTCGAAAAGCCCGTAAGGTCTGCAGCGAGAAAGACTGGGGGAGGAGGAAGAATTAAGGAAGGGAAAAGATGGCGAGTTGCAGGAGCAACGTGGAGAAAGCAGCGGTTTTGTGCTGCTTCTTGGTGGCGATGTGGAGCCTGACCTCCTGCGCCCGGCCGGAGGAGGAGGAAGAAGGGCAAGAAGAGCAGCGCTCCTGTCACGGTGCCTTTGATCTCTACTTCGTCCTGGATAAGTAAGTGACAGTCGCATTTAAAAACGCTTATTCACCCTTCAGTGCCTCCTTACAGCAGCAGGGACGTTGTTTCCGCCGTCTCCCCGGGTGCCTTCCGCCACTTTCCCTGGTGCCAAACATGATGTGTGGGGCAGGGTCCTTATTTTTGCTCCTCAAAACTTGCACGTTTCCCTAGAGAAGCGTTTAGGGGAGCACTGTGCTTTATCCTGGGTTAACTGCAGATGCAAACCCTGGAAATCAGGTCACCTTCAGGTTGTAGCGCATGGTGTACGGGCTGTGAACATTGCATTTGAGGGGGTGTTGGTCAGCGACCCCCACGCTCATGGAGTTTGTTGTCAAGGCTTGGGCTGAGCGCTGACATGTCACCTGTGGGATTTAGCAGTGCCAGGGATGTGCAGAGCTACCTGAAGTTGAGACTAGACAGCTTGCATGAAGTGGCTGTTTTTTTACAGACTCACTGTAAGGTTTATGAAACTTGTTTCTGCTCAGCTACTTTGGAATTGTCTACCTGTGTTTGTGTTACATCTATTAAAATAGGTTGATACGTTTCTTTAATACTGTGTTAGCTCAGTTTAGGTCTGACCAGAGGATATGGTTAAGCTCCCACTTAAAGGTGTGTTGTAGCAAGCAGTAGCAAAGTGAGTGGTAAACTGGTGCACCCATAGGTGCCTTTCAGAAGGCGCAGATTTCTGTTTATTCTGGTGTACTGCTCTGGCTTGACAGCCAAGGGTTAAACTCGGGGATTATATTGTCAGTCTCCCACATATACTCAGTGTGATGTATCTAATACATCCTAGGTTACATATGCGACATGGTATTATGAAAGTCTGAGGCCTTTTCTTCATGAGTATTGCCCACGAGCCTGGTATGAAGTCTGCATTGTGCTGTTTCCCTGTTGGGAGAACTGTTCAGTCCATCAGGCCTTCTGCACAGCCTGCGTGAGGCAAAAAGCCACCATCACTCAGGAGCCAATATATTCCTATATTCAAGAAGAAGAAAAAAGTATCATTAGGTAGTGATTCTGTTTTTGGAGCAAAAGGCTCTGAAGACCAAAGGCATTCTGCCTTTCTAATAGATGCACTAACATGTGTGATGTGATCATTGTTTTGTTTCCTTTCACTAAGAGCTTGTTCCTGAAATAACCTTTGTGTCTACAAAGAGCTCTGTGGGGGGCTAGTGTTAGTTCTCAAAGTCATTCTCACCAGGCTTTCAAGAAGTGACTGGTACTGTTGTTATGCTTGCTTCTCATATTGAATTCCCTGTGACAACAACTGTTGGTGATTGCAATAGGGTTTTCTCTGTGACGTGACATCATTTACAAGGTATTGCTTACCCCTAGTAATCACCATGCTGCACTCCTATGCTCCTTTTCACCTGTAGATCAGAAAGCACTTTACTGGGGTGATCGTTATCACTCATGTTATATTTGGGGAAATCAAGGCAGAGAAGGGAGAGATTTGCTCGGTTACTGATATGTCAAGCAATAGGAAGGTGATTGTGTAAGCAAGTAGTTCTTCAGTATCGTGGACATGAAATCATATGTTTTCTTCTAGCATGCTGCAGGTCTTCTGCCGTGGCTCAGGTGCTATCCACTCAGTACAGTGGTCCACTGCAGAAGTGGTGGAAGTAAAAGTCCGGCACTTCGGTTCCAGTGGGAAAATTCGCTTTGGCTTCAACGGCAAATTGAGTCTTTGTAACCATCAAGAGTTACACCAAATAGATCCTTTTTGGTAAAATGCTTTAGTAAATTCACTTGGGCCCCCAGGTGGTTTTAGAATCCATCCCTGCTTCTACGAAGTTTTTCATTACAGAAAAGAAATATTCATTACAATCCATATGGGTAATATTAGTGCCAGATCTTTGGAGCCATAGGTCCCATGCTGGCTGAGGGTGTATTTAGTCCCAGCTGTATTCTGTGACATCTGGCACAACACAAGGACCTTTATGGAGGCAGGGAGGATTGACTGAATGGATAGTCTGGATCTTGGGACAGTTCACCAGGAAGAAACTAGATAATCCATTAGTGTTGAGAAGGGTCAGGGTTCTTCTGGTAGGGAAAAGGCAGGAAGCCAGTCAGAAGGCTGGTCGAATCTGAAAATGCAATGGACGGAGGGGTTTTTTATTTTTCTTTTTTTTGTTTAGAATTGGTTCTATGCTGATATGTATCTGTGAAGAATTCTGGCTGTCATTTCTAATGGGAGAATTCCCAGAAAAATCCAGCCCTATATACCACAGAGTGTCCCCACATGGCCTGGGGATTGCCTCCCTTCGTTGGTGCCTTGCCCGTCTGAAGTTAGATACATTCAGTTTTAATTAGCTGTCAAAGAAGGGGATTGAAGCATTTGCTCTGTGAAAACTCCAGGCTTTAATCCTGTGACCCTGTAGCACATTCTATAGCTGAACGACAGCCCCTGTTCACCAGCATGGGTGAACAAAAATGACTTTAAATCTGCTTTGCTTTGCTTCCCCATAGAAAGATGTAATATCAGATCAATAGGAGGCAAACTGGAAGAAGACGACAAACCTTTCTCCTTATGCATGTAAGCACCGTGTTACTGCAATGACTTTATTGGGACATGATTTTTCCTTTTCGTTCTGCCAGGCCAAGTCTGTGGGGATTTAATCCTGCAGGCAACAACCATCAGATGGAAAAGATCATCTGCTGGTGAAGTTATTGGTATAATATATATGCTGCCAATTAGAAAAAGCAGCTTGCTGATTTCTTACGGTTTTTCTCTGCCTGAAGTTGATTGCAGCTCTTTATGTTAACTCCATGGGATAGGCAAGATCAGAGCAGTGGAACTAAGCCTCAGATGCCCAAGAAGCTGATGTGATGAAAGGGAAAACCAACATGTGTGGGAGGAAGACCTGCCACCGTCTTCCTTAGGATTGTCTGACTGCCAGAGCCTTGGGACGTTAGGAGTGCCTTGTCTCTGGGGATGCTTAAACGAGCAAGTCTTTTGAAGCTAGGAGTGGACATCTGCTGGCTGCAGTGGCAGCTGCCTAGAGTCTGCAAGCTTGTGCTGTCTGTATGTCATACGTTACAAGTTATGGAGGCTTGAGCTTATTTGGACATGTAATGGAAGACTTTAAAGTATCATACTGAAGCAGCAGAATTTTTTCTGTTTGCAGCTAAGTCACTCCCTCTGCATGAGGTAAGGCAGTTGGCATACCCGTCTCTTCTGTGGCGTGTGGTAAAATAAAGTCATGCGTGGTATCAAAGGTCTCATATTTACCTTTAAACAAGCATAGCTCTTGAGCCCAACGTAACTGATAGCTGTGTAGTTCTCAGTTGGTTTGGTTGTCCAGGTGCAGGAAGAACTGGTCTCAATCCCATCCCTAACTGCTGAGGACCGGTCCTCTTAGGGATTTGATTGCTTAACGACCAGGTCTTGTAGTGACATCCTTGTGCTTGAGTATGTAAATAACTCCCTTTCATCCCTGCATTGCCGTTAACATCCAGCTGTTGTTTGCAATCATATTGAAATGCACTTGCACAGTGGAAAGGATGTCTGACCTCTAGTGTTTTCTAATTATAACAGTGCCTGGTAGCATCATTATGATTGTTTATTAGTGCAACAAATAGAAACCTTTTTAAAGTAAGGACGTATAACTGCCATAAATATCTGCTGCCGGCGATGCTTGACATGACAGATCTGAGCTGCAGAGCTGTCTGTATTTTATATTTACCAAATATGAATAAATTTCTTTGATTACTTTTTGACTGTAAGACAGGATGGAAAATGGGGGTGGGGTGGAGGCAGAATGTGAAGTAGACAAAAGTATCTTCTCATTTTTCCTGCTGGGATGTTTGCTAAGAAATTGTTTGGATTTTGAGGAAAAATGGGCGGCACAGCCTTGGGAAAATGTTTTCTTTTTCCATAGCACAGACCATGGCATTACAAATGGCTTGAGTAAAGCCCTGGCTGGTTTTCTTCCAGAGCAGTGGTTGTAACTCTCTTTCTGGGGAGAAGCTGGTCTAACTACCCTTTTTCCACTCCTCAGCTTCTCCCTGATTTTCTGGGGAGTCCCTCTGCATGGTACTCTTGTCTCTTGAGCCCACAACCATACTGTCTTTCACATCAGTTTTGCTTTGTCTCCTGTGCTCCCAAGAACATCCCTGTCAACAGCAGCTTTGGTAATTACACCAGTACAACGTGGCCAGCCTCTCACTTGGTAAGTCTCACTCCAGAGGTGTCGCTGGTAGGGAGCTGGTGGGGAAGAGCACAACCTCTGATTAGATGGGAAATTAGCTACCCTGCCCCATGCCCTTCCTGGCTTGGGGTTTTGGGTGTGTGCCTCCCTTTGCAATGTCCCCTTGTAAAGCTAGTTTTGTGGGGGAGGGAGGTGTTGGGAGGGAAACGGGTTGATATTTCCTAATTCACCTCAGGCAAGCCAAAAAGCCATCAGAACATTTCGGGGGTTACTGTTCTAGGCCAGGTCAACTTTTACAATTTTTAAGGCAGCTATAGTGAATTGCTGCTTTTGCATACTATGCTTTTTCACACTATGCTATATTTTAAAGCAAACAGGGTTTGGTAAACACATTTTCTGCTCCCCTCCCTGGACGATTTCCTTGCCAATGATTTGAATGCATTTAGCACTCGTGAATTACAAGGACTAGTGAGAGGAAGTATTTTTGGCCCTGGGCTCTCACTGCAGCCCTCTGCCTCTCTTCCTGCACCCACATGGTCCCAGCCCGAGCACATTAGGACAGAACTGGACCTGTGGGAGCTTCTCTGTCCTTGCTGTCTCTGTCTGATGTTGTTCTGGTTTTATGTAGTGTGTGAGGAGGGGAAGGGTGTGACTAACGTTATCGTGGTTGGAAATCAGACTGCTGGCAAGGATGGGTGCCTGAACACATGTTCTAACATGTCACCCAGCTTAATTGCATTTGAAAATCTTACATTGACTTGTTTAAACCACTGCTGAACTCCCTTTTCTGTAAGCAAGGATATCTACTTACTGCAGCCCGACTTCAGTTCATTGAAAAATGTAGGACCTGATGCAGGTCAGCTGCCTATTGAGATTGAGGAGAGTTCTCACTGAACAAAAGTACCAGCTTTGTTCCTTAAATGGCATTGATTACTATGCATGTATATTTAAAAATTGTGGCTGTGTCTGTCTTCCTCCTCTGCTGACTTTCCTGCTTCCCCTTTATAATGTAGCCACATCATCTACATGACACCTCTCACACTCTCAAACTCTACGCATAAGCAATATTCTTTATTGTCCAAACATAATCTGTTGGTATTTTGCCTCTGCATCTTTCTTTGTTGTGGTTATATTGCAGCCAGTGCTGTGATTTTCTTACTGTCAGGTATAATTGCTTGGAATGCTCCAAAGCAAATTTTTATTCAGCTTCAGACATACCTATGTTATTGGAACCAGGTTTTATTTGTTTGTATTTTGTCTGATATTATTCTGCCAGCTTTGCCTTTTGGCAGGAAAAATGTTCAGGAAAACCAGTTCTCTTCCCTTCTGCCCCAAGAAAAAAATTCTTTATAAAACACAAGGCAAAGCTAATGGGTAGTGGTTATTTGACATAAAATGTGTACAGTTAATGGGAAGAAAAAGCCATGGCAGCTTGTCATTTGCAGTCTACTTATGCATGTAACTAAATCTGATTTATTTGGGACTTGGGCCAAGGAAGTAAACCGTAAGATTCCTACTTATCTAGGGTTTTTGTTCGTGTGTGCTTGAGATTGAGAATTTCTTTACTTTTGTCTGAGCTTGCAGGCCAAAGGCTGGTGTGAATCATGAGTTTGCACGAGGTATAGGACTGAACCTTTTCGTCTAAAATGTGGAGAGGATGAATTGACCCCTGTCGGTTATTCACAGCTCAAGAGTTGTATCTTCCTGCTCCTGCCTGTAATTTGCACCTTGTTATGAGTGTTGCAGAGTGGCTGGGACTGAGTGCCCTGCTTTGCTCTTCATGTTGTGCTGAAAAAGACTGGGATGCCGAGAGTGGGTCTTCCAGCCCTGTTGCTGCTCAGAGCAGCTCTGGAGTTTTACAGGAATATCCAAAGTGGTTGGATGCAGGGTGAGAAAGGCTTCTGAATTTCACTTTTGTTGGCTGCGGGTGTAGCAAGACCTATAGCACCAGGTGGACAGGACTTGTGGATTAGACTGCTTACTGCAGGAGCAAAAGGCAATATTTTGAGATTAATTAATAATGACTTAGAGAAGTCTGTAATGTCATTGCAGACTTTGTCAGTAGTTTTATAGGAGAAAAGCTGTCTCTAAAATTAATGGGTTTGGTCATGGAGCCTTTTGGTTTCACGTACTTTGGGTCCTGTGCTTGGGTGCTGGTCTAGGACTAGAATCCATTTTCCAGTCACTTCTCTGCATCTTCCCCTGCCCGTTCCAGCCCTTGTCTTGTCCATTAATGTTGCAAGTATTCTGAAGCAAAGGCTGTCTCAGAATGGTTGTCTCCGCCAGTCTTTCTAGTGCCTCTGGAGGAGATAATATAAACTAGTTCTTTGCTTGGATGAATCGCCCAGTCAAGGTCCCTTCCATGCTTGCAAGAAGCATTGTTTGGGAGGGGAGGATTCTTGTCACTTTGAATGCTCTGCTGGCGCAGAAGGGAGCAGAGGCGTGGATGAACACACACATGTGCGCGTCTGAAACCACAACAAACTAGATGCCCCAGGGTTTACTTTTATTGCAGAGCTGTTATTAACCATGTGCAAGAATTCTGTTGTCTACAACATGGTTGCGGCTGCAAAGAGCCCTCCAAATAACAGCAAAGTGCTGCTTCTCTGAGCAGCATCTTGTATACAGGGCCACCATTAGCTCCAGGGGACAGAGACTTGCAGGGACCTGCAAACTGAGAGGGTGTTGTACTCCCCTGATACCATGCTCAGACTGAACCCAGCCTCAGTAATAGGGGTCTATTTCTTGCTCCAGTATCTCTGGAATTGCTGCCTTCAGTGAATCTGTAACAGAGGCAAATGTGCGTGGGTGGTACAACAGGACAAGGAGCAGCTCTGTACCTTCAAGGGGTTTTACTGTCTCACTTTAAGCAGGGAGAAAAGGCTTTGGGTCCTGTTGCCTTCTCTCTGCGTACATGTGGTAATAAAAATATTTGCTGTTTGGGTAGTGCTGGGGTTTTAACTTTCACTGCTAAGCTGCCAGTCTGATGTGTGTTGCACTAGGTCGATCTGTGTCAGCTCCTGGCAGCTTGGCACAGCTGACCCTCCTGGGTTGTGCCTGCTGCAGTAACTGAGCCGAGAGCAGCACCCGTATGCCAGAGTTGTGCTGCTGGATTTCTCTGGGCTCCAGCTTCTACTGCCTCTGGGAGCCCATTAGGAAAGAAGAGGAGATTTCCAGCTCATCTTGCACTTTGTCTTCACAAACAGCAGTGAAATACCTCGGATCGGGGTAGCATTGTGTTTTAACCCCAGCTGGCAACTAAGTACCACCAGCCACTCACTCACTACCCCCTCTGCCCTGTGGTGGGATGGGGAGGAAGAAAAACATGAAAATCAGGGGTTGAGATAAGAACAATTTAGTAATTGAATTTAAATGAACTATAATAATAATGGTAATGAAAAGGAGAGAGAGGCAAAGAGGAATAAAATCCAAAAGGAGAAGGAAGAAGTAGTGATGCAAATACAACTGCTCACAACCCACTGACCGATGCCCGGCCAGTCCCTGAGCTGCGATCACACACCCCCCCATTTATGTTAAGTGTGATGTCCCATGGTATGGAATATCCCTTTGGGCAGTTCAGGCCAGCTGTCCTGGCTGTGTCCCCTCCCCATTTCCCGTGCCCCTCCAGCCTTCTCGCTGGCAGGGCCTGAGAAACTGAGAAGTCCTTCACTTAGTATGAAACATTACCTATCAAGAACCAAACCCATCAGCGTGTTATCAACATTATTCTCCTGCTAAACCCAAAACACAGTACTGCACCAGCTACTAGGAAGCAAATTAACTCTATCCTGGCTAAAGGCACAACAAGTAGGCATGAGACTGACATGCTTACTGTTTTCATACTGACATAGAGCTCTGCTAAGTTAGGAGGAGTCACTCCAAAGCAAGCAGGAGCAGAACCAAGCCTTGCAATCGCATCACTTCCTTTCACCACCAGAAATACTCACTGACCTCCTCTTTTCTCCTCCCATCAAGCAGTAGCAATGTGAAATTCAGGAAAACAGCAGCAGTAGGAGCTGCAGCAGCAGCAGCTGCTCCTCTGAGTGAGTGCCGATGAGGGAGAACATTCCTTCCTGTGTTGTGGTTTGCTGACTCTTCTCTTTGTCCCATGTGTAAAGGGAGCGCAGCTCACAGACCAGGGAATAGCTGCTTTGGGTATTTTTCCACTTCTCTTGGGCCTAATTCTGATCCTAATTGCATAGGCATGAACGTGGGGAAATTCTGCTACTCCTCTGGATGCGCTCCAGGTTCACCCCAGTGGAACCGGCAGCAGAAGGAGACCCTGAAATACTTTCTGTGGTGCTCTGGCAGCCCGCAGCAGCTGTGTATTGCTTTGCATTTTCCTTCACCATGAGAATTAGGTAATCTCCGGGGGCTGAAACCTCACCGTGAAAGGTGCATGAACAGCTTGTGGCTGTGGGTCACTATCCGCAGAGGTCTTTAGCTTGTGGGCTTGGTACTTCGTGGGGAACATCAGGCTTGCTGGGCTTCTTCAGCAGGGAGAGAGAGGTGCCCAGGGCTTGGCTGGGTGGCAGTGGCCATTTGATTGATGTGAAGAGTTGGACCAGGTAGCTGATGGCTGAAAGCAGGGAATCTCTAAGGTGTGAGCCAGCAAGATGCGTCTGGCTGTAACATAGTCTTCCTCTGCAGACAGGCACAGCACTGGCTTGGTGGATCTACTGGTACAAACCTGCACAGCAGGATACATAGGGTTCGCTGGCTGCATCTCTTCTCTGAGGCTTCTCCTACTTGTTGGTGAGGGTGAATGAGCGAGTTGCATGCCCAGTGCTTCTTCTGCACAGCACTGATCTTTTCCATGCTCTATTTATTCATTCCTCATTGTTCAGAAGTCTTCACAGTTCCTCTGAAATCTTACAGGAGTGTATCGTTTTGTGGCCAGACAGGCCAGGCAAGGAGTCTGTCTGTGGTTGTCTACTGACAGCACTTTGGGACAACACGGAGCTCTGTCTAAGGCTCCTGTCAGCTCAGGTACACCGATTAGCAGGAGTTTGGTTTTAGTTACTGTAAGGTGCTAAGGGAAACAACAAAAGCACCAAAACTGCTGTAAAAATCATGCTGTGTGGACATCCAAGAATGATGTGTGGTGTAGAGCATCACTGAAAGACCCCAGGCTTTCTCTGGGTTCTGTAACTGTGGGGTTAAAAATTAATATGGCTTTCAAGCATTGGCCATGGTCAGAAAGGAGCTTAGAGCCTCCCACTTGCCATGCGAAACCAAGGCAAGAACCTCTTAGTCTGATCCAGCCATTAATGGCAGCAAGTTAGTTCATGCTGTCAGTGGTTCTGCAGTGTGAAAAGGTCGATCCCAAAGGCAGTGAAATGCCTCTGTATTTTCAGTAGTGGTGGGCAGCTTCTCTTTCAGTGTTGGGAGTAATATTTCACAGCCTTTAGCAACTTGGTACATAGTTTAGCAAACATTTTTATTGTTGTAATTTTTTGTTTAATCTGCCATTAAAACTGCCATTGCTGGTGGTGTGGGGTCAGGCCTCTGGGGCAACAGATGAAACTATCAGGACAAACTCCAGAAGCCTCTAAAACGTACCTACCTACATACGTACATTCATATATATATATATATCAAACAGCAAATAAAAATATTTTACAAACAGGGATTTTTAGAGGTAAACTTGGGTGGGAGGGAGGGGAAATCAGGTTCTTCTATAGCCCAGGCCACCCCTACGGGTTTGCATGAGGGGCTTGACATGACTGGCATTGGTGGCATTTGGGCGTCATTTGCAGTGGGAAATGACACACCTGGGCTTGGAGGAGTGTGGTGGGGGAAGTGATTAAGTGCTGACCACTTCACTGGTACTCTTTAAATGGGATTTTGAAACAGTAATATTTTCTTGCTAGTATTTCTGTCTGGCTTTGACACTTCTTGGCTGATATATCAGGACACTTTAACACTCCTCAGCTGATAAGCGACATGTGGGTGCAGAACTCCTGTTAGGGAAGAAGGACACCCACTGCCATGCTGAAGTACCTCTGCTCAGTGGGGTTGTAGCTCGGTGGTGTAGAGCCAGGCACTCTGAGAACGCAGTATGCTTCCTGTGAGGATTAGCTGATGACACAGAGAGACCTCCCTAGTTTTTCAGAGGTGAGCATCTATAGATGCCTACAACCAATTCCTAGTGTCACTGGCAGTAGCCGTTCCAAGAAGGGGTGTCTCATTGTAGTCAGAGTGCGTGGAAGTGCACAGTATTAAGTAAGGTTATCTGTGCATTTTCACTTGAAAAGTCTTCATGTTTTTCAGCCATTAGTGGCTTATGATTTTCTTGAATTTTCGGTGTCTAAAAGGAAGGGTGGGGGGGTAATTAAGAAGGTACTGGAGAGGATGGTTTGTTACTGTTATAAAGAAAATTCACTGCTGCTTTCTTTTCTGGATTGCATCAGTGCCTCTGCAGCTGGCAACAGAAATGTGATGCTGCATCCAGCACAGGTCGGTCTTTGCCAAGTAAGAAACTGTGGCTATTTGGTGTAGGGAAGTGGCTCCGCTGGAAGTTGCAGGCATTGGATTTAAGTGGGATGGCAAGCTCAGAATGAAACTGAAAGCATCAACTCTGGCAAGGGGGGGAAGAATTAAATAAAAATAATATTTGGAACTGTAAATGCATAGATTTGAGGAAAATCTCTTTGAGTTCATCATGTTTGGAGATTTAGTCTGGGACTTCCAGAAAAATCCTGGAGAATACAGGTGTTGAGCTGCCTCAGATTCCTTTTGGAAAAGCAGTTGTTAAAGTACGTACTTTGCATCAGTATGAATTATTTTTTAATTACGAGAAAAGGGCTTATTTGCTAATAGTGCCAGCACCTTTCATTGGTTGCTGTTCATGAATATGTAAGTGTATTGTTGCGCAGCACATATAAATCAGAGACTGCAGAGGTTCTAGAGCCTTGGTTTGAGCAGCCCCCAGTGTGTTTTTGCCCTCCCTCAGTGCCTGGCAATTTCTGCATTCTTTGATCACCAGGTTTTTCTGCAAATGAATCGCCATTTCTCCAGAAGAGCAGCATGAAAGCACAGGGTTACATGAGCAAGCTTATTCTAGCTTATTTACTTCAGGGGTCTCCTTTTGGTTCTTGTTCCTTTATCCTTGCTCTTCTCCTCCACTCCGCCAGCACTGCTGGCAGGGCAGGCAGTGCCATGTTATATTGCATACATGGGCTTCTGTATGCTGATCTGTACCTGACCTACATGGGCATGAGCAACTGACGTAAGGTTGCTTGGAAAGCCTGTGGTAGAACTGAGAATTGTGATACAGGATCATTTTCTCACTTATTTTTTTTATATATTTACACAGAAAAATGTCTTAGCAGCAGTTAGAAGGAACCTACTGCTTTACTAGTAGTTAAATTTCTGAAATTTTTTAGTTCTCTAAGCCCTTGCAATACTTCTGGATGTGCTGTTGCTTTTTTGGCCCAAGGCGCCCAATATGTGAGTTTGCCTAGCAAGGAAAGCAATTGAACTGTTCTTTCTTAAACACCACAGTCCTACGCAGGGCTTTTAAAGCCATTGATTTCTCATGCTTCGTAGCCTTTTTAATGGCTTGAGAGTGTATGGCATAGATCCATATGGTAGAAACCACCTGTCATTTACAGTTGAGCTGCTGTGTGGAAGGCTCTGAGTCCCACCAGACTGTGGGGGTCCCTGAGGATGTAAGACTAAGCAGAAAAAAGCCAGGGAGTGTCAGTAATGCAGTTTCATACATGGGAAATGGCAGCATGAATGTCATGAATGTCTAAGTTTGTGCACGTTACCAAGTTGCTCAAGTTTTCACAAGAAATTTGTAACACAACCCGGGAGTGACTTCCAGAATGCTAATCCAGCGAATCAGCTACCAGTACTGCCTTTCCCTGCTGAATTACTTGAAAAGCTTTCTCTTTTGAAACAAACAGTAATTCATGGAAACATTCTCCTACGCATTCTGGGAGGAATAGCTCAGTCAAGACTTTCTGCTTTCTGTGTGGCTGCGAGGGCAAAGCTGTGCTCTAGGAAAGTAATCTGCTAGCAGATGGTTTAGTGAATTCAGAATTAAACTAGAAGAAAATATTTCTATTTTATGTTACAAAAGGAACAAAAGCAGATGGAAGAGTTACCAAATTTATTTCCAAATTGTATGGTAAATCATTTCAGACCTATTTCTACTTCCCTTTGAGTCATTGGGTTTTGTCATGGATGGTTCCTGTTACAGCTTCCAACACAACCGCTGTAGAAGAGCTGGCTGCCTCATTGTCAGAGACCTTTATGTAATTTTTGTTCCTGACCGCCTTTGGAGTAGCCCAGGCATAAAATTCAGAGTGGAACAAGGAATTTCACTGTGAAATAAGTTTAATATAATCAATTATGTTTTGTACACAGGTCTGGAAGTGTCAGAAATCATTGGACTGAAATTTACTCTTTTGTGGAAAGCCTAGCTGAGAAGTTCATAAGGTAAAGCTTTCAATTGCTATGTATAAAATTTATATTTTCATTCACTGCTTCTTAGCAAATGAAAATGTGCTGAAGTAATGTGTGTCTATGACGTGGATCTGTTTTTTCTTCTGTTTCAGTCCAATGTTGCGAATGTCTTTCATTGTTTTTTCTTCACGAGGCACTACAGTCATGAAACTAACAGAAAACAGGCAAGTACTCCCCACAGCTTTCATCCAGAAATATCCTCCATCCCTCCTCTCAAGAAGCAAATGGCCCCAAAGCCAGAATTTGGAGGTCTGTCTCTGTCTTCAGTGGGGCACCAACTGAAATCCTTTCCACCATTCCCAACTGGAAGAGGGCTTAGAAAGAAGGCCTTTGGGATTCCCATTACCATTATTTTTCCAGCCTTATAAAAGAAAGGCTGCACTGGGCTGCCTGTTCTTTATAGCAGTATTTCGGGGAGAAACTGTTTCCTGTCATGGATTCACATCCCCATACTTGCTGACCCCAGTTACCCACATAAGGGCAGTTCTTGTGTAAGACTTCTCAGACTCTGAGCTGATGAGCAAAAGACTGTATGAAGTCCTATAGTGCCCTTCGAAGTGACCCAGATCCCTGAGCTTTCCGCCAGCCGTGGGCTGTGCCCGCTGCTGGAGCGCTACCTTGCCAGGCTAGCATATCCCTCTCCTGGGCTGCCTTTGGGCAGCACCTGGCCCGGAGGTCGTTTTCAAAGCCAGGCAACAGTCTTCTTGAGAGAAAGAGAGTCTGACCCTGGAGAAAAATTGTTGTTGCCACCTTCACAACCAAATCCTCTTTTTTAAAATAAAAAAAAACCCAACAAAACCAACAACATCATACAACCCCCACCCCCACCCACCCCAAAAAAAACCCCAAACCCAACCAACCAACCAACCAACCAAAAAAACCCAAGTAATTTTAAATTTAATTTGCCTGATGCACACAAATCCTTTTCTTGAAGGCGTTACTAAGTATTTTCTTTCAGCTTAAAGCCCTTTCTTTTGCTGCTGCTTGTCTGTGTGAGAGGGCCTAGGTAGCACAGTGCACCACGTAAGTAAAGGGGGCTCTGGAGCAAGCTTGGAAGAGCAGCACTCCCTCTGGTTTGTACACTGGGGCCTTGCCCACAGCCAGAAACCTCACCAGGGTCTTGCATTTCTGCCGGCTCCACTGGGTTTTGGCTCAGGTCTCTGCCTTGTACCTTGGCAACAGAGCTCAAACTTGCTCACTTCTCCTGGGTCAGCTTGCTCTTTGCCAGGCAGAAAGTAGCCAGGAACCCTGTGGTGATGTGTTAATTGTGGCATTAGAATGTTCTCTCTCCAAAATTCCTGTTCTGTGTCATCAGGTGTGCCTTTCCAGCTCATTTTGCACTTTGAGAGGGTAAGAATGTGCTTTTGCCCTAAGGACATCGCCAGTCCCGGCTCCTGGTTTTACCTTCATCCCACAGACTCCTGTTTCCTGCGTAACTGGGGTTGTGCTGCCTAAAATACCCAGTTGCAAAATGGAGCTTAGAGAGGCTCTTGCTATCCTTTTTTAGAGAAGGATGGTCCCATGGCATCTGGGGCTGATGCTTGCGCTGCCTACATCTCGTCTGTTGAATATTTGTGCCTTGTTTGTGTTTCATTAATATAACAAATACTTTGCCAAGAATCAGGGTCTTCTAGTGATCAGCGATCAGTTAAATTTCCCTGAGCAATCCTCTTGGTTAACAGGTATTGTGCAGTAAGAAGCTATGCAACAGGGGTCATGGTATAAACGTCCCCCTCTCACCAGGCAGCAATCTGTGACCCAGGAGGGTTGATAAGTCCTTGGTCTAGGGTAGGAAATTCTCATAATTCCCATGCTGTTCTCTTATCTTTTGGCCTCTGTCTTTGTAATGGAAAAGTCCTAATCCCACTGTCCTGATAACTGATAGAATGCAGACTTTTAATTTGTCACACTTTCATGACAGGGTCATAAGCTTTTAAACTCTCATTCCATCTGCAGTTTGTCAGAGTTTAATATCTGGCATTTGCTTTAATTCAATCTTATTCCGACTGATGGTATACTGGAATGAGGAAGCACAGACAGAATTGCACCCTTAAAACAAGTTAATCCCAACATTGTATCATGTATCTGGTTTTGTGCTCCCATGGGTGTTTGGCTGAAAAATTGGGGTGTTTGAAAAATCTTGGCGTTACCAGTGTTTTAGCTGGTGTGCATGTACTCTTGTGTATGCATACATGTGTATGCAGAATGTGTTGACAGGGTGCTGTGGTACAGGAATATCTCAACAAAAGAAAAAAAGAACTTTTATTAAAATTGTCTCTTTTTTTTTTTTTTTTTAATAATCCAAAGGGAAGCCATAAGACGAGGGCTCGACATTCTTCAGTATGAAGTGCCTGGAGGAGACACGTTCATGCATGAAGGATTTAAAAGGGTACACATCACAGTACCTCCGTTCTTTGATTTATACATACAAACTTTGCTTTGCTGGCTGCCAGTGTACTTAAGAGCTAACAATGTTCTACACTTCGTTGCAGGCAAATGAACAGATCTACCATGAAACCTATGGAGGTATATGTTGTATATCACTTATGTTATATGTCTGCATTGAAAAGACAGATGATAGTTCTTTATATGACCTGCAGTAAACCCGTTGAAAGAAGTGTTGGAGAAGAAACTGGTGTTACACAATCGCTACATTCCATTTTGACTACAGCCCTACTTTTAAATGCATGATTCATGATTTATTAAGACCAGAGGAGACCAGTATGATCACGGATCTGACCCAGTGAAGAATACAGACCAAAACATTACAGCCAGAACTGCCTGTCCTGCGCCCAGGGGACAGGAATACCCAGATTTTCCTGCACCCTTCTGTCCTGTTGCACTTGGCCCTGTCTTCCTTGTGTGCCCAAGTCCTCGTTCCCATTAGTATAGGAATGAATGCAGCCAGCTGAGGTTTTTGCATCAGTGTGAATGATTTGGGATCAGATTCTGAGTTCCTAAAATATAACTTTTCACTAAATTTCAAGACGGAAATGTATTTGTGGTTTTGGTCAGTGCCAAAAGAAGGCCTAATTAGTTAAACTGAACACTTCTTGCCTGGTTTGTGCCTTGTCTATGAGGTTGTTCTCATTTGTGGGCTGATGGTCTCTTTGGAAGGTGGAGAAACGACTCAGTGCCTTTTTAATAAAATGGGCTGTGAGTGTAGAGTCTTCAACAGCAGCTCAGCATGGCTTCTCAGGCACTTCTGCCAGTGAAGTCAGCAGTCCTGAGGAGTCCAGCTGAGAACTATTTTACCTCATTATAACATATGGCTAAGAACTAATCAAGTATTCTGTAAGTTGATTAGGAAGGAAAAAGGAGTAGATGAGATCTGGATTTAGAAGTTAAAGTATCAGCGAAGAAACAAACGTTCAAAAGAAAACAAAGTAAGATCTCCCATTTTTTAGTCTTTCAAACACGCTGGGAAAAAATAAAAGAGGAATAAGGGAATCCAAGCAATTCCCTCCCCCCCCACCCCCCAAGTTGCAGGTCATTTTTTTTTTTTTAAGATTTATGTCTGTGTCTGACATGACATGGGAAGGCCTGCATGGCATAAGAAACCTGTCAGAACTAATCAGTCTTTAATTTCAGACAGTATGAGGGAAGACACTTGAAATTGTAACAGATTATTTTGAAAAAATAACAATAGTTCCCGGAAAGTAACATGTATGTTTATTACTTTGCTTAGGAACTGGATGCAGAATGGTTGGTTGAGCTGTAGTTTGCATGTTAATTTGGTTTAATTTTGTTAACATGTTGGATTTTTCTAGGTAGTATTGTACTGTGTACCGCATTACATATATAGCTATCCAAAGTCTGTGTGGCCTTTTCACTTAAGGTTAGGTGGGGTATGAAATGTCTTATCACAAGACACGAATTTTCTCCGGTGGACCTGATCTTAAGGTTTTTCCCACACTCAATTCCTGTGAATTTCAGCGACAGCTGTTGCTGGAGAAGTGTAGGACTGAACCTCTTACAGGGGCACATCTTGTGCCATGTTCAGTGGGGCTGCTCTTTCAAAGTCCACTGCAGGGGGAGGTGGGATGGCAGTAAAGCTCCTTTCGCAGAGGTATCTCTTGCTACAACCGCTTGGCAAGGTTTGTGTAGAGGCAAGTTTGTTAAGAGAAGAGAGGAAACTTCCTCTTCTCTGTAGATCCATTTTGCCACTTCTCCATGTGAAAAGGCCAGGTGTAATCTTGGGATGTGCTATATTTTATGCCGAACAGAAAAGTTTGTGCATAGACCTTGTGAGAGCAGCACTCCCTCTTCAGTGGTGCTTGTGACGCGAAGGTGCGCAAGTTTTGGCTTATGCAGCAAGTTTTTATGCTGGTATACCTGCAATAAAGTCCCTACAAATCAGATGAGAGTCTGGCCTTACAGTTTTGTGATTATTTGTAAGCAAAAAAGGAATGCTTCACTTAAAACTTGCTTTTCATTGCTGAATCATGTGTCATATGTATGCAATCTCTTAACTGTCCTCCATGTAGGAGTTCGGACCGCTAGTGTGATTATTGCTCTGACGGATGGAGAATTGCAAGACGTTCAGTTTTATTATGCAGAACAAGAAGTAAGTCACCTTCACGTTTACCCAAACTAGCTTATGTCAAACCTGTAGGCATTTGCTGCTGGCTCACTGATTATATGGCTTTGCACTTAATGGCAATTATTTTTATTTTAGGCCAACAGAGCCAGAAGCTTTGGAGCTATTGTTTATTGTGTTGGAGTAAAAGATTTCAATGAAACTCAGGTAACTTGCTTGCTTTCTTCTTGTTTTTTCTGTTACACTGCTGCACAAGTAGCAGCGTCAGATAAAAGCATTTATTTAATTACTTGAGACATAAATCATTTCATGTCAGTATGATGTCTTTTAGCAAGTATGAAAGGGCACAGTTTTGTTCACTGTAATTTTGTTTTCCTCATGATTTATGATTGTCTTTCTTTGCAGCTGTCAACAATTGCTGACAGCATCGATCATGTTTTTCCAGTTACGGGAGGCTTTTATGCCCTCAGAGGAACCATTGATTCAGTAAGTTGGGTATTCTGAATCACAGAAGAGGGGCACCCTTTCCTGTATTAATAAAGCATAGATAAAAATTATTACCAAAAATGCCATTATCTAAATCTTCTAGATTCTCAAGAAATCTTGCATTGAGATCCTAGCGGCTGAACCATCGAGTGTTTGTGCAGGAGGTAAGTTGCCACGAGAACAGTGTGATAAGGCAAATGAGTGGCACTGATGAAATGTCAGTACCTACCTAAGGTGGGGAGCTGAAGCCTGTGGGTGTGTTAGCGCATCCCCTCAGGCCATGGCTAAAGCCCTGTGTGTTTCTTCTCAGCTTGAGTAAAAAAAATGTGCCAGTAAACGTGTAGCTGCAGTGACTGAGTACCAGCTTGGAGAGTTGGCTGAGGTAGTGTTCAGGGAACTGGCGTTACCACTTCTTTTTAAATATCCGAGACAAAGAGATGACAAAAGTGATGTAAAGCCAGATGCCGGGGGTGTTTCAAGGTCTAAAAGTGACTTCTCACAAATTTCTGGAAGACTGCATTCCTGGCATCTGCTAGGGCTCATCAGCAGTTAGAACAAGATTTTGCAAAACATTCACAGAAATTTCAGGTTTATTGACCCAGGTGTAATTGACTGCATAGGCCGAGATAGCTGATGTGTTTTTCCAAAGTACTAGCGTTTTACTTTTTTGCAATGAAAGGACAGTTGGTGTATATGGTAAACGTGAAGAATCCCCAGAGGAGCTGTTGATAATTTCATGCCTTTCATGTCTAGTATATTAACATGGATTTGTTCTGGTTTACGTTAGCAATTCACTCGCTGTGTTTTTGTCTGTTTAAGAGGCTATTGCAGCAGAGTAAGAGTGACACCGTAAGTTTGCTGGAAGGTAGAGTTTAAAGCGTGGTTATTTAGATCTGATGTTACTGTCTTGTGTTTGTTTCCCTAGACACTGTAAAAATGAGCACAGAAAAATGAAATAGCAATGATGCATGAAAGCTGACCTTGAAAACAGATAAAAATAGGAAACTCAGCAAAAATAAATATCACAGAGAAGAGAAATTATTCACCCTTCATTTCCACATGTCGATCACAATATGATCTTGCCCTGAGTATTTCAATTTAAGATGAAATATCCTTGTATCTTTTGAACTATTCTTAAATATATAATTGTGAACGAGACATTTGTGATTAAATCTAGTCTATGGAAAAAATAAAAAAGGAATTATTTTGCTTTTAAAAATCTCCTTGTGGAGTTGATCAGAAACAATTTTAAAGCTTTGACATTTCAAAGCTTTTTTTAATTTCATAGTGATAAATTCTTTCTTTTTTGCTTGTTTATTGTATACCAGGCACATTTTTTTGCAACAGCTTATTGCAAGCTTTCCTGTTCAACAAAAATTGCTTTTAGCTACATGAAAATATGAGTTTCCAATAGGAGGGATTTCAGTAGTATCCTTGTAATTGTCTGGAACAGTGTTTAGAATGTTGAAAGGCTGAATTTGAAACCATTGTTTTGGTTTAAAAGAATATTTTTAATGAGTATTTGAGAAAATAAATTTTCAGGAAAAATTTGCTTTTCTAAAATGGTATATTTTAGCAAAAAGAGTAAACTTTCTTTCTTCAAAGGGAATCAGTCTTATTCCTGATTCATGAGTTCAAACCACTTTATTTTTTGCCAAGCTTATTGAGTAACTAGTTTATCACAGACGTGATTAAAAATACACAAGCGCACTTAAAAATAGTTTGTCCTTCTTAAAAAAAAATATATATATGTTGCATTACTTGCATCTGTAGAAGTTTTTCATTGTCTTTGTGGTTTTCAAATAAAACCGATGTAAATCGAGCAGAGCAAGTTTCTGTGCATTGCTGCTGATTCAGCAAAATACCAGCACTTGTTTCACTTAAATTCTGAGGTGTGTTCTGTCCACTCTGTTGACAAAGCCATCCAGCAAAGGCTGGCACACAGCAAAGTGGGGTGGTGATCACCAGGGCATGAAAACATGGATCTGGCATGCATGAAGGTTTGTTTATAGCAGCAGGGAGCTTGAAAATAGGAGGAAGCCAAACCTGCAGATCCAAATGGTGCATGCTGTTGTGTTAAATGGTCTTTACAGGCCTGTGGTAGCTTTTAGTATGAATGTAGTCCTGCAAGCCTTAGCTGAAGCGAACTTCTGCAAGAGGTTTTACAACATGAGGCTGCAAATATTTACTCTTGTGCTTGGCTTCATTATCCTGTTTTATTCCGCTTCAGTGTAGCCAGCGGCTCATCTTTATAGCTGTGTGCACCACCATCTCCTGGAAGCAATCTCCTGGGATTGAACAGCTTTTTTCATGGTAGTGTGAATCCAGATCCTGAATCCAGTTCACTGGGCAGGCAGATACGGTTCTACTCTATAAGTACTTTATCTGGACTTCAATGTAAAAAATACTGATGCCTATGAAGTAATCTCAGAATTTTAATGCATTTTAAATGTGGGTAATTACTAATATTGTTTACTGCTAATGTATAAGTGAGATACATACCCGTTGAATCGTGTATGAAAGTTTATATGCATCTGCATTTAGAACTGGCTGAAAATTAGAATGTAGTATTTTCTAGAAATGCAACATTCCTTCCCCTTTTTCGAGGTTAGATTTTTTTTTTTAACAAAAAAAACCCATACGTAATTGAAATTTGCATTTCAATTTTTTCATTGAAAATAGTAGACCTTTTGGAAGAGTGCTAGACATTATTACATTCTGCAGCAAAGAAGCTTGCTTGTTTATAGTCTTGAAATGTGTCCCTTTCCATGCTTTTTTGTATGAAACTTATCTGAGTGAGGAGCTGATAATCAGTTTGACTTTTATTTAGCATTATTACTAATTTGTAGAATCTGGTATGAGATCATGAGGGCTTTGTGCTGCTCAGTGGAAGCCAGTTGTGATCAGAGCTTAGAGCAGAGTCTGACCCACTCCTTGTAACTGCTCTTGAACCTCATAATCACTGCTGTGTTGGTGCTGGTGATCTTGGCTTCATTTTTGACTTGCCAGAGGTTTAGTAAAATGCTGGTGAAACTATTTCCATGTGGTGACAGTTCCAGTTGAGACTGTGGCTCTCTGTGACGAAGCAATCTGGCAAGATCTCATCACGTTGTGACAGCTATCTGATGCTTAATGCTTTTTGACCCTGCAAATTCATCGTCGCCAGTGTGGAGCACTGTAGCTGGGTCCTTCCTGTTCCCTCTGATATAAAGTGACCGAGACATGCAGCCTGTAAACAGGCTATCAGTGCAGAATTGGAGGTGCCTCATATCCTGTTTGACAGCATCATTGCTTTGATTATGCTTATGGTACACAGATGTGATTGAAAGGTTTTGTTGTGTGTGGCATCCTACTGGCCACATCAACTACCAGGTGTGGATGCAAGCCGTCAGCTTTTCATCAGAGTCACAGAAGCGAAGCCGACAGCGCAGCCAGCACACACCAGCTTCAACCTACCATCTCGCTGCCAGCACCGCCCGGTTATTTCAGTGCTGACCTTTTTCCCTTCGCTATCTTGTCAAAAACTACAATCTACAATCTGACAGTAACTAAGGAAGAAAAGGATGCAGCCAGAGCCAGGGCGCAAAATTAAATGGAATTAGCCATTTCAACAGACCATCATCCAGAACACATTAATGCTCCAGAGCATCCGAAGGGGTAGGCTTCTTAACGGCAGATACCAAATCCAGTACCAGCTCTTCACATTTCCATGCAAGTCTGGTATTGAACTACATTGTCAGCTTGTGTTGGTGAGCAGGTTCCTGCCCCGTCAGTCACTCACAACTGGCTGTGCAAAGCGGCAGTGACAGTGAAGAGAAGGGCAGGAGGGGTAAACCGTATTGACAAGACTAAAATTCTAGATTAGCTTTTACCTTTGATGTTTTGTGTTACTGGCTACATCTTTTTAAAGCCACTGAAATAGCTATCAATTAAGCCTTTTTGGTTGCTGCCTTTGAAGACCATTAGTTCAGGAGAGGGGGGAAAAATCTACAGGCAATTTTCTTTCAGCAAGCAGCTTTTCTAATATAAAAGTAAGAGAAAAGAATATATTATCACCTTAGCTGGATGTTCAAGTCACACTGGAGTGGGCTGGCAACGAGCAGGCCTGGGGTAATGTGTGGTCCCAGGCAGGTAGCTCTGGTGGGGGGCCTTGCCCCAGAGGCTGGCCATGACTCTTAGCTCTGCTGGCAAAGAAAGGGATGCTTATAAAGAATAAGTCTCAGCATATCAGCTGGGTGAGATGTGGAATGGCTCAAGGCATGAATCAGAGTAACTGCACATTCTTACTGAAGTAAGAAGCAGCTGTATCAGCCCTACGGTACATTTTTGTTTGTTTAAAGTGCCTTCCACCCCCAGTGGGAACCAGGAGGTATCACTCTTCCCTTAAAAAAGAGGTCAAATTCTGATGTTGGCTTTGTGCATTCAGCTCTTGATGTGCTCAGTGAGGTCACAAATTTGATCATCTTTCTTTAGCAAAGTGCCAAAGCACGTGTTTCATTTTAGTATGAATTCCAGTAGATATTTTCTTTTCCCCCTCCCAAAATATCTTCTCCGATTCCCATGTTCCTTGCAGCCTGTGTCAGTTCAGAGAGGGAGCTCTGAGGGAAAGTTAACCATGAAGAAAACAGAGTGTGGGTTTCCAGTGCTTGATCATAACTTGTCTGTGCCCTTATCGAATTCACACAGAGTTGCATTAGACATCAATGTAGTGAGAATGTGTTTTTGGCAAGAACAAGCTGTTTGTACGGAAAAGTTACAGCAGTCCACATCCTCATGCTAGCTTGCCTTGCAGTAACTTGGTAGTGAAAAGCAGGAAGACTAAGCTGAATACATATTTCAGCTGCCTTTGGCCCTCACGTAGTATTATCCAATAAGTCCTTCCTCCAAAGCATACAAATAACATGGCAGTGCATCGTATAAAACATTATCAAAAGTCAGACCTCACATCACTGAAAATCAGGTACTTCTCCCCTCAACCCTATCAACATTGTTTTCCTCTAATTTTAGTATGTTGATCAAAGTATAATTTATAATGCTTATGGACTTGTTCATGGTTTTACTTGCTGCTAATGGAGAACATCTATGTAGTTTTTTCTTATTTTTCTATGTGTAGCTTGAGGATTAATTGGTCCTGTGTTGTGCTGGTGTTCCCCTGGTATCAGGCTGGTCTCACATGCTGCTCAGGGGCTGATGTAAGTGAGCCCTGTGAAGGATTCGGCTAAAGTAGTAGATTTATATGTGAAAGAGCAACTTCTGTGCTTTCCCTTGCTGCATGCTGTGAGTCTCGGCTGTCAGCTGGCTTCTTGCATGTAGCATCAAGGCAAGTTTCAAAAATGCATTTGAGACAGAACAAATTTGTAACATGTCTCTCCATCTGCCTGCCTGTTTCTCTGTGGTCAGCGTGGTAGCTGTGATGTATTTATTGTCCTAGAGGGAAGTCTCCTGTGCTGCTTCCCCTCCTGGTGCATCTTTGCCTAGCCTAGCAATTCAGATTGGCCCCAAGAGGAAGGAAGACCATGGCCTGGTGTTGGGCTCCACCTGTGCGCAGTATAAGGGAAGGAGGAGCAGCAAACAGTTGTGCTGTTAAGGGCTCCAAGAAGTCTTACCTATATAGGTTACTAAGAAATAATTTTAAAAGCTTGCTATGGAGAAGCTGAGAAAACAAAGTCAGATTTCTTAATACCTTGTTGAGAAAGGAGTGGTTTAGGTCAGGTTGCTTAAAGAATTACCACAAAAGAGTTTGAGCCAAATAGGTTTAATATGAACTTGTGAAAATGTGACTACACAAGATTCGATGGCAAGGTTCACTCTATTACTTACTACATGGAATAAATGCACAGAGATAAATCAAGTTGAAAGTGAGTCATATCAAAGCCGTAAGAGGGTAAAGGAGATCCTCCTGCTGAGTCACGAGGTTTGGAGTAGACCCCCCCTTCTAAACTCTCACAGAGTTTGGGTGCGGCTGGGTCTATTCCTAGTCTCAGACTTGGACAACGGATTGGATGTAAAGGGAAGAGGCAGAGGGGCGGGGAGGAGAAATTTTGTTCACAATTCAAGATTACCTGTAAGATTTTAGCTACAAAGCAATGAGATACTTTTTGTTTTAAATCACAAAAATAACCTAACTACTTCAAGCTTGCAATGCGTATTATAACAACAGTATACCTGTTAAAAATTTGCCCCCACATTCAGTGAAATATATCTAGTGCCTTTTGCATTCCTCAGCGGTTGAAGGGTTGAGCCTGGAGGAGCAGGGGTATCAGCCCAGGCCCCATCATCGACTTTCCACGCCGGTCCCCCTGTTGTCACAGACTTGGTGGTTTGTGAGCTCTGAGTGGCGTCCCGCTCAGAGGGGGATGCTGGGCACAGCCTGCTGCGGTCCAGGAGAGCTCAAGGGGTGTCACTTTAGGACGGCTGTTTATGGGGCTGTGAGATGGTTGGCTTTGGTCATCAGCAACCTGGCTGCAACCCGAGTTCGTAATTTTCTCAAGAATTCCAAGAACACTGTTACCATTCCTCTGGGTGTACCACTCAGGCTGCAATCAGGCAGGAGTGTTCCAGGGCTGCCAGTGAAGAAGCGCTTGTCTCCATTCTTCTTCCCTGCTTTGGCCAGTCCATGGGAGTTCCAGCACAGGCAGTGCCATTCTCTGCCCTAGTCGAGTAAGAGTTACTGGTACAGTGAAGGGGTGCTCAACTGCCCAACTCATGACTCAAGGCGCTGAGGCTGAGTGCCTAGCCAGCAGCTCCTGGGGTGGTAGAACAGCCCAGAAAAGTAGGAGAAGTGCACCCCCACATACCTTCTTCTTCCAATTACCTTGCCTTTCTGTTTATTCTAGGTACAGTGACTCCAGCTGCTTTCATGATAGACATAAACTCAGCTGGTACTACCACTATTTGTCTCTATCCCTTCCCTTCTCCACACTTCTATTCCTGGCAGATGCTCAGCTGGGCAGATCGCCTTACTGATCTCTCTGGCAACACACAGGGTCCTTTTTCGGGTGTTTGAGCTAGCTCAGTGCACTGCATCATGATCTGTGGCGCCAGTGGTGGAGGACATGTGCAGCTGGGATGTCACTTCCAACAGCACCCTTCCTAGAATGGCTTTACTTAAATGCAAAACTGCTCTATCAGTAAAAAGACTACTGAAAGTTCACTGAAAAAACTGATGATGCTTCTCCTGCTTGAATGAATAAATCACAGTTGCTTATCATGATAATGACAAAAATCACAGGTTCCCTCCCTATCAGGACTATCAGGACACAGCAGGTGTCTTGTACCACTGGTGGTTTCTGCTGCTGGAGCAGGGGTGCGCAGGGAGAGCATAGACAAGATGGCAGTGCCTGGGTTCTTAGTTACTACAATGTGCAGCAGGAGCTAGCGGGACTGTGCACAGGCAGAGTTCTTGTATAGGCAGAAGGATTGTGTTTTTCCAGGGATTGTACCAGAGGCAAAGCTTCCCCTCTGATTCACAGGGGATTGGGAGGGAAGTCCTGTTTGTCAGCATCTGCCTGAACACAGCTGCTGCTGAAAGCTGAGTGCCATCTGCCATGGAGACGGGAGGCAGGACTGGTGCTTGTAGTTAGCAAAGATGTCTGTCCCAAAAGACATGGAGGAGCCATGAGATGACATCAGCCAAGTCAGACTTGGAGTATTACTGTGGCATCTTTAATTAAGGCATTGGTGATATATGGTGTGCTTGCAGGAGCAAACGAGACAAAAGAGAAGGCTGTGAAGCCCTAATGCCACTATAGCACTCTTGGCTGCTGCTGCTGAACAGTGAGAGTGTTGGTTTGAGTGTTTTATTTCGGGCATAGGGCAGAAAACGACCGTTGTCATGTTGTACTTCAGATCACTCTGGACAGAAATGCTGTATTTGAGTTATTTTTCATAACTTTTCTGTATTTTTACTTACAGAATCCTTTCAAGTTGTGGTAAGAGGCAATGGCTTTTATCATGCAAGAAATATCGACCAGGTACTCTGCAGCTTCAAGCTCAACGACAGCCTTACGATCAGTAAGTTTGCAGGCTGGTGGATTCCAGTGCCCCTGTGGCTTTGTCACCTCATCAGACATAGGCCAGCTCTCATCCATGTTGAGGGGAGTCCATGGCAGTGAATATCGGGGGAGCTGGGTAGGGATCTACACCTAACAGAAGCTTGAAATTCACCCTTATTCAGTCCTGTGACCTGTGAGCATTGTGTTGTGAGTGCTTACGTGGAGCTGCACAATTATCAGCATCGTTGTAATGATGTGAGTGATGCATACAGCCAGTGAGGACCAGGTGTCAAGTCTGAAGAGAGAGAAATAAAATTGCTCCCTATTCCCTTGTTCATCACTACTAAAAAGAAATAATGCTGCCTTCATCCCCTGGTGATGTTTGCAGACTGTTCACTGGTTCAGGAGACACTCACCATGAAGCAGGGCCCCCGAGCCTGCTCCTTTCCTCCCTGACACCGGTTGTTGGTCTCATCACAGCAAGTGTGTAACACACAAACTCCCTGTCACAGCCATGCTAAACAGGGTCTTCTGTTTGCTGTCTCAGCAGCCAGGCGAAGGATTGAATGGCCAAAAAAGATCGAGTGTCCAGTTTCTCAGCAGTCCTCTCATTCCTGAGGAGCTGTGTATGCCTGGCAGGGTGAAGCACAGCGTGGGGAGAGGAGCTCTGCTCCCTTTCTGTATATGCTCCCCTTGTTGGCTGAGCACAGTAGAGGCTTTCATATCCTTTCGTGGTCAGGCTGGTACCTTCACTAGTGGTGAATTCACTTGCAAGAGGGAGCACATGAATTACTCCTTCATTTCCCATCCTGGTTGCCTACGTGGAGGCTACATTAAATAAACTCTGGTGGTCTCACTCCGATTCCACTTACAGATGCCCTTTGCCAGGGATTTGTTTCTTGTGGTTTACCAGGTAGACAGCCTTCTTGCTTTTTCTTCCTTGTCCCTAATCCACTAGCACCTTGACTGGAATTCACACAGTGAGCACTGATCTGGGCCTGGAAGTACAGAGGAGGAAAGCCACCCTGATTTTACATCTCCTTCCTCCCTGTTGTGTTTTTCTTGGGTTACATCTGCAACAGATGTGATGAGACACTGATCTATGCCTGCTGGCTTTTTGCTCTCAGGCTGGCCCTGAAACATATCACTGTGATTTTCATGGCCTCATCCCTGCCAAAACAGGGAAATGAGTTTTGTCTTCAGGTGTGCTGGGAGTGAGTGAAGCATGAAAGAACAACTGTTACCTCTGTTGTTGCATAATTGTTTTTCCCTAGGTAGAAAGAGTAATCCAGCCTTTAAAATGCAAATAAACTGCCATCTTTTACCTGCCCCCTGTTCACCTGGGTTGGACTCCCGTGGACTAGTCTTTCTTTGGACTAGCACTGTAGCTGCTTTGCTGGCCATTTAGAGTTGAGCTCTGTGTCGCAGCGGTGACTTGTCTGCTCTTGTGCCTCAGCCTGCACACTTCCAGTAGAGTGTTGTTCCAGGATTGCTGCTGGGCCTCCTCCCTGTGTTCATGGGACTTGGCTTTGTGGATGTGATTTTTGAAAGCAACAGGATGGGCACTGCTGACTCTTGGAGCAGTGGAGTGCAAGGGGGTAGGAAAACACCCATTGCCTTGCTTTTGACTCTGCCTGCACCAAACCCCTATAAACATGGGCTGTTTGCAGATGGTGCTGCCACAGATGGGTGGTGGGGGCAGGAGAAGCAGCAGGTACTGCAGGATAGGTCCTCGTGGTAACCTCAGTCATGGCCCCTCTCTACATGTCTCCTGTATGTGACCAACCATGGCATTTTGTTTTCTAGTGTCTGTCTGCTTCAGCTCCACCCCAGCTCTGTCCTTCCTTTTCTCTGGGCTCAAACAGTGCAGCCATGGCTTCTCTTGTCTGTGCGTTTGGAAGCGAGTAGGCAAAAAATAAACCCTATACTTTTGCCCTCAAGAAACTTGTGGGGTCAGAGTATTCAGTATGAGCAGAGTTTGCGTGCACTTTTCAGATAGATAAGGTGAATATTGCTCAAAGCTGGTTTCCAAAAGGCTGATCGCTGCTGTCAGGACCAGAGGTATGCTTCCATTTCTTAGCTGTGGCATCTCTAGCCTGCTAACTTTATATTGGCGTCAACAAGAATGGTCATCCTAGTACTTGGCTTTGTAATCAGTATCACTGGGGAATATTGGTACTTGCCTATATACTGAATTTGTCTGTAGCTGTTATTGGTGTCAACACTTCTCCAGGGGGTGGCCTGCTTGGGACGACTTCTTGTTTTTAATCTCTGAAAGTTATATTCTTTTCTTTTCAGATGAAAAGCCAACCCTTGTTCATGATACTTACTTACTTTGTCCTGCCCCAGTGATAGAAGATGCTGGACAGTAAGTATTGTTTTCCAGGATGTGTTGAGAGAGTGGACTTCTAGATGAGAATATCACTGCTGAGCCAAGGGCTCAGATTTTGCCCAAAGTATCAAGTAAATAAGCTTTTTTGTGTGTATGGCAGGATTACAGCCATCCCCTTTGTGCCAAATCCTGTCCTAGTGTGAGCCAGCATAGCTGGCTGAGGGGGAATGCCTCCTTCTCCTTTCCTGTCCATGGGTGAGGAAAAGTTGTTTGGTGAAGTTTTGTTGGCTTTTTTGGTTTGTTTTTTTTTTCTTTACTCAGACCCTTTCTGTGATATTGTAGAATGGCTAGGGCCAAATTCTTCTTTAATTTCACTGTCATTTCAGTATTTTTATCCTTGACCTCAGTACAGGTATCCTGGATTTGCTTGGATATAAAAGAAAGCACATTCTGTCTCTTTGAGCTGTAAAAGGTTTTTTTGTTCTTGTTTAAAAAAAAAAAAGCTCTTAAATTTTTTTGTGCTATATAAGGTAGTATTGCAAATATCTAAGACTTTGTTATGACTTGCTGTCCTGGTGCCCTTTTCCCCAGGTGGGATGAAGGTTTTTTTAATAACGAGCATATGCCCCAATTCAATTAAACCAACATAAAAAGGGTAGCTCGTGGGCAAGCAGAGATGCAAATTCAGGTAAGCACCTGAAGCCATGAAAATGCCTTGACTCAGCAGGACATGCTATCCATGCGCGTTCATGAGCCAATGGCTAAAACAGAGCCAGAATAAAGGTAACAATGGGTATAAAGATGACACTAAAAATAAATGTATCTGTTTTGTGCTTTAGGGTGGTTTTCCTACAAGTCAGCATGAACAGCGGGCTAACATTCATCTCCAGCTCTGTCAGCATCACCAGCACACAGTGTGTAAGTCATTGCAATGGGGCTTGACAGAGAAACCATGAGATCCTGGAAAGAGGCAGTAGCTCTTCAGGCAAAGCCGCCTTGAGTGAGCATGAGCTCTCTGCAGCTTCTGCATCACGGTCATTGACTGGATTCCCAGCTGTTCTGTGAAAAATAACCATGGCTAGCTAAGATTTAATTGTTATTGATGATGGGTAGATTATGATAGATTTAGTGAATAAAAAATGACAACAAAAGGCACCCTGGCAATTCCTGTTCCAGGAAAGGGAGAACTTTAAAGCTAGAATCCAACTGCAAGGGAACCTGAGAAAATGAGGGAAGGAGCAGCAGGAAGCAATACTGTTGAGCTTTGGGATCCGTTGTGAGATCTGGGGTGAAAGGTGCAACTGCCAGGACTTGGATCTGGAAGGGCCACAGCATGGAAAGTCCTCTTAAATTTACGTGGTTATTTTTTGGTTGGTGCTTACAGCATTTGTTCTTAAACCACAACAATTTACCTTTATTAGTTCATGACTTGCTAAGGTGGTTTTATAGTTTTAGTGATAGGGGCTGGTTGCTTTTCTTTGGCGTCATGGGAGATGACCAGAAAGAGACAGCAGCTTCAGATCCTGGGATGAGCTTCTTGATAAAAGGCTGCTGCTCAGTCCAGCCAAGGGTGAATGTGCTGCTGTGGTACAAGCATCAGCTGGTCAAAAATACCAGGTAAAGCATGAGGGACCAGCAGCTAGAAGTGATCCTTTATCAAAATCAGATTTTAGAATCAGTCAAAATGAGGAAGCTAATAGTTAATTCGTCTTTTTCCTTGCCTTGGAGTTAAAATAGGCAACACCCATAGCTGGTGCAAGCAGGTACAGTAGCTAAAGATGTGGCCTTGTACTTGGGACTAAACCAAGCTGGCTGAAGTACCTGGTATCAAAGTTGAGCTTTATTGTTATTAGTGTCAAAAGGACTTTTATAGCCTATGCCAAATGCTGTCATATTGGTTTGTAATCATTGCTGGCCTTTTTGACAGCTGCAGAACAGAAGGGCAGGAATGCAGACAGAGGCAGTTACTGGAACTTACAATCTCGTTTTCTGATGTTTTCAGCAATGAAGCTGGGAAGCCTCGTGCCAGGTTGCTGGAACAGTCCAGGGTGCAGGGACTCAGAATTTAGCAGAGATGTATTTGCTGCTTCACCTGATTGCTTTCATTTTTCCAAAACTTTCCTCCAAATTTTCTACATTGAAGACTGGTATTTTCACATTTTATTCCCCTCTTCTACCTTGGGTACAATAAAACCTTTTGTGTCTGTAGGGAAACACGAGTGTTAACTGGTGCATTTAGTTACCCATATGTAACTTATTGCTGATGAAGAGTGAAGTCTTAGCCCTAGCTGGGGTCCCTACAGGCCAGAGCATGGACGGAGGAAGCTTTCCTCTTGGTAGCTTTCAGATAAAGAGAGGAATCTGATCTCCAGTCCCATCAATCTGACAATTTTTGACCAGTCTTGCAGACTGAATGTGAAAGAGGCAGGAAGCCTGATTCTCAGCTGGTACAAAAAGACTGTCTCACTCCAGTTACATCCCATAAGTAGGGAGGTTGGCAGTTCAGTTTCCAACTTTGTCTTAATTTCATGCATTTCACTCTTCTCATTTTAGAGACTCCCTCCGTTTCCTTTCCTCTCCCGTTTCCTTTTCTGTGGGTGGCAGTCAGCTGGCCTGCTCAGCTCTCCTCCCCAGCTGGCCCTTCTGTCCTTTCTGTACAGTAAGTATCTTCTCTACTTTACTCCTAAAGCCTCTGTGTGAGCCCTGTGCTTGTATCTGTTCAGCTGCATGAAGTCTGCTATTTCCTTTTCGAAGTCCAGCTTCACTATGATGCTTTGTATATTTAATCGTTAAAAGAAGACTCTTTAGCTTCTTGCTGCCAGCAGCTCCTGAGCTGCGGCTGGCAAATGTCTCAGCAATTTATATGAACTCTTAGCATGGGAAAAGCGAGCTTGGGAACAAAGGCTACAAAACAAGGAGGTAATGTGTATTTGGAGTAACAACAGGAGTGGTATGTGCATCTGTGGCTCCTGCACTGTGTTTCTACTGTGCTTGGATTTGTTTTTAAAGAGTGCAGCAATACCCCGTAAAGTTATGCTTGACTTTTACTCGTCCTTTTCTCAGCAAACTGACTTCACTGGGAATTCATGTCTCTCAAGCGTCTGCTTTCCAGATGCGTTCGTGCTGCAGGGGGCTATAGGAGGGCCTGAGAAGGGGGCTGCAGCACTGAACTGTTTTCTAACAGGACTCCTTTGGGCAGGGGTTTGGCACATGTTGCAGTATGCCACCTTGGCTTTCAGCTAAATGAGGTGAGCTAAATAGCATATCCCAAAACAGGTCACTTTGTGGCATCTATAACAAGAAGCCACAGAGCAGTGGATGGATGGTGATGCTGTGACACAGAGATATGGGATACTAGGCTACCTGCCTAAAAGCATGGAGCAGAAGCTGTGGTTGTGTTAGTCCCATCTTCAACATGTTGGTCCTGATAGCTCTGGGATCTGGCCTGACAAACAACCACCCAGGTTAGCCACTCGGGATCTCACCCAGGCTTTGCAAAGCTCTTGTCAGCCGGTACTTCCTTTTCCATCCTCAGCTTTTTCATTGTGTGAGGGGTAAACAAGCCCACTAGGAACAGTGAAGGGGACTCCTGTTTCTGGTGTCATGTGAATTCAGCAAGTAGTTTCAGATTTAATAAGGTGAATGTCATGGACTTTAATCCTCCATAAATCTTCTTTGGAATTTGCTTTCTTTCCATTTATCCTCCCACCTATCCTCCATAAATCTCTTGCAGCTTCCTCTCTAACCAGCCCCTATTTCCTCAGCCTGATTCACAGACCTCTCTTCAAGCTCTTTTCACATCTTTCTAGTCCCAGGCTCTCCTCTACTTTGCTGCCACATTTTGCCTGTTCTCTTGTACTCCTGTTGCTGGTGAATTTAACCTTTTCTCAAACTCTGATAATGTATCATTGAAGAGGTATCTTTTCCCAGTATGAAAGAAATATTTGAAGCACCAGAGATGCTCATCCCAGAGCCCAGTGCAGTCCAAGGAAAGAGCATGTCCCAGCATGCCGCTGCCCATTTGCCACAAATCCTTTAATTTCCAAAAAGCCATGTGCTCTGTATGTTCTGCAGGGGCCAAGAAGCATATAAAGACCTGCTTTCCTGTAGTCATCAGAGCATACGCTGAGTTAATATCTCTTCTGAACGCGCTGACATGAAATGGTCTGAAAGCAAAGAATCCCTCAAGATGTACCCAGGAAAATCAAAACCGTGATTATCTTTGGTTGCCTGGCTGCTCTCAAAAGCTAATTTCTAACACTTGAAATTTTTTTGGATTATAGTCACTTTAAAGAAAATTTAACTTTGATTTTTAATGTAAACCCTTAGCTATCCAGCCCAAGAGTCCCACTGTTCTCTGCAGAGAAATAGATGGAATATAAGAATCAGAAATGCTTAAGATCGTGATTACAGCATCACATTAAAAATAGTCAAACCAGTCCTAGGAAGCATACCAAGAACCAGCAGCATTAAGTACTAGTTTGCTTAATCATTCCGGCTGGGGTTGTGTGCACAGTTTGAGGCAAGAGGCCATATGGGCAGGCTGGGGAGCTGATGCGCCTGGGCGAGTAAGTTGTGCTGTGTTCTTTGTTGTTGATATGCAGAGTTACCCGTAAGCTCTTAGCTGCAGTATTCCCATTCTTTGAGTATCAGCATTTGCATGTTCTGTATCTCTAGTGATGAAAGGTTACTCTTCACACCTGAGAGTCTGTTGTCATGTAGTTTGCAATGCCCCTTTGACAGTATGAAGGGACCTGACAGCACAGATTTGGGAATGGCTGGTATTCAAGTTCAACACCCTTGAATCTAGTGCGCTATGAACACAATACATTTATATATTTTATATATACACACCACAAACAGGAGGTGCTTCCTGGAGTTGTGACTTCAAATACAGATGTGTCACACCAAGTGCTGATGTGACCCTAATGATAACAGTGAGTGACTGCACAACCTACCTGAGACCTTGTACTGAGGGAAACCTGGCTCACTTTGCCCAGTCTAAATGTGTGATGTCAGGGCTCCTGCCTTGTTCGTGACACGCACAGGTCACTCAGAAGCAATCATCTTGTTTGCAGCTGACTGGAACCATCCTTTTCATTGCTCTCCTGATCCTCTTTCTGTTGCTGGCTCTGGCTCTTCTGTGGTGGTTCTGGCCCCTTTGCTGCACAGTGGTAAGTACAGGGTTTTGTTCTTTTGACTTGGTTTCATCTCTTCTCTGCAGAAGCACGGTTACAGTGTTGGAGTGGGTGGTTAACTTTAAGAAAAATGCTGGCAGGTTTGTAAGGCCCTGATTCAACAAATTGCTGAAGGCATGTGTTGAAGCCGCTCTGGTCTGAGTTTTGGAGTGTTGCAAAGCCTACATGATTTCGACCCTGAATGAGAAGTTTAGGTGAGCTCATGGACATGGCCCAAATTTCTGTAGGGATCGAGACCTTCTTAGAAAAAGATTTTAAACCTGCTGCGGGAAAAGTGTAGTGGAACTGATTTACGAATGTGTGCATAAGCTGTTAACAGTCTTTTTTAGGGACAAGAGTTAGGCTTTCTCTTTTATTCAGAGGAGCTGCAGATGCGGAGTGAATATTTTGCACTAGCTTGGTGTATGACATTTTTTAGGCAGAGCTACCATCATGGAGCTGTATTATGAGTTAATAGGGCACTTCTTGACTAATCAGATAGTTCAATGTTAGGGATTTAGCTTCTCGTCCACATTTATTTTATGCCTGCTGAAATGTAATGGGGCTAACAAGGATTGAATGTAGGGGAATGGAGCCCAGCAACCCGTCTGTGGTATCGGCAAGAAAGCAGAAAGGACATAGCACTGAGATGGATGAACCTACCATTATCTCAGATTTCTCCCATTGTTTATATATTGCAGGTGATCAAGGAGCCACCGCCACCGCCACCTCCGGAGCCTGTAAGTGTGCTATTTCTGAGCTGCTGCAGCCACTGTAGTGTGTTGTGCTGCCCAGGAATGTCAGCCCTGTAGGTGTCTTAATGACACCTTGAAGGCTGTGAGAGGAAGGCTCTTGCGTTAGGACAGTTATTTCTGCTTTCTGGCCTCTTCATATACATACAGCAAGATTATTTCCATCCACAGAGAAAAGTCAAATAACTCAAAGTCCACGGACAACAGTTCCTGTGTTGTTCATTTTTGCTTCTGCTGCACATCAAACAGGTGTGTAAGCAAATCTTTGCTTCTCAAGCTGTGATGAAACCTGTCCCTCTTCCAGTAAAGCTGCCATTGCTCTCAGCAGTTTAGCCCAGATTATTAGTAAGAAACAAAATCGGGCAGCTGGAGGACAGGACAGCAAAGCCACGTTGTTGTGGTTTTGCTACAGGAGAGGGAGACGAGAGCCTGCCCTGGCTGTGGCTTTGCTGCAGAGTGACCTTTGGAAGGACATTTAGCCTTCATCCATTTAGGTTGTGAGCTGTTTGAGGCAGGGTTGTATTTAGTTCTTTTTGGACAGTAGCCCTGAACTCAGCTTAGTTTCACTGTACTTGTTTAATAAAAATAATAGTAATAAATAAAAGTACCTCCAGAGAAAACTCATGCCTCCCTTTATTTCTTTCCTAGGCATAGGCAGTTAAATGATGGAAAAATACTTGCCTAACCCACAAGAGACGCTTACAGTTTGCTGCTGATTTGCTGTAGCTTGGCATGAATACAAGGAGGCAACCACAGCTGCTGTTTTGAGGTTGCCAGAGGCCACCATTACTGTGTATGTGATCCTGTCGCTTGTCCTGGGCAGCAGCACTGTCACAATTTAACTTCAGAATACACACCAGAAATCATGCTGCTTTTAGGGTGATTAGTATCGTCATGAAGCATGCAATTGCAGCCATGCTGTGTTAGAAAGAGCTTTCAGAGAGCATCACAATCCTGCAGCAGGGTTTCCAGGTGCTTTGCGATTATTCTGATCAGCAGAGATTTTTAAATGGAATCAAAGAGACTGTGAGCTGACGTGAGCCTCCAGGAATAACACTGAACACAGATGTTACCCACCCCTTTACTTGACCTTGTCTTTATCCAGTATGGATTGCTGTTTCATTATGCTTACCACTAGCCTCCCTAGGTATGGTGACCTGCTCTTTACCTGATGCAATCTGGTATTACGTCCATTAAACTGAATATAGTTATCTAAAATTTATTCTAAACCACAAGCGTTAGATTTCCATTGCTTTTCAAAATGTATGTGGTAGCTGTTGATGTTGCTTTCTGTGTTCGTTGTAGGGGATATTTGGTATAAAACCTTTACCAGCTGGAAAAGTATCAGCCATCACTATTAACTGTGTCCTGCTACTGCCAGGCTTGCCGGCAATAAGGGTTGTTAGACCTGAACGCTTGAAATCTGTGTTACATTGTATGGAAGAGGCTGGTTATTTTATGTAGCACTCGAGTTCACAATGAAATAAAATATAAATTCGTTAAAACTGCTGTAGTAGTTAACTGGGTTTCAGATGTGGCACAAAATGGGATAAAAATTGTGTATTTGTTAGGCTTTTCAAAACAACCCGCCAGAAAAACCACTAAACCAAAACAACAACAAAACCCAACACAAACCACAATGCCTTCCTTGTATGTTTATTTCCCTGACAGGATAAAAAAACAACAAAAAAAACCCCAGACCCAAACCAACCCAAACAAACAAAAAATCCCCAAACCCAACCCCCTTACTGGGGTTGTCAGCTCTGGTCTTGCCTGCCCATACTGAAGAATTTGTTGGAGGAACTGACCCATGAGCCATAGCTGAGAGATCAGATGTTACTGAAATAACTGATGGAAATACCTTTCTCCAGGGTATAATCTAAGAGTTAAATATGAACAAACAAAATTTAAGGCATGTTTTTTAAAAGCAGTTACTGGCTTTTGGACTTTCAATTCCTTTTACGTTCCAGTAGAAACATGTAGGACAATTTTGAGGAAAAGGTCACCTAGAAATCTGACAATAATTTGTGTCCTTCTCCAGTATTTGGATTTCATTTGATTATTTTCTTTTTCAGTAAAAACTAAGCCCAGGCAATGTTTCTAGGAGCATACTTGTACTGTTGAATATTAGTAGAGGGCACTGTGCATGGCCAGTTCAAGAGCAGCATGCACATCTGCCTATCAGCATGAGGTGTAGTTCTTTCTCCTTATTAAAAAGTGTGAGGAATGAGGATGGTATTGTACGAGGCTTGTTGGGCCCTTTCCTCAATTATGTGTGTACTTGGAGAGTGTCATGATGTGACTTTCAGCTGCCTCCACTCAGTGTGATGATAGGGAGCCTGAGAAACCCCAGTGACTTCTGTTGGCTCACGATGATAGAGCTGGAGATGTGTTTCCAGGGTTGTTGAACCAGAAACACTTGCCAGCTCTCAGTTAGGCAAGAACAGAACAAAGCGCCTGAAGTAAATCCCTTATTCAGACTCCCCCACATTTGAGAAAAATAATCGGTAGTCTTTATAATTGCAGATCAAAACCTGTGGATCTGAGCTTCCTGACAATTTGGAGATGCTCCGGTCTGAGTCCTGGTTCCAAATTGTACAGCTTGAGCCAGGCTCTACAAAGAATCAAGCAATGTTACTGGTTACAGCTGCCATGAGTAGAGGGACTGATACACATGTTAGAAAACTCATAGTGATAGCCTTTTTCCCTGTTAGGTGACATCAAGTTCTAAAAGTACAATTAATAATAATTTTTTGGGGCTGATTGCTGCATTTTCTGCATAGAATAGAGGCAAGCCAGTATAATGTATGATTCAGCTAAACTTTGCCTTCCCTTACAAGTCAGTTGTGATTTTGAAGCTCAATGCATATTTGACTAAATAAAAGCTGCCTGGAGTGAGGAATAGGCAATCCTCTTTGGCCTCCCTAGTTAAAATTGCAGCTGCAGAGACAAGAGCCTTCTGGTTTTTTGTCATCAAATAAGTGTAACATACAAAGCTAGATATCAAAGGATTGGATCATAGGATGTTAATTTGTTTTCTGTAGTTTATGCTGTTTGTGAGAACAGCAGTAATATCTTCCTGTCTTTTCCATAGGAATCGGATGATGAAGATGGATTGCCAAAGAAAAAGTGGCCAACTGTGGATGCGTCTTATTATGGAGGTCGAGGTGTTGGTGGGATTAAGAGGATGGAGGTATTCGGCTTATTCTTTAGTGTAAAAATCAGCACATTTAATTATAAATTGTAACAATATATTTTTACCTGTTTTTTAAAAAAGCTGCCTTGTTGGACTAGAGACTGAGACTTAATTAGGGCTTGACCACCGGATTGCACCTGCTGTCCAAGTAACAGACATCAAGCTGCCATCATTCACGTGAATAATAAATCGAATCTAGAATTATGAGCCACCAAAATTTGCAGGTTAAGAGATGGAATAAGCACTGAAAGAAGTTTTAATTTACTGAATCAAACTCTTCAGTGCAGTCTGGTCCAGTTTTCTTGTCTCAGGCAGAGTTACACTGGTGTTGAATATTTGAGGGTACCATCTACACTGTGCCTGGCTGGCTGGATGCAGTTGGTTTGGGGAATTTAAAACGGCAATTATGTCCCGTGCCCCACCCCCACCCCCCTTTTTCCAAATGCACAAAACCACATCTGTGTTGAAGCTGGCCAATGATGCAAATCCTGCCCTGAGACTCATGCACAAGCCAGTCTTGATGTGTGTGAAAGAAATTTGCCTTGTGCTGTCCTGTGGTATGTACATTCAGGGAGTCAGCCAAGGGCCTGATGATGACTTTTAGGGATGTCACACCAGCAACTCCCACTAGATTTAATTGATAGCTGAGGGAAAGGGGCTAATGTAAGCCAGCTGAGGATTTGGACCAAACTAGGGATAACAGAAGGAAAGCAGTGGTGTCTCAGCAGGTACCTGCAAGTCTTCAGTTGAAGTATTTCATCTTAATATCCTTAACCATTTTCCTTGGGAGAATTTTATCCTTGGTGCTGAGTAACCTTACGGATCATATATCCTTGAATGCAGAGTCATATTTCTGTTTGAGGTAAGTCAGACAACAAAATCAGAATTTCAGCTTGAAATAAGTAGGGTATAGTGTGGGAAGATGAAGTTTCTGACCTCTCTTGTGACTATGCAAGGTTGTCTTTGGAAGAGCTGTTTTTAGTAGTAGCTGCACAAGTTTGAGCACTGATGCTCTTACACCATTCACGTGCTTCTCTACTGGTGCTTTTTTCACTTCTGAACTGAACAGCAGGAGCTGTTAGGGCTAGCTGTAAAGACTGCCTGCCTTCATCTGGTGCTGCCACCTGCCTTTTGTATGAGACTACGGGATGTGTATTGCACCTGTGTCCTCGCAGAGCTGGGCAGAGTGCCTCACATTTCACTTGAAAATGGCTTAATTTGCCCTGGATGCTGTGAATTCCAGCATCCAAATGTGAATGCTGTGAATAACAACGTCTTAGGTTACTGGAAGGTGCAAAGCCTAGTAGTTCAAGTAGCTTTTGAGTGAGACTATTTGACTCTTAAATGTGTATTTTTGATTAGTGAGAGTTTGGTGCCTTCATCAATTTGGCTTCATATCTCATGGCTTTGGGTCATCTGATGGGAACTAGATTAAAGCCTGTGAAAACCACCTGCTGGTGGGGACTGCTGAAGTGCCTCTACTTACAGTGTGCTCTCCTGGCTTCAGGTGCGATGGGGAGACAAGGGGTCAACAGAGGAAGGAGCAAAATTGGAGAAGCCTAAAAATGCTATTATTAAGTTGCCTGAACAGGAGTATGAGCCATGGGAACCCAAGCCGAAAAAGCCCCATGTGAGAAAACCACCTTCCCAGCGGAAATGGTACACTCCAATCAAGGTAATGTCTCTACCCCTCCGTTTCACCGGGTCTCGTATGTTGTGCGTGTTACTACATCCCACTTCCTTAGCACCGCCTTTCTTATGGTGGAGCTGGGAGAGCCTGTTTAGAAAAATGGCCAGTAACCCTCAGCTTTGCCCATTCCTTGGAATGTGCATTTCACCTGGCACTGTGTGGCCATAGTTTTTTGAGGAAGAGTGGAGGGTGTTGAGGTCATGAGAATACGAGGTCATGAGGTCATCTTCCCTCTCTCAGCTCACGCCGCCTTTTCAGGTCCTTTCGTGCAGCCTGGTTTGGAACAGCAGATACCTCAACTCTTGGGGAGGGCAGCTGCTGGTCCATGCCATCTGAAGGCAGCACACAGAGAAGATCAGATAAAAGGTGCCGTGTTTGCTTTGACTGCGCTGTGGCTAAGGCCCTGGGTTGGCATTCAGCTCTGTTCCCCTCTAGTTTAGCCACAAGACATAGTGTTTGATTTTGGGCAAGTCGCTCAGTCTCTCCACACTTGCATCCCCATTTCTCCTATGTCATTATACTATCTGGTGTCTTCCTGTCTTTTAATGTATGTATCCTCACAGCATCCTTGAGGCAGGGCAGAGCCCTTCTCTCCGCTTACAGAGAAGGAAGCTGGAGGGCTAGCGCAGGCCAAGTGAGCAGCACACTGCGCTCAACCCAGAAATGTGTGGCCATGTCCCAAACCAGTGCTTTGGGGGATGAGATCATTGTCGTCGTCGTCCCCCATGCTCGCAGATCAGTTTAACAGTGCTTAAATTTACTGTCTGGGAAGTGCCTGTGAATTTTAAAGCCTGCCTAGGTAGGTGGTCTTGTGGCTGTTTATCCACGCTCCAGCTTGCCTCCCATCAGTACAGCGCTTTTGTTAATGTAACACCTGTGTAATTGTGCCTCTCAGGGGAGTTGTTCACATTAAACTACAGTCATCCTCTGAGTTTTGAGCAGGCTGAATTTACCCTTTTCCATATCAGGTACATGTTACCCCGTTGAGGTCTGTCTTCTGGCTGTCCCACTAAACAGTATACAGAACGCAAGGACACAGGAGCAATGTTTGTGCAGGCCGTTTAATACAGAAAGGCTGGATCTTTCTGGGTCATGTCTTGTTGTTGAGTGGTGAATGTTTTTTTTTTTTTAATTTGTTTGTTTGGGTTTTTCTTTTAATTCTAGGGCAAACTTGATGCACTGTGGGCTTTGGTTCGACGAGGCTATGATCAAGTCTCTCTTATGAGACCACAGCCAGGGGATAAGGTAAGGTGTCACAAACACACTGGCATGTCACTTCTCTGTTAGGAGCAGCAATGCTCTTCTCTCCCAACCACCTTTTTTTTTCCTCCATCTCTCTTTTTTTAATTTTTTTTTTTTTTTTTTTGGGGGGGGGGGTTAGCTTGTCTCTTTTCACAGTAACTTAAGGCTAAAAATTTGTCATGAGAACCAGAGATTTCAAAATGAGGTAAACTGTTTGCTGTGGCATCTGTTTAAAAGTATTGCCCCAAGAGGTCAACAGCAATGTCTCCCCTGTGATGATTTGAGCAGGCTGAGGAAGAAGCTGGCCAGCCACAGTAACATATGAGACCATTTGCTGCTATATAAGTTCTTAGCCTTTTTTTAATAGGCACATGTGTTGAAGTTAAAGGATAGGTTCTTTGTGGGTTCTGGGGACTGCTTGTTTTGAATTTACTATGCAGTAGTTGTTCTACAACAGTAATTATCCTTCCTACCCAAATTCATAAAAAAGCTTCTCAGACTTACTGATAGTGTTAAGTGATTAGTGAGAGAAATCATGAACTGATGATGAAGAAAAAAATCATAGCAAAGTCAATGAAGAACAAAGTTTCTGTAGAATTCTGTGCACGGACATATTTCTCAGTCATATCCTATACGTAAGTAGAAAGTATCTCCTGCCTTGTTAAAGTCTATTGGCCAAACATAGGTCAGGAGTAGATTTCTCTGGGGAGGAAGCAGGGGGTCTGTGCCTTTCAGAGCCACAGACATGTCTGTGTGCTGCCCCTTGGCCACTTGTAATGCTTAGTTCAGAGGCCTCTCAATTTGCCCATGAGAGCCTGGCACTGTTATGGTTGTCCCTATCTTGTTTTTCGGGGGGGATAAATCCATAAAGGCAGGCTTTCCCTTGGTCAAGGAGGATCATTTTGAGATCACTTGAGCAAACCTGACACCCACAAATCCATGGGGCCCGATGGGATGCACCCCTGAGTGCTGAGGGAGCCGGCAGGTGTTATTGCCAAGCCACTCTCCATCATCTTTGAAAGGGCGTGGAGAACAGGAGAGGTACCTGAGGACTGGAGGAAAGCCAGTGTCACTCCAGTCTTCAGAAAGGGCAAGAAGGAGGACCCAGGAAACTACAGGCTGGTCAGCCTCATCTCCATCCCTGGAAAGGTGATGGAACAGCTCATCCTGGAGGTCATCTCTAAGCATATGGAGGGGAAGAAGGTCATCAGGACCAGTCAACATGGATTTACCAAAGAGAAAAGGCCTGACCAACCTGATAACCTTCTAGGATGGAATGACTGGCTGGGTAGATGAGGGGACAGCAGTGGATGTTGTCTATCTTGACCTCAGCAAGGCTTTTGACACTGTCTCCCATAACACCCTTACACGTAAACTGAGGAAGTGTGGGTTAGATGAGGAGACAAGTGAGGTGGACTAAGAACTGGCTGATTGTCACAGCTCAGAGGGTTGTGACCAGCAGCACAGAGCGTAGCTGGAGGCCCGTAGCTAGCGGTGTTCCCCAGGGGTCAGTACTGGGCCCAGTCCTGTTCAACTTACTCATCAGTGACCAGGATGAAGGGACAGAGCTACCCTCAGAGCGTTTGCAGGTGACACAGAGCTGGGAGGAGTGGCTGATACACCAGGAGGCTGCGCTGCCGTTCAGTGAGACCGGGACAGGCTGGAGAGCCGGGCAGAGAGGAACCTGATGAAGTCCAGCAAAGGCAAGTGTAGGGTCTGCACCTGGGGAGGAGCAACCCCATGCACCGGTACGGGCTGGGGCTGGCCTGCTGGGAGGCAGCTCTGCAGAGAAGGATGTGGGAGCGCTGGTGGACAGCAAGTTGCCCACGAGCCAGCAGTGTGCCCTGGTGGCCAAGGCAGCCAGAAGGACCCTGGGGTGCATTAGGAGGAGCATGGCCAGCAGGTCGAGGGAGGTGATCCTGCCCCTCTGCTCTGCGCTGGGGAGGCTGCAGCTGGAGTGCTGTGTCCAGCGCTGGGCTCCCCAGTCCAAGAGGGACAGGGAACTGCTGGGGAGGGCCCAGCGCAGGGCTGCAAAGGCAGTGAGGGGACCGGGGCATCTCCCTTGTGACGAAAGGCTGGGAGAGCTGGGCCTGCTCAGCCTGGAGAAGACTGAGAGGGGACCTGTCAATGTCTACAAATATCTTGAGGGCAGGTGCCAAGAGGACGGGGCCAGGCTCTTTTCAGTGGTGCCCAGCGACAGGACAAGGGGCAGCGGGCACAAACTGCAACACGGGAAGCTCCTTCTGAATATGGGGAAGAACGTCTTCACTTTGAGGGTGACAGAGCCCTGTCACAGGCTGCCCAGAGAGGCTGTGGAGTCTTCTTCCCTGAAGACATTCAAAACCTGCTGAGACTTGGTCCTGTGCAACCTGCTGTAGGTGAACCTGCTTTGGCAGGGGGTTGGCCTAGATGGTGTCCAGAGGTCCCTTCCAACCCCAACTGTTCTATCATAAGTATTGAGTGCTGTTACACTTTCAGATTTGGCTTTTGGTTATGGCTCTTTGAAACATAAGGACTGGGCAGAGATGGCAGCAGCTTTCTCGCCACTGTGGCCCTTCTCCAGCCAGAGTCATCACCTTTACTCTCAGGAGAGAGTTATAGAGTTACAGCAGTAGGGGCCATAAAGTGTTTTTGCAGGGTAGGAGCGGTGCAGAGGCCCTTGTGCTGGGCTTGTTTGGTTGGGTGACTTTCACACCTAATAACAGATTTTAAAAGTAGCCCGAACTTGAATCACCTGGGCAAATATGTTGCATCCCTCTGGCTTTTGGCAAAATACCATTATGCCATTTGTCTAGCTATTAACCAAGCATGCAGCTTCAGTATTTGAAGGTCAGTCTCTTCCAATTTTCTTTTGGTGCCTAAGGAAACTAAGAGAACAAACTCAGCTTCCTATGCTACTTTGTAAGGTGGTCTTAACTGTTGCACTAAGCTGCATTTTCGAGGCAGCTGTGCTCAAGACACCTTATTTACTTTTTAAGCACGATCTAGAGCTTCTGAATAGGCTCTTTAGGCCCAGCTGTATTTTGATAGCGCTAACGTTGTATAATACAAATCTATCCTCTGCCTTTCACTCCCTCGGTTGGTACATTTCTATCAGTGCAGAGCACAACAGAGCCTCTGTTAGCCTGCGCAGTCAGGGCACATGCAGGGGGCTGGCTCTGAACAGGGATCCTCAGTTCCTCGCCTTCCAGCGCTGCTGCAGGGAGGGCAAGGGGCTCAAAAGAGGCAATGTAAAAGAGAGTGAGCTGAAGGATTATTGTATCAGGGAGAACATTAGAAAAATCAAATGTACATCTGGGAAATAGGGTGGAAAGAATCCTATTGAGCTAGATTCTGTGGAAGAATAGGATCATCTCTGTTCCCTGGCCTGTGAAATTAACTAAAGCTGAAGAATACTGAAAGTGAAACAAAAAATGACTAGACATCCTTCTGCTGTTCGGAAAAAGAAAAAAAAAAAAGACATCACAGGCCTGTATTTCATGAAGAAAGCTAGCACAGGAAAGATCAAGGTTATTATTTATTGTTTGGTTGACTTTTCTAGTAGCAGTCTCTCAGTGGAGAATTGGCTCCTTATGCTTTTGGTGGGGGATAAGTGTATAAATATACATGAACGTACACATTAAGTATATAGGAGTATATGCACACGTGCACACACTTACTTTCTGGCTGAAGAATGGGGAAATCGTTCATGCAGCCCCAGGAGCAAGCCCACAGCTCTGCTCCACTCATCCCCAGCAGGGACAAGGACACTTCTGCACAGTCAGTGGGTTTTGGTTTACTGTTGGGTAGGTAGACATGAAAGTACAGCCCAACATGCCTCAGTGCATGGTGTTCTTCCAGACTGTGCCATCCAGAGGCCAGTGACTATGCGGTGATCTTGGAGAGGGATTGCTTTCCTGTGTGGGGTTTTGAGAGATTTGGGGGAGCAGGGGGAAGGGTTCTTTGGGTTTTATAGTTTGCCTTGTATCGTTTGATTGAAGGTAATTTCATAGCTGTCTTGGTTGTTCAGGAAAAGCAAAGGAACACAATTTAACTCTGTTTTGAGAGTGGCATTTAGATTCATAACTCAGAAAATTCCTATCTCTGAATTTCCCAGAATCAGTCAAATTATTATCTTTACATTTTCAGGGATTGCAAGAGATAGAGGTTGTTTCCCACTGGAACAAGATAACTCACTGAAGTTACATTTTCCAAATTTCTGTTTCACAGTTTACCTCCATTGAAAGAGAAACCAAACAGTTTTCATTTTCCATTTTTATTGCTTCACTTGGGCATATGTTTGCTTTTTGTAGCCATTGGGAGAAGTTATAGCAAAACACTTTTTTTTCTGCATAATGAAAGTACTAATTATAGAGATAAGAATATCCACAGTACAGGGAGAAAAATTTTTTTCACAAAGCTTTGGGATAGGGGAAAGATGACAAAGGAGAATTTTTTGGCATTAAAACATTCTTTAAAACTTCTGAAAATTGTAATTTTGTTCATAATTTGAAAATGAGTACTGTGGTTTTCTGTAGTGAGTACTGAGCTTTCTCTCGCAAAAAATCTGAAAAATACTTGTAGGAAAATTTTATCTGTGATAGTTTTGGTGGAAGACAAAATATGTTAATGGTTTTGGTACGTTCACCAATGTGTCTGGTTATGTCACAAAGAAGCAAAAGTCTGTTAGACTTTTTCAGAGCTGTTCAGCATCTTCCCCCACAACACAGCCCTCTTCTTTTTGGGTCTGCAAACCATACAGCAAAGGCGGTATTGCTACCCCATGTTTTCAAATTGTGACTTCTCCCCCACTTCCATCATGAAGTAAAGTTAAAAATGGCACTGTTCATATGTTTTTTGTGTCTTCATGTGGTGAGGCCCATTCCAGAGTGTTTGTGAGCCTTGCAGTGCAAATTCAGGCTGAAGCATGTGTGCAAGAATACAGGGCTGATTGATGCAAGGGGATTTCTGTTGCCCTTTGCTCTGGGGGGCAGGGCTGCTGTCCATCCTCCATCTTTATTTCTTCCTTCGTCATGATCCTATTCTCTTTCTCAAACCGCCTGCTCTTTTCCTTACCTGTGCCTCCCTTGGACTCCTGCCCTACACGTTCCCTTCCATTTCCTTCTGTGGTTTCTTCCTCTCCTTGATATCTGTCTCAGTCCTTGTTTCCCTGCACCTCCCCGTGATGAGACAGACTGGTGCCCTGCAGTCCTGCCCTCTGGGAGCAATGGGCTGGTGACCAGCCTCCTTCCCCTGTTCTTCTCACACTCTAGCATGCCCTGAGTTATGGCCTCCCTGCAGAGCTGGCTGAGACTCCTGAGAGCTCCCCTGCCATGGCTAATGCCTTCCACGGAGTTCTGTGGATCAAGAAAAGGATCTCGGGATGGATGACCCATCAGTATTAGGCAGGACTGTGTTAATAGGACTGGCTGTGAAAATCACAGGCACTTTTTGGAACAGCCAAGCACAAGCCCTGATGCCTTTTTGCCTGGGAGCTGTGCCCATGGTGCTTGGCTTGGATCTGCAGGCAGCTTTTCCCCTTGGTCTCTACTCAAGATCATGTCACAGCACCACCACTGAAATTGGTTGTTAGATTGGCAAGTATCTCAGTAAAGTGTCGTAGGACCCCACTCACTTGATGTCTGCAGGTCATCTCTAGCAGGAGCTTCTGTTCCACCAGGATGGGACAACAAGGAATAAATACACTTAGCTCTACCCCATCATTAGCAGATAGGCTGCTATTTGTAGGATGGCTTTTTGCTGAGCTCTCATACAGCATCAGCGGAAGAGTGAAGAAATGAAAAAGGGCTAGTGGTTCTGCGGTGGATTGCTGATCTTTCTTCCTTGCAGTAATGTATAAAGGTGAAGCCTTTATAGGTATTTGTGCAACTGCTGCAGTGATGGATCCCTTAGAGCCAGGCTGCCATTCTTTGCTTCTTCCCCCAGAAGTTTGAGGCTTAGAAGACCAGCAGACACTCTTTTGGCCCAAGACAAGGACTGACAGCTGTGTGGCAGGGACACTACTCGTCCAGCAACAGGGAACATATCAGAGTGGCCACATGGCCTGGTGAGCTATGTATTGCTGAAGACAGGTTGTCTTGAGGACATCCCCATCACTGTGTTGGTGTCGTTCTGAGCTTGCAGGGGACTGCCATGGAGATTAGAGCTTGGGAAATAATAATGTCTGGCTATCTTGAAGTGTCTCTCAGAAACCACAGCAGCTGGTGGGGCAGGTTGTCAGTAGTCTCTGCGAAATGGAACTTCAAGCTCTTCCCCTTGGCCTCATGGATCAAAAGTGGGGCTGTTACCAATGCCAGCAAGTAAACATTAAAAGCCCCAATATGTGCAGAGAGGAAGGTGAGATGCTTCTTTCAGATGGTCTGCTTAGTTGCTGCTTTCAGCCAATCCATTCCGTTTAGCATTGCCACGCATACTGTCACAGGAAATTCTCAGAGGCTTGGTTTACCAAAAACCTCAACTAAGAAAAAAAAAAGATAACTTTTCCCTCAGAGAGAACTGCTCTTGTTTACTTTAAAGCTTTAGAAAGTGATCTCATTCTTGTCACTGAAAATTACCTGCGAAGGGGTGAGAGTGTAGGCTGGATTTTGCTGTCACCATCACCCTTTTGTACTCATGGGACGTTACTTAGAAAAAAGCAATGCTTTAGCAGTACTGCCCTGTGGTTTGCACATGCAAAGCCCTTTTCTGGGGAAGGGAACTAGAAGCAGACTGTTGTACAAAAAACTGAAAGCCTATTTTTCTTCTTCGTTCTACAAAATTGAAAGTAAAAAGGCTGCTGTGCAGCCAAAAATTTCACAAAATAAGAGCTGCTGGTCATTTTGGAAGCCAGGACTTCTGGGTTCTTTCAGGTGTTCACTGCTGATTTACTGCATGACTTTGAACAAGGCACAGCAGCTGGGATTTTAAACACTAGCCTCCGAAATGAGGACTATTTGGGTTCCTTAGTCTGTGCATCCCTTTCAAGGTAATCACTCTTAAGCTGATAGGTTTGTTAAAGCTCAGAAGGTCTGTTTACCCTCAAATTTTGAGTGATTCCTTGTAATGCTACCATGACTTCTATGTGCCTTCGATTTCCCAGCTGCAAAATAATCATGAGAACACAGTATTTACATTCCATACAGCTGTGAGGTTTAGTTAAGTCCTGCCAGGCACTTGGGACTCCTCAAATGAATGGAGGGACACCAAACCTATGGATTATTAATTACTAGTAATTACTTTCTGGCTGCTACCTACAGGTGGGCAGCAGTTTGAATGCAGCCCACGAGGATGACAGTCACTCCACACTAGCTGCCCACGTAGCAGTGCTGTTAGAAGCTCATTCTGGTGACTTATTTTCAAGTAATGGTCTTTAATAGGCTTCTCTGCCACTAGCTTGGAGATGTGTTGTCATCGCCCAAGTAGTAATTGGCAGAGCTACAGGGGGTGCTGGAACAGCAGCACTGAGCTCCTTCAGTGGCTGCTGCTGGGTTCTGGGGCTTTTCTCCCTTTGCTTAACCTTTGTGGAGCCAATTGCCTTCATAAGCTGGTGAAAAATCAGAGAGGGGAGCTCTGCCTGCCACAGCAGGTGATCTCCCTTTGTCACTTGCAATGAAAATGTGACACACATAGCTCCTGGTTTACTTCATTTTTTACTTTTTGCAAATGACGCCAGTATCTGTGAGGTTCATTCCTGCTGTAGCAGGCTTATGGCGTGGGGGGGGGAAGCTCCCTGGTGTGGGACCCATGTCCTAACGCACAGTTCCCAGGATGTGCCGAGCACTGCAGCTGGAAACATGTAATCAGTGACTAATGAATTTCCTGTTGGGCAAGAAGCCCACGGACTGGCATCACCTCTCACTTGTAAGAGGCTCATGTTATTTCTGATGTGGAGGAAGAATTCACAAATAGGGTTTGGGGATAGATGCTGCCTGTCTGCCCCCAGGTAGAACTAGTGATCTGTCCACGACTGGGGGAATAGGCTCGTTATCACAGTTTTCCAGGCAGCACTTCACTGGTGCTCCACAATAGTACTGGGAGTACAGTGTGCCTAAGCCATGCAGGCCTGGCTTGGAGTCAGATGACTATCTTGGGGCTTAGGAGGAAACCCACAAATGAAGATACATCTTTTTTGAGATGTGCACAAATGCATATGCAGTTGCTTACTTGGACTGCCTGTACAGATCCACGATTTGCACATGCAAATGAAACAGATGTGCTGCGGCCAGTACATGTATTTGTTTCTTGGCAGCACCCCGGAATCAGTGCTGAACCCCATATTGCCTTGTTCCAGTTGGGTTGCTGGGAGCTGTGCATCCTGTATTGTCTTCTGCATTGGGTAACGGTCCCGAAACTAATTTACCCTGCCTTCCTTAACTCCCTGCTTATGTATTTCTAGTAACTGTGTAGGAATCAGATTGCCCAAATGCAGAATGTAATGCTGTGGCCTTCCTCTGAAGGTGTTTGAGCTCTAGAAATAAAAAAGTGTAAGATAATGTATTAATGCTATTATTCATACTAAAGTTATTGTACAGAGTGATAACTAAAAATCAAAAGATATTGCATCCTTACTTTCTACAGAGGAGCTGTGGTTCTGGATGCCTTTGTTCTTGTACAAACTACTGTGGTTCATGTTGTGGCACCAGAAGAAAACTCAAATCACTGTGTCTGCCATTGTGTGAGTAATGCAAAGATACTAGGCAGCCTGAAGAGCTTATGAGCTATGTCTCTTAAGTCTTAGTCTTAACTTAATCTTGCTTTGAATATAAACATTAAGTTAATAATAAAATCCTCCAATTCTATATGCCAGTTTTAGTCTTGGATAGGAACTGTTCCTGGAAGAAGACTGCAAACACTTTGCGCTCTTTGCAGCAACAGTGGCAGTTTCTGCAGCGTTTAAGATGTTTCTGCCTTTTTTTTTTTCTTTCTTTTTTTTTTTTCTTTCCCCACACATAAACATATTCCTTCTTTTCCCCTCCTTTTGGGGATTCTTCTAGGGAATGCAATTACCCAGGTAGGCACTTCAGTCTTCAGTGGCTGGTAACTTTAAGGAGTGGGGTATACAGAAACTTTGAAGCGAGACCTGCCGAGAGCAGTGTCCCTTCTTGCAGTGCTAAAGGCTGGGTGGGCACTCTGAGTGGAGCAGACTTTTGAAAAATGAGAGGAGGTGTACCTGGGTTTTTTTCTACTGCTGGGGAACAGGTCACTGTCTCTGGTAAGTTGAAACCTGGGTGTATAACAGAGTTTGTATGAGAGAGGTGGCAATGGGGTGCTCATGGAAAAGAGTAACTTCAGAATGCAGAGCTGGTACTTGGTAGGCTGGTCAAGCTGCATAGGAGAAACATGGCAGCGAGATATTTGCATAGAGTGTTGGGTCTTGGTAGCATACCTGAAATGGGAAGGAGAGTTCCATGTCAGGATTTTAGTACTTGTTTCCCTGTGTGTTCACTCCTAGAAACAGTAAGGTGCTTGTGTCCTAAGGAGCTCTTCCATCCAACTTAACATAGGAGCTTTTGGGGGACAAGAGGTTTTCTGTGCCTTGTAAATATGTAAATATGATAACGAACTGTATGAGTCTCATCCCAGGAGAAGAAAATCGTTGTGAGACAAGCCCAGAGCAACCTAGGAACTGGTGGAGGTTTACCATCTACTTGCTCTAGGTAGTAGCAGAGCCATTTAAGGGCCAGGTACCCAGGGATGGGTTGGGGGTACTTGTATCTGTTTCCAGACCCTAAACAAAGAGGCAGCTTGACTGTGTGGTAGGCCAGGATTTTACATTTTTGGCTGTGGCAAGGAAAAATGATAACTGTTCTCACCAGAAATATCTCATGAGTCTCCAGCATTATCTTATACCCTAGGTGGGTAAAGAACACTGTGCTTTTCCTCTGTGCACACCATAATCCCAGCTTGCTCCTGAAGAGACAATCAAATAATTCACCCTGGAAAGCATGATGAGACTTAATTACAGTTTGAGTAAGACCAGTTATGGTCCTTTGTGGTCTAATATGCTCCTCCCAGCAAGCCACCAATACCTCAAGGATGAGTCTGTTGCACCCAGCAAATGTTTGTTGCTCTTGTTGCTATGCTCCAAAGCCCTCCCTATTGCGGATGATGGACAAATGCAATCTCCTTTTCCCTGAAAACGCCAAAGGAAAGAGAAAACTCTTTTGCAAACCAACCACTGTTCTTTTCTTGAACCACATTCTAGTCTGGTCAGCATTCAAGTGTGGAAATGTGTGGTGCTGTGGTAAAACAAGGGATGTGAGTCACGAGTCCTGAACTTGTAAATACCATATTTTTTTTCCCCAAAGCTGCTGCATAACCTTGCATAGATGGCATGACCTGACAGTAGCTCTCCTCACTTCCTCTGCTCTGGGAGCCTCATCTATAAAAGCTGTCAGAAAAGAGGAAGGCAGTAAATCATGCATTGTGAGTGCAGGTTTCAGTTAAGATATTTGCTTCAGGTTTGGGTGAGATTTGGTCTGTCCTGATTGTACTTTGATATCATTACTGAGTAGAAAGTACGCCTGATAGACCTCAACTTTGATTATGCCCACGGTTATCCTTTTCTGTTCCCTTTGCCACTTTTAGGGCTCAGAATCAACAGGCTTTGTTACAGATCTGCACTGTTTGTGACTTCAGCCACAATCTCAGCAAGGTCCAAGACATGTGATGTTTTGTGCATTCCTGGAAGATATCTTGTGACTCTGGCCGTTCTTTCAGGAGGTATCTGCAGCCCATTGCTGCCTTTTCCTTCTAAGGCAGGGCTGGAATCAACATGTAGCTCCCTGCTGAATAGAGTGTGATACAAATTATTTGAATAGCCCTGCCTTCAATACTGGGATGGGTTCTCCATGTCACCTGCTCCATGTCTCCGTATCACTTTCCTTTTGCGCCTAAGCTGGAAAAGTGGTATCAGACACGTGAGAGCTGGGTGGTGGGGATGTATTCAGCACAAAGTTTATTTTGCTGAAGGGTCCTGGCCCTAGCTTAAAAGGCTGATTACCCTGACTGAGCTATTCCTCCCTCAGATGCCTCATTATTGGCTGGTTTCTGCAGGGGTAAATTGGAAGTAGCCGTCTTCTTTTCAGTGTATTCCTGCACTGGTCTTAAAGCTAACTGAATAGACTGCTCCCAGAGTACCCGTCCTTGGTTTCAAGCAGTGCCATGCACAGCTGGGGCTGTGAACTGGGGAGCAGTGTCTGCAGACATGTGTCGTGGGAACCTATCAATACTTGGTTGTATTCAACTCTCAGTATTGTGATTAAATAAGCTACAGTAGTAATACAGTACACAGTAAAGAAGCCTGAGATACTGCAGCTATTAATATTACTGCAAAACAGTTCCTATCTTCATTCCCTAGTAGATTTGGACACCATTCTCCACGTGACTATCTTCATTTTGGCTAAAAGCTGCTTTTTTAGATGGGCTGTAAATATTTTTCCATGTTAATGGAATTAGCTGAAGTTGAAAAAATACCCTTGAAAAAGTCTCAATATTTTCAGGTTTTGTTTTGAAATATCTTGTCTTTGAGTTTTGGACAGAAAAGGTGTTTCAAATTGAACCACGTATGTGTTTCAAGCCCAAGTGAAACTTACTGTAACATACTACTTTTACCTGAAAAATGAAGACTTTTGGTTGTTGTTGACTTTTCCCTTGGCCAGCAAGTGAACCAGAAGATAACTTCTATTGCTGTTTTTATGTGGTCATGCCATGGGCCTCTTAGTGAGTTTGCCCTGGCCACATACCTCCCTCAGCCCCTGGGGGATCCCCTGGACAGGGGGATCCCCTGCACACTTGGTGTCAGAAGAGCTCCTGTGCTCACTCCTCCCTTCCCCACTCCATAAATCCTATTTTTTCAGCTATCAGGCTCCCATAGCCAGGGTGTCTGAGGGCATACCGGGCTTCTGAAGGGTCTCTTCTCCCAGCCCCTCTACGAAGCAAGGCTGGTCCCCCTTTGTGAGAGGGGCTCAGGCAGCTTGGCTCTCACCTGGGCTTTCTGGGCAGCAGCATGAACCATGTCTCTGCTAAGCTAACAGGTTTTATTCTGAACGTATCAGTAGCCTGAGGCATTGCTTGGCTGTGTCTCACTGTCAGTGCGCGCTCTGCTCTCGGCCCTGTGCAGCTGTCTTCTCCTTTGCGACTCGGGCACCAGAGTTTCCGAAGAAGGGATTAACTTCATGTGCTGTGTCTCCCTGGTGCTGCACCTGTGAGCCAGTGGCTGAGGCTTCTGGGCGGTTTAGTTTGATTGCTAAAAAGTAAAAGGCACAAAATTTGCTTATGAGAGTGTATTTGAGGATTGTGCGAAGGTTCCACATGTGCCTCATCTGCTTTGAAGTATCACTGCCCCTTTCTGGGTCAGGACATGTGTTCGGTTTAAAGTTACGTTACCTCCCACATCTTAAAGCTCAGTCTAATTCCTTTTGCCGTGTGAAGGACACTGAGTGTATCCAGTAAGTTACAGCCCTTGGCAGCCCCGTCTCACTCACACGGTGCGGTAAACAGAGGTTTCTGCTGCTTAGATCATCCTTGGGCATTTGCATTCATAGTTTTGTAATTCTCAATTTGAAATTATCTGATGTACCTAAGGCCATTATAGGGTCTCACTGTTACATTATGAGTGATTCACAGCCCACAATGCAATGATTTCCTTCCCCTCAATAACCGCATCAAAGGAGGAGGGAACAGAAATGATAAATTTACTTCTAGAGGCCAGATGATACACTGGATAAAGAGTGGGCTGAACTGATTCTCGTTTTTAAAAGGAGCACTAAAGAAAATAATAATTATATTCTCCTTGTTGGACATTGCCACTTCACTGAACCTTACTTCTGAAATACTCCTCTCTTCAGTCAACCCCATTTTCTCTTAATCTCTTCATAGTTTTGTATTACTATCATTTTAGGCATCAGTGCTAAGTGATATAGCCAAATAGATGCCCAGAAAGCTGTTATTGACAAGAAAGGACTTATTAAACTGGAAGGTATTTAAAGAGTCATGTTCTGATGCAAACAAATGTTTTATTTTGATGATATTTAATGTTTTGATTTGAGACCTAATAACTTAAAATGGCTACATATAAAAATTAATTGCAGTTAATAAATTAGTTGTTCATGATTAATGCAATAGCCACAGTATGATTAATGGTTATGATTCAAATTTAATTGTTAAATAATATCATTAGAAATTACTTATAAATTACATATTTATTGACCTGAAAGTATGATCAACCACCAAACTACTGATATGGGAATCTCTGAAATTTCCAGTACTTTTTCAACACCAAACCAGTACCTGAGTCCCAAATGTAAGAGTAGGATTTAGTAAAAGTTACTTGAATGTGCCTGAAAACTGGGCAGGCTTAGGTTTTACGTGACAAACTGTTTCAGTGGCTCACTAATTTCTAGCCTGTATGCTGCACGGTAATCAGTGCAATTCCCAGGAAATCCGTGAAGGTTTTAATGAGCTGTGACATGTTCAGTGCACAGTCAGCATGAAGCAGTGCAGTGTGAGGAAGCTTTTGGCAAAGGCTGATGCACATAGATCCTGGCTCCTGAGGAGTCAGCTCCTAATCCTGACACTTGTCCAGGGAACTCAAATAGTGGGAACTCTGTACCACCTCTGTAAAATTACTGTATCCATAATCTACCTCATTCATAAATGCATATGCTAAACAAGTTTACCATGCTGTTGCTGTTTCAGGATGCTCAGTGTAGGTGTTTCCGCTAGAACACTTTTGGTCCATATTAGAGGACAGGGATTACCCTGTCCTCTAATTTTTCCAAGTTTCAGCTTTTGAAAAAGTCACTGATCTGAAAATGATCCCATTGGTTTCTGGGTGTGTGTATCAAAACCTTCACTTAGCTAAAGTGATTATGACTTTTTGTAGATGCTTACTCTCGTGGTTTTGTAGGTAGCCTAAAAACCTGAACCTATTCTTTTGAGTTTGAGAGCTCTGCTTTGACAATGAACTACCCATAGATATTTAGGAAGTGAAGCTACATGCTGACAAACCATGTCCCTAGCAATCTGGCAGAGTCATCCCTGTGACATCCATAAACAAAATTGGGGAGAAAGGTGACTGCTCATTTGAGCCCAAGGAAATTACGTTCATTACAGATTTCAGCATCCTAAATGTACTACTTTTGACTGAGAGCCACTTTATTTTTTTAGTTTGGTGGCCCAGTGTTTTGGATTGCTATGCTCAAACTTTAAACGAATCATTTTATTTTAATCCATTCTGAAAGGTAAAAGCAAGTATCATATTCTTACAAAGTAAAAAAAAAAAAATTGCAGTAAATATTTAAGTGAAGCCAACTCTTCCCCAGTCAGATACCCGCCTCTGCTGTCAGAGTTGCAGCACTGAGACTTCATAAGCAAAAACAAGAGTGAATGAAAACTCAGAAAAATTTGTAATAGGAAGGCTGTCTTTATTTAGGTCAACTAATGCAGCTAAAATTAAGAAACAGACATACCTTGTGTGCACAAACACTCTGGCATGCACAGAGATGAAACTGGATTTGATTTTGTTAAGTAAACACCAATGTATGTATGAAAATGAACAGAGAAAAGTGACGTCTACTGGTAAATGGGGTGGTTTTTAAATTTTTTTTTGCTGAAGTGCTCTTAGTATCATGGGTGAAGAGACTTTTTGAATTGCCTGGATCCTTTTAACAGTTGTTCCTTTCCATTGAAAACTTGCTGAGTAGCAGCTAAAGATTTTGGGGCAACAAGCACTGGGGAGTGATGTACTGAGCACTGTGACGAAAGTAGCCCAGAAATAAGATGGTGGCTTTCAAGAGGTTCCTCCCTTCCTTCCCCGCCTTAAACGACACAAAAAACCACATCCTAGGTGGTCGAGGAGGCATTGCCTGGAAGTACAAAATGCCTAAATTGCACATGTGATTGTTACACTGGGATAAAAGCTGGAGTCAGGACAAGGGCAGATCCCGCTGCTTCAGTATTTGTACTTTTTGAAAAGCCAGTTTGGCAAGCAGCATAACAAGAGCCGAACAAGTGGATGGACATATGGGGAGGCAAAATAATTGTGCTTTAGGAAGACTGTGCAGATGTGAGCACAACACAAGGGCGTAACTCCATATGGCACATTGCTGACCTTCAGTTGGTGCCTGAATGACAGTACTCAATGTGGGTCGCACCATCTGAGGGATGCTGCACTGGGAGTGGGGCTGAAAGCAGACAGAACTGGATTTATGTAGATCATCTGCTTCCTAGAAAACAATAAAGCAGCTACCAACAGCTGTTGTGCCTGAGATCATTGTGGTATTACTGCACCTTGCAACTCTGACACCTTCCCTAAAACAGTCAGTGTATACCATGCTTCTGGAATAAAAATACTGTTACCATTACTAGAGTGGTGGTGGCGCTTGATCCCTGTGAATCCCTCTATGGGGAGTGCGTAGGTGAGTGTGCAGGAAACCTGATTTCTGTCCATGTTCTCTATGGTTTAAAAGCCTTTATGTGTCGTTGGAGAGGAAATTACTTAATCCTTTCAAACACAGAATATTAAAAATCTTGTGGTTAGCATGTTTATTTGAGAAACATCATGGGTTTTTTTATAAACTAACCCCGGAGGGATGTGCATGTTAGGTAGAATAGCTGTGGCACTGTTGTTAGGAGATGTGGTGAGTGGAGAACTTAATTCTTCAACCTAGAAATCCTTTGGTGAAATACACTTAATAAGTCTAAACTATGAACTATGATTTATTATCCTTTGTTCTTCCTTTTCCCTTTCAGCTGTTAATCCTAACACTGGCTAAGAGTTCAGCCTCATTTTATCAATGGCTGCATGAATTGCTGAGGAGGATTTGCTCCAGTATTCACCAGAAGTCTTTGATATATGAGATTGCAGGCTAACACCGATAATCTTTTGTGAGGAAGTGTCACAATACATACATCGATCATCCAAGCCTCTGTCTGTCAGAGTCTCCCAGCCCAACCGTATTTTTCATGACACAATGCAGCGCATGGCCTTTAAATTACCCATCTGTCTGACAAATCAGCGAGTGTGGCAGAAACTGGCAGCAGTTTGACGTCGCCTATCACTTTAACTGAAGTGAAAGTAATGCAAACAGATTTATGGGATCCCCTTTGATTATAGACTATGAATATATTTGGAATTGATGTTTGGGAGAGAGACACAACAGAGACACAGGAAAGGCTTGTAGGCAAAAGCACTAGTGGTGGGTTTGCAGCTTTGTATTTACTATAAGGGAGACAGTTTTGTTCTTAATTTTTTCCCTCCCCATACAGTGCATCTTATCTGAATACCTCCAACATTTTATTTTTTTGTGTGTCCTGGGTTATTATTTAGCTGTTCTAAATTCATAACTTTATAAATATCAAGGCTGAGTTTTCTTAAATGTATTTGCAGTACAGTTGTTAAATATATCTGTAACATTCATTGCATGACAGTAAATACTGCTCAGTTTCCAAATGAGTTCTGAATACAATGGAGCACAGCAGAAGACAGAGCTGACAAGAACGGCTGCCCACTGCAATGCTGGTGAGGACTAGAGTTCTATGACGGGGCAGAGCAAAGTGTCAACTTGGTTTTTCTGATCCAGTGGTTTATCTTTGTTGCAGAAGTAACCAAGACCTTGACTTTTGCCCTTTGCCTCCATGCAAGGGCTCTGGCCCCAGTATAGTATTGCCTTGAGCCTAGTTCATAACCTAAGTCTGCTGTAACAAGCCTATATTTTTAGAAAAGGGATTTTATTCTACTTATTGACACTGATGTATAAGTGTAGTGGTGAATTGTGATGGTGAAAGCTGGGGCAGAACTACAGAGTACGTTTCATGTACAGGCACCAACATGCCCATTCAAACAACTCTTAGCTGCAGCTGAGCTCTTGAAGCCCTGAGCCATCTGATCCGAAGGGGTAGGGTGGGTGCCCTTTGGGAGTTAGTAAGTTTATTGAATAATTTTCTGAGCTCTCGAGCTTATACAAGCTTCTCTTGATTGACTTTCCTCATGCCAGGCAGCACTGAGCTGGCAGCGATCTGTCACTGCTGTGGGTTCCAGTGTTCCCCTGGTATCACAGCCACTGGTAGCTGTGGGGACCGTGATCTACAGCGGCTGAACTCTGAGATAAGCTTTTCTAAATCTGGAGTCCTTCTCCTGCCTTTTGCTTGGGGGATGTTGACGTAATCTTCACCTGAATTTGGTTTGTTGATGCCAGCATGCAACCTAAACCTCTGGCTCTCATCAGCATTGTGGCTCTGTGGATCTTTCAGAACAATGGAGGGAAAATGCCTTCTGGGACAGATATTTTTTAAACAAACTAAATGGGTTTTTTTTCCTTTTCCCCCCAGACAGTGTTTGCCTTGAAAAGGGAGAAACAGGTAACATTCCCCTCCATGCTAAACCACAGAGGCCATTTTCACTAGGATGATGGCTACATGGAACAAACCAGGCTTGCCGTACAAAAGAAAAGGTGCTGGCTTGCAAATGGAGTTCATCACTGATGGGATGGGTACTTTCCAGCCCACAGTTACTTATTCGGAAACCACATCCCAGCTCCTGTAAATGGGCTGTTGGCAGTGTCCCTCCTGCATTTTCAGGCAGTCTTAGTCTCCAGCCTTTGTATGTGATGATAAGAGGTCTTTTTGACTTCCAGGTGCAGGTTTCTGCCAAGCTTGTGGCAGCTGGGCTCTTGCATAAGCATCTCCTCCCACCTCCTGAGGTGAGAAGGTGGAGACAGTGATGCCAAGTGTTGCATCTCCTCACACAAGGTTTGTGTCTACAGGATTTCGTAAGGCCTCCACAGAAACAGTGGGGCAGTTTGTAACAAAACTGAGAGGTCACGTGGAGGAGCAAGTACAGCAGACAGCAGAGATCTTGGTGTGTGGCTGAGGCTGCCGTGTAAGTTTTGAAGTGCCCAGGAGCCTCTGGCTGCTCCCCACAGGAAAGGCTAGGTGGTCTTTGGGTCTGTCTGTCTCTCTTCCTGTCTGGAACTTGGTTAGTGGGAACCTATGCAAAAGGTTTTGGCTAAAGGAAATCCAGATGTGTTTCCCCTGGTTGGCTAGGACATCCTCAGTGCTTGCTGTTTTTTCAAACCCAAGCTGCTACTTTTCTAAAATCTCCATCCACAGTTCTCTCATCAGGTTCTGCCTGCCTGCATCCCACATCCGTTCTGAAAATACAGTCAGTGGAGTGTCCTCTGTGCAAGTCCCACACCTTGTCGGTGCTTGTGAGGGAGGCCGCATCTACGTTAGAGCACAGAAGGCAGATGTGTTATTGCAGTGTAGTGCTCAAAGCATGGGCACTAGCTAGGCTAGCATCACTGTGAAGAAGAAAGCTACAGGAGGTGTCTTTGCTAAGGGTGTTCCTTTGATATAATCCTGTCTCTGCTATCAGTTTTTTTCAAGCACAGCTTTGTCCGTGAGGGATCTCACCAAGGCAGCCATGACTTTGGTGGAGCTGTGGCTTTAGGCGTATTCTGTGTAGCTCTAGTAGCAGAGCAGGGGGCACATGTGAGCAGAGTTACACTGAGGTCCATTTTGGTTTAAACCAGTCCTAGGCTGTTCTCTGTAGGCAGGATTCTGAAACCCAAGGACAGCATTGGTTTCTAGCACCGACCTTTAGTACAGCACGGTCTGAATATTATTTCTAGGACCCAGTGAACGGTACTGGATGACAATTTCTGAGTGCAGCCTGGCCCCTCTGCTTTTAGTTCCTTTGGCTAGCTGCTGCTGAATCAAAACATCTGCTTGTTATGAGTAATGATTTTTTCTTTCCCTTTAGGGAAGATGCATAAACTTCACTCGGGTGAAATCAGATGGAACCTCTGCCCCTTACAGCCCACCGCTAAAGCTGCCGCAGCGCAATGATGTTCCTCTCAACAATGCTCCAAGGAATCCTTCTCCTCCTGTGTCTCTTCAGCCCCCTTCCAGGCAGCCACCTCCTGGACCACCCCCATCCCGAGCGCCTCCTGGACCTCCTCCTTCGCGCCCACCCCCACAGCCCATAGCTTAGAGTGTGGCAAAATCCTGATTGACAAAACATGTCTCTTTGCTGAGCACGGCATATTTATTGAGTATCGGTTTACAGTTAAAGATATCAGAATTTGTTGCTGGTCAGCAAAAAAAAAAGAAGAAAAAAGAAATGAAAAATTGCCAAGTGTCAATTTTAGTGTTTGAATATATTTATACCACACGTGCTGAGTAAACATTCAGTGGGTAGGATTCAGAGCTATGGGGTATAGAAACAAACCAAAATGTTCATCTAGATACAGTAGCAGCTTTTGTATGTAGACATTTGAAGATCTATTTACATATGACATTTGTCTGACTTGGTATGTCAGATCATTCATTAATAATTTTAGCTGGTACATGCGCATCAGTTGTTTTGATAGCTGCCACCTGCAAGTCGGTTAAACATAGTTCTTTGAGGAATTTGCTTTCTTTTCCCCAACAGTACTGCATCCAGATGTTAATATGGAACAATACTTGCAAAGATAACTTTCTGATTTTGGTTCTGCAGTGGAATTTCCATGAAAGTTTATAAGAACGATAATGAAGTAAGATGAGACTATGTGCCAATTATCTAGAGGCAGTAATCTAGCATAGAAAAAGGGTGCATTTTTCTCCTGAGAAAATCAGGTTTGAGCCTGCCATCTCTGCTTATGTTTCGACTGTTTTGCATAGGATAGCCACTGAAGGCCAGATACTGGTTCTAGAAACCCAAACCTTGAATGAGACTGGGTACAGATTTGCCCAAAGTTCAGGGGAATTTTTAGAAAAAACGTTTTGGCAAGGTGTATAGTTTTCATTTATAGAAAACATGGGCCAAAATGGAGCAAATATACATGCAATCTGAGCATAAATGCTGTAATATGCAAACAGCATGTGTTACTTCTATCAGCAACATTGAGGGACTGATTTCATTGCTATTTAATTGGATAAATTTCCTTTTGATCTTGCTGCCAACCAGAACGAGATCCTTTTGTGATTCAGACATGAATTCCTCTCTGAGTATCGCTTTCTTTAGGCAGCCCGGATCCCACCAACACCTGACATTGCAGTCTACCCGTGGCTCAGAGGCATGGCCTGAAGTGTCAGTATGAGCTTTTATCCCTGTTTTATATAGTGTTTCACTAGAGGATTTCCCAAACCTTTTGACTGTGCGCCCATGACCTCAATTCTGTGTGTCACCAGAAAGTGATGTGAGCACCCACACAGATGTGGGAATATATGACGCGGGACTGCGGGCCAGCTCATAAATAGTGTTCACTAAGCAACACCTGAGTGGGTTGTGCCCAGATCATTCCCTAATGAATCAAAATAACACCTGAGCTTGCTTTTTCACCACCACCACCTATCATATTGGAGAGGGTGGCTGCAAATCCCTGTGCTGGTTCACTTTGGCACTGGCTGTGTTATTAGAGTAGTTGTAGAAATGATGTTTATGTTGCATTATGACACAGCATATACCTATTTCTCCATCTGTGTGTAGGTGTGGGTGTGTAGCACATCACAGTAGTTATTGGCACATAAATCCAAATAAAACACTGACTGTATCATGCAGTTACTCCAGATTTAAGGGCTCTTCATGCGGTTGTTACAGGCATATAAAGTTGCACTGGTACAAATAGAAATCAGGCTTACTATTTCCAGTGGATGTCCCACTTGCAGAACGCCATACCAAGCTGTCATTGGTCTATGCTGATCGCTGTGACATGCTGTGTGTATGCAGAAGAACCACAGAGCCTCCTTCTCTTGCACTGCTCTGCTCTCTTGAGTTATGCTCTTACCTCATGTATATTGGTGCAGGTAGTGGAATCCCAGTTGTGGGTGCCAGCTGGCCTTGGAGCTGTTCCTAATTTAGGTCTGAGCCAGCAAAGTGCTTCTGCATGCATTAAAATCTCCTGCAGGTCAAGAGGAGCATCCTTATGCCCTATTAATTTGCTGACCTATGAATTTATTGAGATCAGAAGGGAGAATTGGGATGCAGTCAACCCTATCCTCATTCTTTTTAGTCACTTGAATAGGGTCTGCATAATTTGGCCCATAAGAATGGATTTCTTTTTGGAAGAGAGAGAAGTGTGTGTGTATGTGTGTGCGTGTGTCTGTGTTTGTATGTGGGAACTGTGTGCGGTCTTGTTTGATTTCTCTTCCTTTACAAAAATTACTTGGAGAGCAACACTCCTGTGAATGGAAAGGCTTTTGCAGCCAGTGTGACAACACACAGTTGTCACTCACTCACCTCTGTTTCTTTCAGTTGAAAGGTGAAACTAAAACATGTCCAATTTTCCATTGCAATTCCGGTGAAGCTCCACTTTCAATACTAGTGAAAGAAACTGGGTGACTGCAGTGAGGGAGTAGGGACCTGGATGTGGGGGAAGGAGCTTTAGAAACAGAGGTCGGTGGCAGGCTTTATTTTGGTTATATGGACGCCTATGTGAAATAAACTTGCTGGGTCTAAGACCATTTGTAATGTGTATGTACAGTTGAACGTACCAGCCTCTCATGTTGGCTGTCTAAGAATAATTAGCCAACAAATGCTAACCAGGAATTGAAATGGCAGAGGATAATAAAACCAATTCCTCTGCCAGGACAAAACATGGCGTTTGAGCTTTAGCTGCTTGAGGGAGTGGGGCAGACCACTTTCTGATCAGCAGGTGGTGATGAGATTGAAACAATGGTGCAGCTCACAAATGGTCTAATGATACAAGGGAAAACTTGTGTACAGAATTAGTATCTGCTAATAAAGTCAAATTGATGGATCAGGAGTAAACTTTAGCTAATGCAAAGCCTGGGAACCAGATTTTCTATTGTCTTGCATCTGTACAGATCTTGAGGGGGGTCCGTAGAGTTGTTGCAGATTTGCATTGATGTTAATGTTGGTAGAATTTGACTCACTTCCAGTGGGAATGGAGATGTTGGCTTAGGGGGGCTTCTCACAATCACACATCCAACATGCCTGTTGTTTGCCGTTGAGGGGAATATTATTCTTTGCTGGAACAGCCAGTCTTGCAGAGGTAACAGATACTAACAATTTCTGCATAACTTGCAAGTGCAGTGAGAAGTGGTTTGGGCTTCCAGGTGATCAGAGCCATGTATGATAAAACAGGAACCACCATGAATTGGAAATTTGTATTCAGCATAAATGGAGTTCCTAGCATTTTCACTATATAAAATTAAGCGTTTGATGTGTAACACTAGTTTTGGCTGCAGCTTTTGTGATGGGAGCACTGCAGATTGAGTTTACTGATAAAGCGGAAAGAAGAGCAAGTGAACCTGAACTGAACTGCCTTTGCAAAGGTGGGGGCGATGAATATGCTGCACTGGCTACAGAAAGGCCTTTTGGTTGTATAGAAATGTACCTGTTCACAGTGATCTCAGGCACTGTAACAATGCAGTAGAAGAAACTGGTTAGTATTTTACTGTCTGTTGAGCTTGATCCTTACCTGGTATAAATCAAAGTAGGCCAGCTGAAACCAAGGCAGTAATACTGGTGTCTGTCTGCTGAGAGCTGGCTCAAAATAAATGAAGGGACAAAATCCCTCTAACTGGCTTGATATTTCAATGTTTTGGTGTGCTTGTATGTCAGCTGGAATTACAGTAGTTACACTGCTAAGAAATGTTCTCATGTGGGATGATTCTCCTGTGTTTTCCAGCATATAGCAGGCATCATTTTAAACCTGCAAAAAGTGAGTATCTAATGCTTCCCCAAATCCAAGAGAAAAATGTGGATTTGGAAGACCTTTGGCTCACACTTAGCACAGATGTGAAATGACACAAGGTGCAAAGCAGCGGGTAGGGAAACCCCATGTGTTTAAATATGATACAGAACCATATTGGTCAAAGCATATTTATGGCCACCTTTCAACCTCAGTGCATGTATTGCCATCTGTGGGAGTAGCCTGCAGAGCAGACAGTCCTAAATGGAAAAAAAAAGGAAGAAAGGAAGGAAAAGAAACAGCTCCTCATCTGAATTAGTGAGAATAACAATGAATGACACTATTTCATGAACTGTACCAGTTCAAATGCATGTGCACCTGCTGCTCCTAATGCTTTTTACTCCTGTTGGTCTTTAGGCAACATGATCAGTAATATGCTTTCTCTCTTTAATTGTTTGCTGGTTTTATTATTGTTATTTTTTTGTTTGTTTTTTACACATTTCACTGAGAAAACAGCCCTACTTCTGTAAATATAGAGTTTAATTTGGAGGAGACAGCACACTTCTGGATGTTACTGCTGGACAGTTATTTATTAAAAGGGGCTTAAGGTGAATAAATAAATACAGGTGGCTCAGGATACATGCATGCAAGTGTGATAATGCAGTATAGCGTTTTCAGTTCTCTGTAGTTTTAGAGCAAGGGGAATTTTTGGGTCATCCTAGTTTGTTTAGAGGTTTGTTACTGATCTGATACTTTTGAGTAATGCAATAGAGATTCCTAACATATAACAGTGCTTGAACAGATATGTAGATTATGATAGATTTTTCATTTTGGGGGGAGGGAGGGGGTAGTGAAAGAGAAATGTTTTAGTTTTTAAGGGAAAAAATGTACTGTACTAAACTTTTTTTAGAAAAAGATGTGTTTTCATAAACAGTGGGGATGCAGGCTGATTGACAGCCAGGGCATGGAGATGAGGGACAGAGGAAGCAGTTGGATTTATAAGGGACAAAGAAGTTTTACATGGGGGTGTGGGTTTGTTACTGGTACATGTGGTACAAATTTCTGTAACTGACATGCCGCTTCCATGTTATAATCATATAACCTTTATGCATTTTATCCGCCTGCTCCATTTTTCTGAGAAAACCTTGCAAATGTAATGCCTGCATGCAAATGTGGGAGATGTAGCCAAAGTTTTATAATCCAACATAATGTAGTCTTAATGGATTCAAAATCAACAATAAAAGTGCTTACTGGTTAAACACTACAGAGAATTTCATTGCGGGGTCATTTTAAGAGGGGATAAACTTGCCTGTACCTGGTTTCTAAGCAGCTCGGCCATCTCATGGTCAGGAGGAAAACACAGGGTTTCGTGTCAGAATTCCCATCCCCGAGTTGCTACTGATACATTACTTGACTAGAGACAAGGGTTTGTTCTGTGCCTCAGTTTCCTCCTTCCAGCCTGAGCATTTCAGTCTTTCCGTAATTCAAAGGTAAGCCATCGTTTGTTGGAAACCCTTTTAGATTTCAGGTAGCAGGGTAGAAATGCCAAGTAAATTCCACTGGAGTCAGTGCTCAAACATTGATTAACACAAGGGGCAGGATCTGAAATTACTGCTGCTGCCTTGAAGAGAAGTTGTCTAATGCGTAGAGACAAAGTAAAAGCTGTGCAAGATGCTAGAGCTCAAGACTTCAGCAAAGAGAAAGTCTGTGGTAAATCCTACACTTACGAAAACACTGGAGTCACTGGGCTTCAAACACAACTACTGATTTTTAGGAGTCTTGCCTGAAGGACACGGGACTCTGTCATAAGACCACTTCTCCCTCACTGTCTCTGAAGCTAGGGGTTTTTTTCCCCTCCCTGCTTGTAATGCTTCCTCTGTATCTCTTTGAGCCCCATTGAGGACTGGGGGTGGGGGTGGGGGGTGGGGCGGGGGCTGTTGGAAACATAAGACAGGCAAGAAGGTCAACAGGAGTAGGCCACAAAAATGTCCAACACCAGCAGGCTGCAATTATGGGTAATCAAGGCTGCTGCAAAGCTGCTGAGCTGTGCTACACACTCAGTCTGCCCAGCATGGCAGCCACAGCCCTGTGTGCAATGGGGAAGGAAGCTGGTCCTTGCACATACGCAGCCCCCTGAGCCCATGTGAGCCTCATCTGCAGAAACGGTGGTCACTGATTTTGGGGGGTCCGGTAGCCACATGAAGTCATGGTGGCAGAGCAGGTGGAAGCTGTGTGGTGGCCAAGCTAGGCATCCCCCTCCTTGGCAGCTCCAACCGGCTGTGATGCTAATGGGAGCCAAAACCCTTCTCCTGGAGCTGTGCTCCTCCCTAGCGGAGTCAGGGGCTCTGACAAAGAGCCCAGCTTGCTCTCACTCTGCTCCCCAAGCTGGCAAGACAATACTCACCCAGAATGGTTTTGTGGCCTTCGCTCTTTTTTGTTCCTCCATCTGCTTCTTATGCAAAAAGCAGGCTCCAGCTCTCAAAAGAGATCAGATAAACAAAAGTGGTCCTGGAGCCAAAGCTCTGGGCATTTTTGTTCTGCATTAACAAAACCTCAACACTGGCTGCAGCTGTGGCTGGTTAGGCTTATGCATGCCTGAGACGACAAAATTCAGATTTGACCTGAACTCCCCCAGAGACTGGGAATGTGCAGATCCAGGGCTTTGGTTACAGACTTGTCTATAAATAGCCTCTAGTGCTGATTTAGCATCTTTCATCAAACATACTTCACAGTCTCAGGAGTGGCATTTACATGTGAACATACACCAGCCTACCCTATTTGGCTACAAGGAAGTAAGCGGCAGGAATTTTACTGGCTTCAGCAATCTAAGCCAGGAACTGAAAAAAATGCCCTTTCCCCCTGTCTTCCCATTCCTTAAGAAACCACAGGCAGACCATGTTGCCCATGCTGGAAGGTGTCTGATCTTTGCTCTGTGAACGTGCTTAGCCCTTTAGGTTGGGACTCATCTCAAGCTTCATTGTTTCTGCAGCAAAGTTCCCCCCTTCCCTGCACACTGAGGACCCTCCTTTTCACTGCAAAGGGGGTTACACTGGGAGTTTCCTAGCCAAGTATTACTCTGATTTCTGACTGCAGCTGAGGAGAACTGCGAGCCCATGAGATGAGATGAGGTAAGATGAGATGAAAGAGTTCCCTGAAAGAAAGGGAACATTCTGCTGAACAAGTTTGCCTGTGACATAGATCAAAAAAATGTTCCCTTTTAAGATTTCAGAGGTGCAGGATTGTTGTGCATGGATAAATACTTCACTGAAAGTCCTTAGATGACCCTATCTGTGTGTCTGCCACAGAGTTCACTGAAGTGAGCTCTCCTGCCAGCCTGTCACTGCCATGTAGCAGGTGAGTTGCCCTTCATCCGTGCTAGTGTCCTCCTGCATCCTGCTGAGCCTCTGGGCCATGGTTCTTGGGTGTAGACTGTCTGTTTCATCATGATAGAAAAAGGGGCCCTCCAGAAATATCCTAGGTCCTGTGATGCAGAACGCCTCACACTGGAGTTGTACACTTTTCCCTCTGATGGCAGAGGGGTATGGATTTGGAGTATGTGTCTTCCCAGAGTGCACAAGGGGACACTGATACCAGCCAAGACGTACCCACATGTAATAAACACACATGTGTTTGACACAGGTTACTTAAATAAAATTACCCTTTCCTTATAGATCATTCCTGATGCACTGTTAGGGTAAAATACCGAGTGCCCTCAAACATTACCTAGTCTCCATTTTTTCAGTACATAGGAAGATGTTTTGAACTGAAAACAGGACTCCCAAGATTCCCCTCCATCATCAAAGGCATATTTGGCCAACCAAAACAAATGGGAAAATATGGCAAGCATATGTGGCAGCTTATCCTCTTCAAAAACACTGTGGCTGCTTTGTGCCCCTCTTTCCTTGTGCAGCAGGAATAACTTACTTAAAAGTGAACATGCTTAGAGGTAGGGATTAGTCCTGATCAGCTTTAGGGCTTTTTTCTATTCTTTTCTGGATTTCTGATCCACCTGTGTAAGGTGTGTTGGGATCTTTGGTGATAAGGGGATGCCAGTGCAGCGGTGAGGCTGTTGGGTCTGCTTCCAACTGGGAAATGCTGCAATGTCCTCAGCAGACAGGTGCCTCCAGAAGGTATTTAATAATCCTTACAAGCCATCATCATCATGATGGTAAACTTGGGTCTACCACGTGTCACTAGGAGCCACCTGCTCCAGGAATGCATACAGCCCGTGTCTGAGACACCACAAGTGAGAGCCCGTCCACCAGAACAGTCATGGAGAGCCTGGTGGGTCTGTTTCTTCCCAAGCTAGCAGGCACGGCCAGATACTGCTGGTGCCTCGCAGCATTTGTCCTTCTCCAGGGGACAAAGTGGGCAGGAAGAAACTGTGGCTCCCTGCAGGCTCTGGAGTTTCCCAGCCCTCTGACTATTTTTGCCAATGCTAATGGTTTATATCCTTGAAGTGACTCACAGGTCAAAATAGGAAATAGCTCATTTCCCCCCCAGCCACATGCAGGAGTGAAGGAGCAGGTCTGCCTCTGACCCATCCAGCCGGACCCAGTACCGCCCTGGGAAGAGCAAGCAGGATGCTTCCCAGGTGGCCTTAGGCAGCGGCTCTGGAAGGTATATCTGGAAGGTGAGTTTTCTGCATCAGTCATGAATCCTGTTCTGCTTTTCCTGAGGCACGCACAGATGGTGGCTGCCTGCTCCCCGGGGGCCTGAGCTGCAGCCTGCTGGTGCCAGGAGGGGCTCCCTGGAGCTGGTGCAGCGCCCCGGGGCGCGGGGGGCGGCGGGGGCCGGGCTGCCGCTGGAGGGCAAGGCTCGACAGCCTATCTCCCACAGCAGAGCAGCCCACCCGCACTTCTCCAGAGCAGAGTGGGAAACTGGCATTGCCTTAAACCAACGACGACCCGGTTTCAGTCTGGTTTTGCTGTGGAAACCCTGCCTAAACCCGCAGTGCCCGCTCCAGCAACAGCCTCGTCTGCTGCCCACCGAGTGCAGGTGCCGCCCAGGTGCCCTCCGCTCCTCTGCCCTGCCGGGGAGAGCTCCCTGGCTGCACAACCTGCAGGTCACATCGCTCTGGTCCACCTCACCTCCACCGCTGGGCCGGCACCCGCCTGAGCCCCCGCAAGCGGGCGGCCCACACGCCCGGCTGGGCTGGCGGAGTGACGGAGCGGGGAGCAGCTGGCTGCTGGAAGTGTGTGCTCACCCTGGTAGGTCAGATGCTTTTGTAGGTCATGCTGGGCACCTGTAATGTTAGAAGGGAGCTCACGCACGTGTGTGTCTATGTGGTTGAACTGCTTCATGCAGATGCACGCCACGAGCGCGTGTGCTCACATCGGGAGAGATGCCATTTTGGAAATGGAAACTGGAAACTACAATTGTAAAAGTCCCCTGGGATAAAAGTTTTCAGTTGTTTCCCAGTTACCATTAGCTTGGGATGCAATGCAGTACTTTTGCTGCTTATATAGGACTGCTCAAGTCTCTGCTGAGATTCCCAAAAGCTCAGAGGACCAGAACCAGACATGCCGATCTAACAAAAGTAATCCCCCAAACATCACACAGCTTCCGCGGCAATGTGATACTTTCCCTAATGCTTGCACTGCAGAAGATGACTGTCTCCTAAGCCTGGTCTTGCACCAAACCAGCTCTCTGCAATTAAAAATGGTCTGATGGCTAATGGTTCCCGCTAAGTTTCAGTTCTTGGACCAGGATGGGTTCAGCATTTCTGGGCCATCCAACAGCAGAACCACAGCGAGGTAACTGTAGCCTGGTCTCAGTGCTCTCTCTTTCTCCTGGAGGATGGCCCATGAAGGAAGCGTGGGACAGACCTGGGGAGTGCCACTTTTCCTCCTTTCAGCACTCATAGACCTCTGTCACAACCAGTCCCCCCTCAGCTCCTTCCATGGTCAGTCTCTCTTGCTGGGCTCTTTCCTTCACCTTCCACAGAGCCACCACTTCCTTGGCCATGCCCCTGCCTCTTGCAGCCTCTGCGCAGAGTCAAGCTGGTGACGCAGCAGCGCATGAGCCCGTGCTGTGTTTTTCTGCACTGCACTTCATACAGGCAACACTCACTGGTGAGCTGTGACCTGGTTGCTACATCCCTATTAAAGAGACACAGATCAACCCTGAGACATGTGCAGAGTAAAATCCTCCAGGCAAACAAGCCCTGACTATCAGTTCCCTTCTGTTCTTGCACCTAACTGAGCTGATTTATGAGCTGATGACAATTCCTTGTCTGATACATTCAGCCCTCATTTATCACCTTTGTGACAAAAATTGCTGCTGAAAATAACCCACAGTTTGGGGCACAAGGTAGTCTGTTGAGGCATGAGTGAATGCTTCATGCCATTCTTCAACCGAGACCCTGTGGTACTGCGAGTCTGGCTTTTGGGAAAGCTTGTTTTGATTTCTTTCTCTTACCATGACCCTGAACACATCCCCTCTGGTTTGACCCAGTGGATGCTAATCACCTCAGTTTCACAGAGGGGCTGGTCTTAGGTGTGTGTACCCCCCCAGCCCCATATCTGGCACAGGTCTCCAAGAAAAAACTTGAACACTTGGAATATTTTCAACTAACACAGCCAGACTACAGCCCTCAGCTTAAGGATAACTGGCTGTTCATTTTAGCAGAACTATTGCTGGTTTTAGTTCCTTTAATGCAAAAATCTTCTTGTTATAAGATTATTTACCCCGTTTTCTGTTCTTGTTACTACAAAAACAAATAGTGAAATAGTTTGGTTTCTTTTAGAAAGCAGCAGCTGTTGTATAAGCAAACAATAAATACAAACCCAAACAATTCCTCTCACATATTCCCAGTAGCTGTGAAATCTTCAACAGGTCCTAGAAGCTGGCATCCGGCTGGGTGGGAGGATGTGTAAATGTCCACATTGTCGTGAGATCTGGCTCAGCGACCCATCTGTACCTTGAATGACATATTGTCCCAGGCAGACCCATTTATCAAAGCCTTGCTCCCGCCTGTGGGTGCAGTGAGTGCTCAGGTAAAGCGTTCCCAATGGTCTGCTTAGGTGATGAAGACTATAGGTACTTGAGTAGAGACTGGAGGCCACGTCCTCAATAGAGGAAAGCAATACTTCATGCCTTTTTGCCTCAGTTTTCCTTTGTCAACATTTTGAGACACAAATACCTTTGCTGTGCCCGCCAAACCATCTGAATGTACACAAACAGAGGTCTGAATACCAACTGCCATGTTACCCGTGTAACTGGCATAGCTACAATGACTTCAATAATGTTACTGCAATTCTGCAGCAGTGAGAGGGGAACCAAAGTCAACCAAAAGACCATGGGTCCGGCTCAGCACTCACTGAACTCATTGGGAGACTTTCTGCTGGTTTTACAAGTGACAGGGGAACACAGAGAAATATCTGCATCTGATGGCAAAGTTCTTCCTAGTGTATCAATCCTTTACCTGTTTCTTCTGATGACAATGTCATGATAACATTGTGCCCTAATAGTCTGTGAGCTCTTTAAGCATGTGATTTGTGGCTCTTCACTGTATAATGATACTGGTAGATAGCCTGGCTCATCAAGAAGGCTGGACACCTACATTGTACACCGTGCTAGCAGTGTAACAAACTGCTAATTTTTTTGCCCTTAGGAAAAGTAATTTATGTCTCTTTTACTACTACTGAGTGTGTAAAAGCTGGAGAAAAGCAAATCTTACCAAGAAAGGCTGTCTGACATGCCAGTCAATGCAATCAGTAACAGGTACGTTGCTGCCTTGCTACGAACAGCTGGACCTCAGACACATCCAGGGACATTTTCTCTTCTTCCTTAGGCTGCTCTGTATAAGTCTGTCTCCATCTCAGGGTCATGTCAAGCAGCAGGACTATCTTTAATTGTGTACAGATACCTGTACTTATTCCATCAAGGACTACATGAAAAACAATCACCACAGACGCAGGTGGGGACATGCACAAAATATTTCACACACAAGCATCTAAAGGCTTCCTGAACGCTGCCCACCACCCACTGCCCACACGTGAACTCCCAGCATCTGTCATGTCCCCATCAGACGCCAGCGAGCTGCCTTTGCCTTTTGATCCAGAGTGTGCTTTCTTTTTTGGCCTTTGGGGTTAAACAAGAGCAGCAATTGCCTGCTTTGTGTGGGGAAAGGGCGGCTGGGAGGAATTCCTTGGCACCAGCATTAGTGCAAGTAAAGAATGAGCAGAAAAATGCTCGGCCATATTCAGAAGCAGGGCAGAGGCAGAGGACACCAAGGGGACATGCTCTGCTCTGTTTGTGTTAGTGCCTCACCCTGGCTCTCCCACCAGGCAGCAGAGGGGCCCTGGGCAGCAGAGGTGCTCTGGAAAGGCAAACACACCCTTCGCAAACCTCTGCAAAGCTCCATGCAGTCAGTCCCCTGCAGAGCTGGCTGCTCCCACTGACCCCCAGCCTCGTCCTCCTGAGCTACAAAGCTGCTGAGGGGAATCAAGCCCTGAGTTTTTAATCTGTTGCTATTTCTGTGATTGAACACCCCTCCAACATATAGACGTGAATTTTCTCTTACCATACTTGGCACAAAGCTGCTTGCGGTAATAAAGGAAACTTGGAAAATTGAACTGTGCTAATGATTTTCAGATGAAAGTAATCCTGGTTTGGGGTCATTTTTACTGTGAAGCATGGCTCAAAGGCACAAGAGGAAAGGGCAGGGTGAGCGGTGAGCTGCCAGGTAGGTGTGTACAGTTAGTGACTTTATTTTTGCATTACAGATGCTCCCCTTGCTCAAAACTGCTGCCTTCCCCATCATTTTCCCCAGCTCACACCTCTTTCATAAACATACAATAACTTTTTGTTTGGATTGGCTTCCTGGCAAATTTACACAGCTCTCCCGTATAACGATCTGAATTCAGGTGATGGTGAGCTGATTAGTAGGTCTAAGGGCATGCAGCTGTTTGTATCCATTTAAGCAGTGAATAGGAGGAAGAAAAGGAAAACGAAAAAAAAAAAAAAAAAGGGAGCAGCTGTAGAAGCAGATAGTACCTGGTCTCTGGGCTTGTTTTCATAGTGGCTTAAAATCTGTGGGATGAAACTAGTGTAGTTTGTGCAGTGAGAGTATGCGAGCCTGCCTGCAAACATAGCAGCTGCTGGGGCAAGACACTGGTGTAAGACACTGGTAGGTAGAGCAAAGTGTTGTTAATAGTAGGTGTAGAGCTAAAAGACTTGGAAGTAAGGAGGTAACGTGCAGACCTGGAAAGCATAGTACTTTATGAGTTTGCTGATTTCTTTTAGGCATAGAAAAAAAAATCCTGCAGCTTGCCAAACTGGGTCATCATCAGAGCTACAGTTCTGTGTGGTATTGCTTACAGACTGGGTTGGACAAAGTTATTAATTTTTTAGCCTTGTAGTGGAATACCTCTCTCCTGTTCGGTCTGGGAGGTATACTCTAATTTCCTCAAACTTAAGTAGTTATGCTATACAATTATTAGATTATTGCTTTGCACAAAAGTATCTCTCTGTGTTTGGTCTCGTTTCCATGATGATTCTACTTGATTTCAAAGTTCCTGGCTGAAAAAAAACCAAACAAATACCAACTTCAGGGTGAAATTCCCAATGGGCTGTGCCATTCTTGCTATGTTTGGAAAAACTTCTATTAGAAGTGAAAGCCATGGAGTAAGAGAAATTGCTGAGCAGTTGAGAACCTGGTTTCCATAAGCTTTCATGTTCCAAAGCAGTCAGCTCCTGGCCTGAAACTTTCCAGGCACAGGGCCAGACTTTAAAACCTACAGATGGGAAAGGGGGCTGCCTCTGTGCCCTAGAAGCTTCAGTCATCCTTAATCCAAATTAAAGCGTCCTTTAGACTGCTCTCATTCAACTTACAACAGAACAGCCAGAGCTTAACGGGTGGTAAAAGATTCTTGAAGGAATGTCAGTAATGCACCTTTCTAAGGCTATTGGCACTGGTTTTCATGCTTTTAATATTTTGGGGGTTTGAAAAATGTTGAGCGAAATGCTGCTTGTAACTTTCCTTATGCTGGTTGAGTGTGTACGGGGAGCAGCGCCTACGTCACTGATTCAAGCCTGGAAAGTCCCAGAGGCAGAGTCAAGAAAAGCTGAGCACACTGGTAGCTTCTCCATTTTGCCTAGCTGAAAACTGATTTGGACCGAATGGCTTAAAAATGCACAAACCAAATCTGATTATGGTGCATGTTCTTTTGCTGGAGATTTCTGCCCACTCTTGGTGGCTGATGGCTGTGCTGAGCACATCGCCAAGAGCAAGGACTCTGAAAGCCTAGAGACAGCCTGTGGATGAGGCTTGAGAAAGAGTCACTACACAGGCAGTCTATGGGTGTCTGTACCCTCAGCACTATTGACCTGCTGCCCAGGTATTCCTCCTACAGATAGCTGAGAGATGACTATATTTGGAGTGCCGCGGTACCAGCAAACAGGATCACTGTCCAAGTCAAATATTAACTACTTCAATGTGTTGTTGGGCAGTGTTTCTATTGACTGTCTTGTCAGTGCATTTGGAGTTCGCTTTCCAGAAAGAAGTATTACCTGAGATGCAAAAATGGCCTCATGGGGGTGAGGTGTCAGACAATGAGGCTTGGGAGAGCACGTGCATCATCTTCTGCCCCTTTTCTGAAGTTCAGCATGTCCCTGAGGGTAATCACTGAGCTGTACATGAGGTTGTGCCTTATATAGCTTACTGCTGCTGTAATAGATGTGTGTGATTCTCTACTATGCAATAGTAAAGTGCATGAACCGCGGATAAGCTCACTCGCATCTACAGCGCATGATAAGGGAGGGGCAAGAGTGAAGATGAGTCTGTTTGTGATTAAAGCTTCTCATTTTAACAGCATCTGTGCAAGCAAAAGGAATATTGGGCTGTAGTGTCCGCTTCCTGCTCTGCCGGCCTTTGAGTGCCAGCTGCGGTGGCCTCTATTAAGGCTGCACAGTGCTGGTCTGAGCCTTGCTGCAGGGTTCAGGTTCTCCAGACCTCTCCTAGCCCATCCATATTGATTTCTTCAAATCCGGCCAGTGTTTCTCTGCATTAAAAACTCCTGGTGTGTCCCTTCACAGCCTTTTCAGTTTATGTTGGCAGGATAGACCACTTGGTCTTTTTTCCTTATTCTGTCTGGTTTGGTCTTTGCTTCCCTGTGACGAACAGCTGTTTGCTTAACTGTGATTTTTATGTCTAGAAGGACTTCTTTGCCCTTGGAGTCCTCAAGAAAGCTGACCTCCATGACAAGCTGACCCAATTAAATCCCAGCGCAGGGAAAAGGCATACATAGCCAGCCAGGCACAGCCTTGAGATCCAGTAAAAACAAATCCACCCGGCTTGTGAGTCCATCTTGCCCCCAGAGGAGGAATGAAGGACCACTCGTGGGCTCTCCTTGCTGTGTACCATGGATGAACCTGCCTCTCAAACACTGCTAGAAACCCAGCCGGCGCAGTCCCGAGTGGCGTGCTTGCTATGCCAAGGGCAGCGCCGCCTCCTCCACCACTCGCCCTTGCTGTATGATGGATGTGTTTGAGGCAGGAGCAGCTGGCACAGCTTGTTCTCTTGGGAATAGCCAGGGCAGCTTCCCAGGCCATCGGGGACCCTGCAGGGTGTGGGAAGGAAATGAGAGGCCCATGGTGTGGTGGTTACCCAGCCTCCCGTGCAGGTCTGTAAGTGCGAGAGGGGACAAAGCTCTTATATAGCAAGGGTTAAGATATAGCTGGTGGGAACGTTTCCATCAGGGCAGCTTTCCACTTTAAATAAATAAATAAATGCTGGCATGTGTAGATTCTGACAAAAGTCTAGACAGGAAAATATTGCTACAGCCATAAGATATTTCAGCTGATTTCACAGAAACATTTCTCCAAATTAAAGCATTAAAAGCTGTTTCAGCTCTTTTAAAATAAACACAAAAAAGGAGAAAAGAAAAAAAACCCAAAACATTTCATATTTTACTCCTAAGCCTTAACATGTCACAGCAGCTAGTGCAAGCCCTGTGACAGTTTTACTGGGGCTGGTGTCACTGAAAGTTCTTAGCCTTCAATGTGCTGGTCCCATGTTAGTCTAGGAATGCTCCTTGACTCGTGCCGTGGGAGTCTGATATGGAACGGGGGACACCTCCCAAGTCTCTGCACAGGATGCTGCTTTATTGAGTTTTGTTGTAAGGTGTGGGATGTGGCTATGTTTGTGGTGTGTGGGTTTTTTGTTGAGGTTTCGTGGTTTTTCTTTTTTGAGATAAGTTTTTTTGAAGGCAGAGAGGTGGAGGAGGGTTTGTTAAGATTTGAGAGTCCTGTTTTGCTGTGTCCCAGATTGGTAGAGATAGAGTCGGTAATAATGAGTGGCTTATTCTGTTACAGCAGAACTCACCAAGTCTCGGTGGAGTTTTACGCTGAGATATTACCTGGTTGTAATTTGTATGTTGTGTCTGTGCCAGAGGCCAAAATGTTAGCAGGGAAGGGGGTGTGTGTGGGGAGAAGCAGTGAAAAAATTACAATGAACTTTAGTCAGTGGGGTTGAATGCTTTCCTCACAAGGGAAGCCTTGTGTATTGAGCAACTTGATCTCTCCTTGTGAGATCATATATGAAAAACAGGTTGAGCCATGTCTGAGGGCGTTGCCCCATGGAATTTGTAGGTAAGGATGATTTATACCTGCGTGTTCCCAGCACAGAGAGGCCAGTTACGTTCTGCAGCTTCCAGAGGGAACAAGCCTCCTGAGGAGTACAGTTATTCCAGTTTTCCAGGGGTAAGTTTATTGAAACAAATTTTTGCGTCTTCCTTTTCTCCCTCCACCCCCTTCAAATCTGAGATTCCCTGACCGTGAGGTGTGATATGTGTGGTTCTCTTCATCAACAGACCCAGGTATCGCTGCTGAGACTGCAATGGCGTGGTGGAGGGCCTGGGTAAGTAGAGGAAACATTGAAGTAAGACACCCTGATATTTTTTGGCACCCTAATAAGGTAACTTACAAGTTGCATCAGGCACTATGTGGGAATTAAATGTTTCCCTTTAAAAATCAGCAAGATCTATTTACTGGTTTTCTGGCTACAAAATAGCATTCAGCACTTCAAAAAGCTTGATTAAGGAAGGTGTTAACATGACTGGCTTTAAGGAGAGCAGGGTCTCCCTGGTCAGTTGGTTAAGAGTGCTGCAGGGGAGTGTTTGTGAGCCTCTGTGCATGGGGAGACGGTACTGGGGAACCGCAAAGTTCACAGCTGAAGCCTGCAAGCTGTGGGCTCCTTGTCCGCTCCCTTCCCTTGTGGCACTGAGTTCAGGGCACTGGCCTGTCCCCATTTTCATCCCCAGCTGTGCTGGCAGGCTGTGGTCAGAGGGAGATGTGGTCAAGCCACATTGTTTTTGGTGGGTTTTTAATATTGCAATGACAATGTGAACGTGAACACCCTGTCTGTCTGCTAGAAGCCAGAAATGCTGTGTATGTTCTCTTTCAGACTCTTGTGGCTTTGGGAGGTATGTAGCAGGATGCAGGGGGGGATGCTCATGAGGTGTGTGGGGGCAGCCTGTAGGGTACAGCTGGCGCCAGGCAGCAGGCAGCTCTGGCAACGTGCACAGCTTTGCTGCCATCCATGGCAGTTCTCCCATTAGCTTCTGTGGAAGGCCAGGTTTACCCTCAGGCTTGGACTCCAGATAAACCAAAGCCTACAAGAGACCTACTGGAGACATGCGGTGGAGGAATACTGGTAGAGGAGTCTTCTTTCCCACCCAGCCCCTGCCCAGCACCACTGCCAGTCGTGCATGGGCTTCCCTGGACTGTTTTTGTTGTCATTGTGGAAAGATTTGTCCCAGAGTCCCCTCCCACTCCATGTTGTGAGGAGGCCTTCAGGAGGCTCAGGGTGGACCTTGTTGCTCTCTACAGCTGCCTGAAAGGGGCTGTAGGCAGGTGGGGGTCGGTCTCTTCTCCCAGGTAACAAGGAACAGGACAAGAGGAAATGGCCTCAAGTTGTGCCAGGGGAGGTTTAGATTGGATATTAGGAAAACTTTTGTCACTGAAAGGGGGTGGTGAAGCATTGGAACAGGCAGCCCAGGGGTGTGGTGAAATCACCATCCCTGGAAGTATTCAAAAAAAGTGTTGATGTGGTGCTTAGAGGCATGGCTTAGTGGTGGACTTGGCAGTATTGGGTTAACGGTTGGACTTGATGATCTCAAAGGTGTTTTCCAACCTAAATGACTCTGTGATTCATGTTTCAGCAGCCCGTGCAAGGGGTGAGCCTGCATCAAGGCTCCAGTGCTGGCGCTCCTCTGCCAAGCTGGAGCATTGGCAGTCCTGGTGCTGGTGGCTGAGCGAGGCCAGGGCAAGGGGCCTGTGCTGCCACACACCGGCAAAGGTACCCAGGAAGTGCAGGAGAGCTGTCTTGCGGTGTATTCTATTACCCCAGGTGCAATGTATCATCAAGGAGTGAGAAACCACTTTGCATAGACATGACCGTTTTTCAGGTCCTCAGTTATAGTTTTGTAACCGAGGGGTGGGAGCTGGAGAAAAAGAACAAACTAAACCCAAAAAACCTTCTGGGGTGGGGGATACCGGACTAAAGCCTACTCCCCTTCAGCAGGCATCGGAATGGAAACTTCCCTATCTCAAAACATATCATAATGATTCCCTGCCCCCCGAAAGATTAAAACTGTAATCTTCTTTTCTGATTATTTCCATCTGCCTCCCCATCTCCTTTTGCAAGTTTAGTATAGTGAAATGGAATTTTTTTCCAAAACTTGGGTAGCTCTTACTTTTAAATTTTCCCTTTCTGCTGATCTGTTCCCCTCTACGCCTCAAGCTGAAAATCGTTTGAAACCTTAGAGGGAGAAAAGGAGAAAAGCCCTTGAAAGCTCCAGTGATCTCTTACCTGTCAGTGTTGTAGAGGATGGGGCATGAGAAAAAGATGAGAGGGCAAAGGAAGGGTGGTAAAAAAAATTGTTGTGGTTTTCTAAACCCTTCATAAAAAATACTGTTCAAAACCAAAAAGAATTTAAAAATGTCAAACTCTTTCAGAAACTTTCTACTGAAAAAACTAGTAACCCCACCTGTCCCCAGCTTTTCAATGAACTAGTGATTAGGTTTGAAAATATTCTGGTAGGAAAACCTTTAATCACCCTCCCCTTCATTTTTTGTAAAACTTTTCACAGCATCAGCTGCAAGGTACGCTGATTCCATTGCTTTGTTGCCAATTATTAGTCTTCACATGGGAGTTATGCAGATGCCTTGAGTAGTTTCAATTAGGTAATTGTAGGATCAATTCATCTAGGGAAACAAGACCAAACTGAACAGGATTTCTCTGAAGACCTGTTGTGATCGTACCTGTGCTGGAACAATTATGTACACAGAGAATGAGGTGTATGAGTGAGTCACAGGTGTGCTACTTGAGCCAAGATAGGCTGGGAACGTTTATTGGAATTAGGATCAAAAAAGACCATTGCTTAATCTCTTTCCACTGCCTCCAAATGAAAGCTCAGCTTTGCACTCCATATCTTTCACCGAGTCACCAGGCATGAGTCCAGAGTGTTTCTTTTGCATAGTTCTTGCATGGAGCTAGAGAGGGTCGTCAACCTTTTTCAGAGCAGAATCAGATGGATGAGTGTAACCTTTCCAGGGCAGCTGTGATGGTGCTGGCTGACTTCACAGGCAGCCAGAAAAGGAGCGCTTGCAAGGGTCCTACCAGCTCAGCCAAACTCTATTCCAGGCTGGTCATGCACCATGGTGCAATTGGGGGTGGCCATACTGTAGTCCGTCACTGCTCTTTCTGCAGTGACAGCTTCACCACAGCCTTAAACTTGCTGCTCAGTTATCATTGGGATTCAAAGTTTCACCTATGGAGAAGCTTCCTGTCAATACCATCTGCTTTACAGCTGGTCTTTCTGCTGGGAGCAAGGTGTGGTAGCACAGGAGTCTCTCTCTGCACTAGCTGTAAAGCAAACTTCCCCAGATCTTGGTGATCGATGAACGTACTGCATCTCTTGACACTTGTCACTGCCTTTTGGTTGCTTGTCACTGCTCCCAGAGCCTGGCTGGCAAAGGGGCCAGCATGCAAATGTGTGCCAGCTGTGTCGACTGGTCAAGCACTCAACAAGGACACCTGAGCTGTTTGCCCACAGCCAGCCTGAGCATCTGTGCAGCACAACACAGCCACGCTTCAGCTGCGGCGCTAGGCTGGACCTGGCATTTGTTGACAGACACTCCTGAGCACACAGCCATCAATCTTCCAGCGTCTCATTAAAAAACAGGAATGCAGGTCCTGAAGGGAATTTCCACAACCTTTTTTACCTTGGCAAGGATTGTTTGAAGGCTTTGTCTTCTGGGGAGGCTTTTCTTTTTCTCTGGGAAGGGTTTGGATGACCTGGAAGGACTCTAGAAGAGGGGTAGAACCCTCTTTCACACAGGAAACGAGTAGAAGGGATTTGCGTCATAGCAGGAGGCTGCTGGGTGGCACTTGGTGGTCCATGTCAAGCAAGTCAGATGGGATGACCACAGTGATCCCTTCTGGTCTGCAAGCTCTGATTTCAGGGTGTTTTTTATCTGACTGTGAAGCCATGCCCATTGAAAACTCCATCAGATCAGACTGATATCATTAGTTCAATATTAACCCTATCCCTGCAATAAATTTATGAGAATATAGTAGTTTCCTGGGGCAACGTAAACCTCTCTGCTGCTAAGAAAGTGAAAATTGTGTCCGTTACTGGAATAAAGTGATGATGACTCTTTGTGCCTAGCCACTTGTGTACTCCCCTGTTGATAGGACTCTGTTGTTAGGGATGCATCAATACCTTCAAGCCACTCCGTTGAAGTTGTTGTTAAATTAAAGCTCTGAGCCTGGGTTCTGGTTGATGGCCCTACTACCTTGTGGTGACTGGAATAAGCCTCAGCATGTCTTTCTGCCCTGGGGCTCTGGCACTGGAAGCACCTTAGATGTCTGTCTGGAGGGTTCCTGTGTAGTTGGCCCTCGGTTCAGGGAGAACATCAAACCTGCATTCCTCCAGATGGATCTCTTCCTTCAAAGTAGTCTCTTGGCCCAAATCCTTCTAGTAGAAATGCTTCCTTCTTGAATTCAGCTGTGTAGAAGTGCAGCAGCAGCAGAATAAAGCTGTTGCTTAGAAAAATGGTCTGTGAGAGCATGGGTATTCCATGAAATCAAACAACTATGTGTAAAAACTACTCTGCACCAAACCACTGGGAAATGCAGTATGATACAGCAACATACACGTTGTGAAGCATTGTATTTAAGGGCTGAATAGGGAAGCCTAGTCTACCCAGCTTTTTCTGCCAGACTGTCTGACCTAGTGACTGTTGCAGTGGTGTCGGTCATGCTTTGCACTTCACGTCGGCATCAGGAGCCAAAAGCAGGTACAGGCAGGTGGAGGCAGGAAAATTGTGTTCTCTTTGGAGCTCTGCTGAGAGACCTTGAACCACTCCCTTCGCTTTTCTGTGCATTCCCCATGTGCAGGCAAAAAATAATGTTAACGTACTTCCAAAATACTTTTTCTTCAGCTGGTGAAAAACAGTGATGAAAAGTACTGTATATTTTTTCCCCCCTTCTTTCAGAATGAAGCAGAGGGCAAGTCCACGATAGGTGCTTTAAACTTTGATCCCGTACCTGATGCCCAGACTCTCTACAAGGCCATGAAAGGGCTTGGTGAGTTGACTCCAACCGCATCTGTAAAGCCTATGTTCTGCTTATAACTGCCACGATGAAAGCCATTCCTTAAGAAAATTGCAGTCAAAGCTATCACTTTTTTAATGTGGAAAATGAAAAATTAAAGTTTCCTCAGTGCATACATAAACTTCTACATGAAAGCAATGAAGTAAAGGAGGCTGTCTGAATATCCAAATTGGGATTTTGGACCAGTCTCAACTTATTCTGTACACTGTGTTTATGGCTTATTATTGTTCTTCACAGGGACTGATGAACAGGCTATAATTGATGTCCTAACCAAGAGGAGCAATAGGCAGCGTCAGGAGATTGCCAAATCCTTCAAAGGACAGTTTGGAAAGGTTCTTCCAAAACAAAGCCATTTTCAGTCATTGTTGCACTACGTGGGATCTAGTTAATGGGTGTACATTTCATCTTGCAAGGATGATGCAAACAATATGCAGGTCTTCTGCAAATAATTAGAGTAATATTTATCTCTAACACCTGGGATGAATGTATGAAATTAATTTTTGGTCAAAGAAACTGGTTTTCCCCCAAAGACTAATTTTTTTAAAAATGCATTTTGACCAGGAATACTTTTTAAAAATCTAATTTAACTTAAAGTGTGATTTCTTCTTGTTTTTGAAGATGTAACAAAAAATGATACCTTTTGAAATGGTATTTTGAGTAAAATACTGGTTTGGAGCCTTTTAAAATGCCAAAGAAAGTTCACTTTAAAGACTTATTTAATTATAGTTGTTTGGCAATTCTGAAAATGACAGCAAACTGTGGTTATTGACAACCGTGTTTTCGTGTGATCTTTCTGTCTCTGGTAAAAATCTTACTTTTATTGGGAAAACTTTTCCACCAACAAACTCTGCCACCACCCCTACTCTGTAGTCTCCAATGACCTTTGCTGGAAAGGAGACTGCTGTGAAAGGGCTCAGAAAGGGAAGCAAATGTGGGGGTGTGGCGAGTATGGGACAATGAGTAGAGGGCTTCCATCCCACTAAACCAGGGTGTTTCATACCCTAAAAACCCCTGCACTATCGTGAAAGTTTGAAATCTGTCTTCAAACAAGACTGCACGCCTGGTTCTGCAGAAGTCCTGGGTGCAGGTTTATATGCAGGCTTTGGGAATTGGCTCGCTCTGAAGCTGTGTCCCTTGCTCAATCCAGCCTTCAGCTGCCTAGTTCTGCTCAGAGTAAAGCAGGGTGGAGGAAGAGCTTAACCTTCCCTGCTCTGCTGCAGAATTAATTAGTACCTGGGGGAAGCTTGCATACTGGGACAACAGGGAAGTGGAAGGCCCTAGACAAATCCCATTTTGGAGTTAGGTGCCTTTTTGAGTCCCAGGACCTTTCCTAATAAACTATCAGCATGATACTGTCATTCAGCTTCATTGCTGTAGGCTGTGGGGATGGAAATGGCACTGGGTACCAAAAAGATCCGGTGAGGCTTTTTGTGTCACTGTGTGATGTGTGTTTAACAGGACCTGATTGAAAGCCTGAAGTCTGAACTGAGTGGCAACTTTGAGAGGCTCATTATAGCTCTCATGTACACCCCATTCAAGTATGATGCCAAGGAGCTCTATGATGCCATGAAGGTAAGGGTGCTGGTATTTCAGCCGTAGCGCAGACAGCGCTCGTTTCCTGTAACTGTGCTTATTAATGCAAGTGGTAATAACTGGACTGTTAAGTGATTACATTTGTTATTAGCAGTTGGCTTTAAGAAATAGTTAATTGTACTGTTAATGCATATTCTGAGGGGGGAATGCTGCTTTAATATTTAGGGCTGTAGGAGAGTTTCTGTACATAGGTGTCTCATAAAGCCTGGGGAATGCAGCAGCAAAACTAAATTCGGCTTTAACATGGAATGAACATCCACACATTACAGTTTTCAGTTAAACGTCTCCTCGCTGCTTTCTGCAGTGCCTGTGCTGAACCAAGCTCAGTGACACAAAGCTATTGCCCTGATGCACCACCTGAGACATGAAACCTTTAATAAAGGCAAGAAGTGGTGGTGTGAGGGCCAGGCTGGGGTTGGCTGGGGTCCTACCTATTCATACAGCATCTTTTCAAGTTTCAGATGGAGAGAGATCTATTAAAATGGTACAAAGATGGACTGACTAGACAAGCATTGGTGTCCCTGCATCCCTCTAACGCTGTCTGTCATCAAAGATCCAAGTCCGGAAGTGCACTGCAGAAGTGCAGGGTTACATAAAACCATCCTGTGTGAATTAGGCACCTCAGTAAAAGAAACCATGTTCAAACCAAATGTGGTTTGTGTCTCCAGCTTTCATCATGACAGTTTCCCACAGCTCAGCACACAGCCTAACGCGTTGCTGCCACCCAACTCCTCACTTGCATCTTCTTTATATATACTTCTCTAGCAATAAAGTCCACTCCATGATGAGATGCCTTTCTCCACCTTTATTTCTCCATTATGTTTTCTATTACAGGGTGTGGGAACAAGTGAAGATGTTATCATAGAGATCCTGGCATCCCGGACAAAATCTCAGATCAAAGAGATAATCAAGGCCTACAAAGAAGGTAAAGTGCCTGGGGCTCTGATTTGTGTGGTCGGAGCAATGTGTGACTGCCTGATTGCACAGCAGGAATGCTGTAACCAGCTAGCACTGTCAGCAGGAAAATGGGATTTTTAAGAGCAAGAAGGCGCACCCTAAATCTGCTTTCAGCCTGGAAAACAGAACATGGCTATGCTGAAAGAATTTGAAAATCTGTTTCTAGGTCTCCATCCAGTTACAGAAAAAGGTCAGCAAATCACAAATTTAGTTCAGCTTGGCCACACAGCTATTGTCAGAACACAAACAGAGCTATAGCTATGCATGTGGCTTTTTCTCCCCATTAAATACACTTTAGATGAGAATTTATCAAATACATATTTGTAAATAGTTGGTATTGATTTGGTCCCTGAAACTACATCTCTAACGTTAGCCTTGGACATCAGTGGAGCTAGGGATGACTCAGTTGGATGCAAACGCCAACCTGGGTATCACTGAGGGTGAGAACTGGTCTCAGCCCTGTGTTTTTCCCTAGCAGCCTTCGTGGTTAGTCAGGCTACTGTTTGTCTTTGGATGACTGGTAATATCCTGACTATATCACCCAAATAAATCTTTCCCTTGTCTTTCTCTTTCCCTTGGGTAGAATATGGTTCTGATCTTGAGGAAGACATAAAATCGGAAACAAGTGGTCACTTTGAACAGATCCTGGTTTGCCTTCTTCAGGTAACGCTAGAGAAGAAAAATGAGGTTATAAAGTTCACGTTTTGGGGACATGGAATATAAGAGGCAATACAATCATGATCACCACATAAAAGGCAGAGACAAACATGTCACTTGAACTGGATCTGTGTTTCAGCTTCAGTGTGCCTGAAGCAAGGAGCCCTCCCTTCCTTAGCAGCACAGAGAGCTGGGAGCTTACAGTCAGCTCTGCAGCAGGTAGAGATCTCACTTTTACATGTGTGTAAGGCAATTGCACTCTGCAAGGGTCTTAGAAAACAATACTCCTCAACCGTGATTCACCACCCTTCCACAGTCTGTGCCCTCAATGCTGAGTGCATTTGGATGCATTTATCCTGTCACGTTTTCCGAATTTTCTTCCCTAGCAGCAGAATAACTTAGTAATTATTTGACTCTCCTTCATATGACTGATTTCAGTGCCTTTCAGTGAGGGCGTTGGCACTTGTGCTACCTGAATGAGTACTCTGCAGAAATAGATAGCTGAGAAGGACACTCGATCTTTGCCCAGAATGTGTACTGTGATCCTTATATATGGAAGAACCTTCATGAGACAAAATGGTTGCCTTTCTCTTTCCTCCCGCAGGGTGAGAGGGACAATGCCACTCTCTATGTGGACACAGCGCTGGCTCTCCAGGATGCAAAGGTACTCTCCAATGCAGTGATCAGTGGTATGCCTGTAGCCCACCTGTCTTGAACTTCAGAGCGCTTCAGTGGGCAGCAGAGCCCTGGAGTCACAATAGTTTGGGCAAGCTGGTCTTCAAGCAGAAGCAACTTGGGATTCTTCAGTTTTGCCTGCACTGCTAAGCCTTGATGTTCCAAAGAGAAGTGATGAGAGCTGGGCTTGGGCTCAGCTGCTTTTGATGTGTGAAAGTACACGGGTGTGGTGGAGGGGGAGAGCAAAGAATAGGTAAGAAACCGCAGAAATATTCTTGGCTGCTCCAGCTGCTGCAGGAGGGATGGAAAGGGTGGAGACAGTGACTGCTCCAATTTGACTAGAAGACATGGTCAGGGTTCATAATCAACCATTCTAGAAGAGTCTAGTTCACACAGTGGGTTTGGTCACTTCAAACCCCTTTACCTAGCAAGGCCTTAAGCCAAACTGCTCCTTTACCAGCTGCACATACAGAACATTGCTCTAACAGTTGTGTGTTCGATTACAGACTCTCTATGCTGCTGGGGAGAAGATACGGGGCACTGATGAGATGCAGTTCATCACCATCTTGTGCTCAAGGAGTGCCACACACTTGCTTAAAGGTATGGAGCGAGCCCAAACGCCCAAGCCTCTGAAATGAGAAATCACTCTAGCAAAAAAGAAGAGACAGGGCTATAGATGGGAGAGATGGCTCCGAAAGAAACACCTGAGAGTGTCTCCTAATCCTTGGTCACTCAGTGACCAAAAAGCTGTCAGCAGCTTCCATGAAAACTTATGAAGACTTAGTGCTGCTGAAAATCAGGTGACTTATCTAGGAGTCATTATGCAGCGGTGATGGCTGGATGGGATAACAGTTTTTGTAAACCCAAGGGGAGAGGGAGAGAGAATCCCTTCCTAACCAGGTGGGAGCATGGAATGGACAGACCCGTGAGCTCTTGGATGTGGGTTTCTCTGGGGAAAAAAAATCACAGAAAAAGTACCTGATTATTCAATACTGGAGCATCACAAGGTGCACCCTGTGTTTCTGTCCCAAGTTCTGCTGAGGGCGCCAGAGGCTGCCGGGAGGGCAGACACTAACCCAGCTCCAGCTAAGGGAGCCTCAGCTCCCCACTGCCCTGGGCAGCAGAGACCTGGCCTTGTCATCTCTAGACTTTTGAAGCAGTCCAAGGCTCTGACTAAGAGATTTTGTTATGTCAGCTGAATCTAAGCATATCTAGTACTGTGCAAATCAGCTGGATCTAAACTGATAAATGTAGCTGGTGATAAATTAGGTATGCCTGAGCTTTTTTCAAGCTGAGGTCTTCTGAGGCTGTTTTCCAGGCCCCGGAGGCCAGCTCCCCCTTGCGTTTGAAATTTAAGCTCCCAGCATCAGTTAGAAAACGAACCGAAAAAAAGTGGTCTCTAGTCTTTGGCTGTGTCTGCCTTAAAGAGCTGAATTTCATCTAGTTTGTGGTCAGGATGCAAGCCATCTCTGGGACCTACTGTATCACGGGGCAAGTCATTTTCTCTGTGCTATGGCAGCCTGTAATTGTTGCTGCTATTTATTTTTTTGTTTTTAACACGGAGAGTATGCCTGAGTTGAGACTGCTGTATCCATCTGTCTATTCTGTGGTATTGCCTTTCCCCAAAGTATGAGTGTTAATGTTTAAGTATCTGATCTTGAATGCTGAGCAAACTTCATTAAGATGTCCATCACATTGCTTAACAGTTTTCCTTCTCTGTTAGTCTGAAAGCTAGGAATCAAAACTGAGATCTGTAATTCTGAACCCTGGTGCACCCAGAGTGTATAATGTAAACAAAAACTCTGTTGCTGAGCTTTTATGAATGTGGGAGTTCAAATTTCTTCAAATCTGCACCTGTTTTGCTCATTTTTTCTGAGGTGGTTGTTTTTTTTTAAAAAAAAATGTGGTTGAAATAACAAGTTCTCCCAAACTGTTGTCATCATTTAAAGGTCCAAGGGCCATGAGCAGCATAGTCCTAGATTTCATTTGGTTTTATTTTGTTATTATTTTGAAGTTAGTGACATCAACAAACACAAGACCAAATGATAGGTTTGTACCTAATCTGCTGCTGCCTGCTTCGTTTGTGTGGTTAAAGGCAGCAACAAAGGGTCAGGCTTCCAAATGAATACAAGGTAACTGAACTTGCATTTTCAAATGAAGGCAAGGAATTAAGACCCATGAATGGGCTGGGGTTTCGTGAACATTGCCATCCACTTTTGTAGCTGATTTCTGGGCTTGACTAGAGTCTCCTGAAGTTGGTGCAAATGTGGCCATTGCTGTAGTGGTATCTGTGTTTTCATATCACCACACAAGCAATACCTGTAAATATGGGGCACAAAATGCCTGAGCGGTTGCTTGGTAGAAAAAAAATTAAGTTCTCTGTGTTTCAAACAGTGTTTGAAGAATACCAGAAACTGGCCGGTAAGAGCATAGAGGACTCTATCCAGAGTGAAACTCATGGCTCGCTTGAGGATGCCATGCTGGCTATTGGTAAGAGCAGCTACGTTTCTCTTCCTTTTGTCTGAGCCTGCTGCCTTTTTCCTGCAGCAGTTGACTGTTATAGAATCATAGAATGGTTTGGGTCTCAAGCGACCTTAGAGACCTTCTAGTTCCAACCCTGACACCATGGGCAGGGACACCTTCCACTAGACCAGGTTGCTCAAAACCACACCCAGCCTGGCCTTGAGCACTTCATGGGATTGATCTACCTTTTATAAAGGTATCTGGCAGGAAGCAAAGTGTACCTCTTAGGTAAGATAAACTCAGATCCGAGAGGCACAATGGTTTAATAGAAAGCATTTGAATCTGTTACCTGCTGCTCTGGACTGGATTTGATTCTTACTGAGCCTTTTCATGTGTCCAGTGAAATGCACCAGGAACGTCCATTGCTACTTTGCAGAGCGGCTGTACCATGCGTTAAAGGTAAGACTCTTCATTGTAACATACTGGACTTAACCTGTAACCTGGCTTTCACCAATTCAAATTAGAAGAGCCAAGATTTTGGCAAAATCCAGCAAGTTTAGTGCTATTGTTGCAATGCCTTCAAACATCTTGGGTAGAAAAGTACTCTTTAAGCTTGAGCTACAAAAACAGTCTGGCTTTTACGTCTTGGTAGTCTGTAAGGAGCTCAGTCCCGCTTTCTAGAAAATGGACAAAACTGCTGGAAGAGCCTTTTATAGGAGGATGATCATGGTGGAGTTTTGTCCATAATGTTAACTTAAATTATTTTCTTTTTAGGAAGTAATTCTCTCAATGGCTGTATAAAATGAAAGAGTTCCAAATGGGGACCTGTAAGGCATCTGCAGATTGTGCCGCTGTAACTCTTAACTGATATGTAAAAGATGTCAGCTCTCCCAGCTTTGTGGAAAGCTGAGATGACTGATTATTTTTGTTATCAACATGATCTTAATTTTCCTGTACGTGGTTAAACAATATTGGTTGAAGCCACGTGTTGCATGGGTGATGCTGCAGAAGGACAATGTATTCAGTGCCAATTTCCAACTCTGTAGCATGTTTGCTTTTGCATTTGACATGTGCAAAGACTTATAGCACACTTCCATGGTGGGCTTATAGTATTGATGGTGGCCCCTGGGGGGTGGGTGGGTTGCTGGCCCTCCAAAAAGAGAAGCAGATGTGCGTACCAAGCAATATTTGAAGGCTGCCATCTCCTGTGTCCTGGACCAGTTTGCAGCAGCTTATCCCTTGAACACCCACTACCATTGCAGACTGATATATCTGTTATTCCAGGGGGCTGGCACCGATGATGGGACCCTTATAAGAGTGATTGTTTCTCGGAGTGAAGTTGACCTAAATCTTATAAAGCCCGAATTCAAGCGTATGGCAGGAAAATCTCTCTCCAGTATGATTCTGGTAAGCAGCATCTTGATAATGATGGTTCTTAGCTGTCAGATACATTCCTAACGTGCCCAGCACTATGGGGTGCTTTCACGGTTGTTTTCAGTAAAACTCTCATTTCTGCTAAGATCATAGCTCTGCTTCATTAGGCCTATTAATAGTCATCTCCTTGAGAGACATATGCCTAAAAGGTGACTCTGACTGTATGGTCTATAAGTGACTTGGGCAAAGTCAAACCTGAGGAGAGACTGCTCCAGGTTTTTCATGGACCAGACTCTGTATCCATGCACTTTGTGATCTCCTAAATGAATCTAGATTCACTTAAGCCTCCCTGTTACACCTTTCCCATGCTGCTGTGCCTTTTCCTCCTCTCTCTGCAGTCCTTAACTACCTCAGACCCATGCTGTACAAGTCAAAACGGTGCTGTGTGTGCTTTTTTGGTTTTCCTTTTGTTGTTGGTTGGGTGGTTTGGGTTGTTGGGTGTTTTTTTGGGGTGTGTGTGTGGCTTTTTTTGTTTGTTTGGGGGGTTGGTTTGTGGGGTGGTTGTTGTTGTTTGGTTTGGTTTTGTTAAGCTGACATCCCAGATGATGGCCTGGTCTGTACCGTGGTAAGATAAGTTTAGAAACTGAACCTTGTCAAAGCTTATTGTAGCTTTTGAGACTTGAGTCTCAGCTCTGGGTGAATGGCCCTCCCCTGTTAGGGCTGAAATGCTGGGTTTTACCATTTGTCCTAAGGACTCTGGGACATTCCTCTCCCCCAGTGCAAATGGCACTTAAGCCCTGTCCTTAGCAGTCCCCATGGGAAGTCTGGCTCTGTAATGAAGGGCCTTTCTTCTAATCAACATTGTCAGTGTCTGTCATGTTGATTAATGATCAGTCTTCAAGGGTCTGTACAGAATATTGATTCTTTCTGAGAAGTGGAACTGGCTTTACACCTGTCATCACAAAACATTCAAAGGGAGCAAATTTTTTATCTAGTGATATTCTCTGTAGTGATTCTCTAGACCAAAATGACCATATTTGTGGCTTTTAAAAACACATCATGCGTCAGGGCTAACTGTACTGCCCTTTCTGTTCCTGTCAGAGAGGTGCTCTGGAACAAATACCCAGGGATGTAAAATTTGAACCCAACAGGCTTGGTTGTCTTCATTCATGCTAACTTTGTGCTGCTCTGTGGGATGGAGCCCTGATGAACTGCTCACCTGGATTCCAAAGAAAAGAATTGGGCTTGATAAATGTTATTTCAGGTGGCAGCTACAAGCCTCATCTCTCCCTTCACTTTTGATGCTGTGTCAGCTGGCAGTAACTCTGCTGAAGTCAGGCTTGCTCTTTCCAAAGTCCTTTTCCTGTGTGGGCATGTTCCATGGACTGACAGTGTCAACACTCGGAGCATGCAGAGGAACTTCCACACTCACTTTCTTTTCTTTTTTTTTCCTCCTCAGGATGACACCAGTGGTGATTACAAGACAGCTTTGCTGAATCTCTGTGGCAGTGACTGACAAAATCTAGGAGGAGGATCTGAAACAGATACAGAAAGAAAATCAACAGGGGACAAGGGTCTGAAGGTGTACATGTAGCAAACTCATTGATCCACGTGGGAAGAAAAAGATCAAATTAATGGTCATGACTTCCAAAGCTCTCTGAAGTATGTGGGAGCTGTTAGCTTCCCCAACGTTTTTTCAAACACAAGTGGGAATGTTTCTTTTTTGTTTCCATTCTTTTCTGTGTGATTTCCCTTCTCTTTTAGTATGCTGTGATGGGTGGCACTTAGATGTGAAATTAAAGATGCTTTTTCAACCCTCTGTAGGTGTTTTGCAAGTCTGAACAACCCTACAAAGCTTGGGCTGTCCTGAAGCCTTGTTAAGCTCACTAGGGCAAAGTAGTCCAGCACTGACCCTTTGATGCTAGCAGGGCAGGTCTGGAGGGAGCCCCAGATTATTAATGAAGCTTGAGGGCATGGGTCAGCGCGGAGAATTCAGTCCTAGGGGGCTGGTTTAGCAGCCTTATCTGCATAACTTCAGCGCAGGCTCCCCGAGGAGCCGGGAATGGCAGAGCCAAAGGGGCTGTAAGCATGTGAAAGTTGAAAGCCGTGCCTCTGTTTTAATTCTTGCTTGTGCGAGTCTCCGCGGGGGCAGACCGGCAAGCCCGGGGGGGACATCAGTGCCAGACTGTGGGGAAATCAAAGCTGGGGTGGATGTTTTGGTGAATATAGGATATCCCGCTCTTGGGAGCAGACCTGTTTCTGCTCCTAGTTTCACAGCAACTTTACACAAGTCAGTGGATCCCTTGGAAGTCCACCCCCGTCCCAGCCATGACTGCACCTACCGCTTGCTGAGTGAGGCTGCAGATTCGGGCAGGGAGAGCAGGGTGGAATGCTTTGAGAAGCTCGGGTCTTGACTCTCCGCACTTAAAGCAAATCAGTGACACGTGTGATTACCAAAAGCGGCTTTTCTGATCAGGTGGGTGAACCTTCTGGCAGAGGGGTGGTTCCTCCCTTGCGCTGCCGAAGTGACCAGGAGCCCGGGCAGAAGCCCCACCTGAGCTTGCGGGGAGCCGCTCGTCCCCACGGGCGCCGGTGACCCGCCTGCCCCGGTGGCTGCGGGAGGCGCGCCGGGGTGGGTGGCCGCCGCGGGGAAAGCCGCGCTCGCAGCGCCACCTGCTGGGGGCCGCCCGCGTGCGGCCGGGGCGGGGGCTCAGGGACCCCGGCGGGACCCCGGCGGGACCCCGGCGCCTGGCGGCCGGCGGGGCGGGTGGCTGGGCGCGGCCCGGACCCCCCTCATGGCTCCGGGGCGGCGCGGAGTGCGGAATGCGGGGCGCCCCGCTCCTCTTTAAGCAAGGTTTATCCTCTCAGCTCTTTAAAAACCCGTAACGGGGGGGCGCGTTTGCTGGCAGCTGTCCCCTGCGTGGGCCCAGTTTCGGGACTCTCGCCCTGCAGCCCCGCAGCTCCGGTGCGGCTGAGAGGCTCTGCGGGAGCATCCTGCTGGGACCAGCCGGGTGGGATGAGGCTTTAGGGATAACGGGCGCCGTTCCCCCCGTGTTCGGGGGGTGCTTTGGGAAAGGCCGAACGGGAGTGTGTGACTGCCCAGGCAAGGAGCGGGAGTGATCCGTGCCCTCCTACCCGCGGCATCTGCATCTCCTGGGGCTGGACAGGCAGGGGGTGAGAAGTAATCCCAGCTGTGAGCGCCTTAAAATCTGACCAGAACAGCCTAATGAAAGCTCATCTCTTCACGGATATTTTAGTCCAGAGATGCCCATTGATTTCCCCGAAACTTTTGTGCTTGTATCATCTTGATGCACCTGTTGTTGTTACCAGGTTATTCAGGTCAGAGCTTGGCTTTTCTCCTTGGCCTGTGCTTGGCGCAGTGCGTTAGGGTTAGAGCTGTTTTGGTGTCATTGTGGTCCCCATTCACTAATGCCAGCTTGGGAGAGGTACAGAGGCAAAGCTAGGAAGGAGGAACAACCGAGGGAAGCTGATTCTATCACCATAATTGCTGGGAAACAAAACAATTGTACAACATCAATAAAGATTTAATTACATATTGATTGCTGCTAAAATGTTCCCTGGGTGAACAGGTGCTTTAATAAAGCAGAATCAATTCCTAAGCTGTTCTAACCAGTCTTTTCCAAATGCAAATATTGACTTAGGGCCTTTCTATTCGTTCACAGTTTAATTAATATGATTTTATTGCACCAAAATCAAGATAAAAGCTCAGCAAAGAAAAGGTAACAGGGACAATGTAAAAAATGCCCGGGACTGGTGTGGGGCCACCTGCTGCCTGTGTGCAAGCCTTTCTCCACCTTCTGTGGTGTAGGAAGACCTGTGTGTGGGGAGTCTCCAAAGACTGCACTAATGCCACCTTGCTGTCCCTCCCTGGGTGCTTGCTGTGTGTCCTTGGACACGGCGCACACACAGCAGGAGCTGTGCTAACTGGCAGTGTGGTGGGGTGTAGGCTCTCTGCTCATCTCACACCCAGGTGTACATAGGAATAGTTGACTCCAACTACTAGATCTGTTCCTGACACCTGGAAAACCTAACAAAAATCTATTGCAGATATGATGGTAATGCACGTAAATCATGTTTAATCCCTTAAGGCTCCCATTCCAGAGGAAGCTGACTTTATATAGTGTTCCTTAATTCTCCCAATATCCCAGTGCAGATGTGGCCTGAAACCCAGCATCCCCAGGCAGCAGCCAGCCACAGGCAAGCAAAGGCTCTGCTTGAGTGGTATCTCATCACTGTGACTTCTGGAGAGAAAAAAAAAACACTGGATGAGTCTGGCTTCACTTGTGTTTCTATTTTGCAGCAAGTCAGAGTAATTTTTGGATAAAATATATTTAAGCGTTCAAACTGAGGTTAAAAAAAATCTTGTACTCGTCAGGAGGTAGGAGAACAGCGAATATCTTAGTTGGGCAAAGTGGGAGAACTCTTTCCCATCTCCCTATGCTTAGGAATGTTTTTTTAAAGGGGAGGAAATCATCTGAGAAGGATGTTCCATTTTCCTCATTCCCTGTGGTTTCCCCAGCAGTGCACAGAGGCACACCTGGATGGTGTAGGCTGCTGAGCTGGGGCAGGGAAAGACTCTTGCCTGAGCCACCAAAGCTGGCATTGGGGCATCTGTGAGGCAGGCCAGACAGCACTTCTTCTCTTCACAGCAGAGGATGGGTTTGCCAAAACACAGGACAGCACAGCACAGTGTGCTGCCTGGGGGGGAGGGGAGGGGGGTTGGACTGTCATGAATGGCCCCATTAGTCACTCTGGAGTGGGCTGAAGGGAGGCTGGAGAGGAAAGCATCCTCATTGCTGGGCAGAGGGGAGCCTTTCTGAATGGAAACTGCTGATTATTTTTTATTCTTAAATTAATCAATTAATGTTAAATTAGTGTTGATTTATTAATGTAATTGCTGCAGTGAGGGAATACTGCCTGCCGCAGACATCTAGATGGGATAATGGAGTCTCCTAGTGTTGTGGTTTGTTGCCTGGCTTTCTTGAAGGAGCCCATTTTGCTGGCATGGTGGGCATCAGATGATGAAGTTGTAGACCTTCTTTGGGACCTATTGGACGGGATCTCCCTTGCAGGGAAGATAGTGCCAAACTGTAAGATGCTAAGATGGGACTGTGCCAAAGACATAACAGGCTTTCCTTCAGCTTCTGCCCTGAATCCAAATGCCCAAGCTGACTCCAAAGACTCATCATTTCTTTAGTGGTTGGGGTTGATAAGTGCAGCACATCCCCATGGCTGGGACACCACAGCAGCACAGAGAGAGATGTTTTGTTTGACACAGTGCAGTGAGCTTTTCTCCTCAAACCACATGTAAACAAGAAGGTTATTCCAATTCTCCATCGCTGTCACCACTGCAAACAATACTGACCTTGCAAGTAGTTGCTGTTTGGTCTTCTGGTGGCATCCATTTGAACCCAAAGGACTCATCCCTGAGGTTCCAAGAAACTAGCAGTAGAGAATTTGTTGTTTACTAAAGCCCTTATGCTAGGCTGCAGGAAAAAAATCATACTTCAGGTTTTATATCTGACTGTCCTCCCAGAAGATGATAGAAACAGTCAGCCCTAGGGACCTGGGCTCCTGTCTGTTTGAAGGAAGGTATGATTTTATTCAGGCTGTGCTTCTGTTTTCCTAATATCCCTTCCCGTTCCAAATCTCAATTGGCCCTGGTTGCATCAGCATTGTGCCTTGGACTGCTCGTTTCGGCTGGAAGCTTAGGACTGGCATTTCTGACCCAAAGTTGTATGCATGATGCTTAGGGGTGCCACTGGTATGGCAGTTCAGAGCTCCCAGGGGCTTCATCCCATAATGGCTAGTATTTCTTTGAAACAAGAAGAGTGCATATGGTGATATTTTCCTACGACGTATAAATCGTATGGATACATCCAAGTGGTTTTATAGTCCTGAGAAACCTTTCCTGCCTTACTGGCTAGATAAAAGTACTTATTACAAAAGAAAAGCAGTTATCCATAGATTCTGTACATGCAGGGATCTAACATTTGGAGAAATAAATAGCTCTGTACCATGCAGAGGAACCAGTACTGTTTTCTCTCTGGTAATGAAGAACAGGATATGTTGTAGGCACAATATTATTAATAAGTAGTGAGCAATGCAATACAAATCTGTAATTCAATTTAGGATTTCAGCTGAAATTGCTCTTTGGAGCTATAGATTACAGTGAGCTCTGAAACTGAGTTACAATCCAAGCAGGAACTGAGTCATGTGTAGCAATGTTCTAGGGAAGCATAGAATCACAGTCAGTACTGGGCAAAACGTTATTGACAGTAGCGTATTCACTGAAAAATGGCATTTGGTGGACATAAATCAAATTTAACTGAGCTTATAAATAAAGGTCAGGCAGAAAAATGGGGAGAACTGAAAGTCAACATTTCCATGTATTGATTTTTAAATGGCAACTTTATTTTAAAAACTGTTTCAAGCTGAAAAACAATTATTAAAAGATTTCATTAATCTGAAGCTGAAACATGACATTTTGGAGGAGAGAAAACTGAGTATTTCAGTTTGCCTCAGAATATTTTTTTTACTTTCCAAAATATTCTAAATTTCTGGTTTAGTTTAAGCCAAGGAACCACATTGTCCCCTTCAGTTCCTCCCTTTACCCACAGACTGAGCTGAAAGATCCCTTGTTATTTTAGTCATAATAAAGGCAGATGTTCTTCAAAAGGGAGGGAAGAGTCATTGCTTTATATGTCATTAACAATCTTCTCCAACAGAAAAGATCATTGTTGGGGGGGCTAAATTCTGATTTTAAACAGATCCCAAAAGGTCTAGACAAGAAGAAATAGGCAGAGAACAGCTAACGTCGACTTCTAGCCTTGCTGGAATTTCCTCTCGTGAACTCATGAACTCATAAATTCAAAGCTTATGAAGCCTATCAGGATCACCCAACAGCTTTGCTACCTTGCTGTGTTAGTCACTTAGCCTTTCCTTTCCACAGTTTCTAGGGTTTCACCTCAACCTTACTTCATTACTTAGCTAGAAGCAATTATGACACATGAATATGAAATATTTTTGTAAGAAACGCTAAGTCATGGTCAACTTTCTAGTTTGCAGTAGAAAAGTAGCAAAAGGAAGGTGCAGAAAGTTATTCCCATTCTGTGCTGATCAATTCCAAACATAGCTTATTGTTCAGAAGTTTATTAGCTATTTAGAATTCTTTTTCCCTAACGTAAAATACTAGAATATTCATTCAATACTGCAGTATCCTAGACTCAAAGAGAGATGCCTTACTAAACAAACAGAGCTACTCCTTTCCCTAAGATCATATCAATCATTTGTATTAATTCAAGAAATTCCTGCTTAAATATGATAGGATCTCGTGGCTATCCATGCACAGGCACCATCTCAGCCTTGGCTGTTTCCTTGCCGGCAAGGCAGAACAAGGTCTGAGTCTGTGCCACACACATGGAGTATTAAAGGCCAAATTTAGGGCTGAAAAGAAAATTGTCTTGTAGTCTTTGAAAATCATGATATAAATGAGAAGGCTCCAGGGGCAGCTTATTGCAGCCTTTCAATACTTGAAGGGGTCTTATAAGAAAGATGGGGGGAAACTTTTTAGTAGCGTATGTTGCAATAGGACAAGGGGTAATGGTTTTAAACTACAAGAGGGTAGACTTAGACTAGATATAAGGAAGCAACTGTTTATGGTGAGGGTGGGGAAACACTGGAACAGGTTGCCCAGCAATGTGGTAGATGCTCTGCAGACCTGATAGCTCTGGATTTCTAAGCCAGAGCTCTGCTACCATAAGTAATGGGCTAACTGTAAAAGCCAGGCAGAGGTAGATCTTTACTTCCTAGGACTGTCTGTAATGAGGATAAATTGATTAATTTTGGGGAAGTGTTCCGATTCCATGGTAGAAGCTGTTAAATAAATTGGATTTTCAGGCAGTAAAACAGAAGATCGGTTTCTTCTGAAAAACCAGATACTGTCCACGTTTAAACCGGTGATCCTATATGATATACTTTGTAAGTACTACACTAAGTCTGTATGTAGTTCCTTTCTCTTCCTCTTTCATCTAGATCATCCTGTAAGAAGTCCACAGCCACACTAATTATCTTTTTTCCAGTCAGATATTCTGGAAAGGCTGGTCAGACAAGGACAGGATACTGAAACCCAGGCTGAATTCAAAAAAAAGCTTAGCGTGATCATCTGTCTTCATGTACAGAATAAATTGTCTAACAGCTGGTTCCAAAATAAAACGATACCAGGCAAAACATTGGAATAACTGTTTGTTTGTTTTTTTGGTGGAAGCTAGAGAGAGAAGCCTCTTCTGAAACTGGCCAAGTACCCAGTAGGCATTGCTACTTTTTTCTGGTTTTCTGGTGAACTTTTCACATGGTTTCAATGATAGGTCATAACCACTTTGTTAAATGCTCCAGTGACAGTAAACATAGCAAAAATACTTGTCTAGAATACATTGTGCCTTAAAGCCCTCTCACTAGTTCAGGAAAATTGTGGTTAAAAACTGTGGCATTTGGATGACCTTCCTTTTGCTTTTCCTCCAGCTAATACTAACACTCAATTCTAGTATAAATAAAGGCGAACATTAGTGATAATAATCTTTCAAACTCAGTCACTGACTTGTTTATAGCTAGGTTGGTACTTGAGGGATCCAGTGCAATTTAAAAGGCAATAAATTGAAACAAACTCACTCCATTTTGGAGTCTGTTTATGAACTCTTTTAATTTGGTGTCATATTCATTTGGGGAGAATTAGATTATCCTATTCATTAGATGCAGTGGCTAGTGATGAATGGAACAACATTCCACATCAATGGCATTAATTGAATCCTTGCAAGCACAGATAATACCCCTGCAGGAAGCAGGAGAAGATGGAAAAGTTCTCCAAAGTAGGTCTGCAAATATAGTGAGGAGGGAGCACTACTGGATAGCCCAGATTGCTGGCAGCAGTTGAATGCATTCCATTTTTGTGAGACTACTTAAAGAGCAGTGATGATCTCTAGGCACACAATTAAGATTGGATCCCCATGATGCTAGGCATTGCACAAGTGCACGTTAAGGGGAAACTCCTGCCCCAAGGCTGAGTTTAAACAGAAAAATCACACAATGTACAGGACAGATGATAGATCTAACCAAGGGGGAAAAAGGCGGTTTAGGGTGTGGTTTTATGCTACAGGTGACAATTATGTCATTATGTTAGCTATGTGCTAGCTACCCACTGCCCTAGCAGACCTGATGTACTTCCTTTTCTCTGGCACTCACCTGACTCGGTGATGAACTGCTGCTGGGGACAAACCAGCAGAGAACTTACACCAGTATTTGTAGCCTGAGGCTGCAATTTGTTTCAAGGGGTTGCCTGAACAGACTGAACAGCTCACTGATGGTGAAAGCAAGCTGTTCCACTCCCCTTTCCCTGCTCCCAACCACGTACTCTTGCCTGTCGCTGCTCCCAGGCTTTGCCTGACCATGTGCCAGCCCCAACAGCAAAAACCTGGCACAGTGCTTCCTTGCCCGGGAAGGGACTTGCCCCAGCTTAGCCTGAGATCACAGCCAAGGCAAGGGAGAAATCCCTTTCAGCGGGCAGAGAGCTCTTAGTTCAGTGCAGTAATAACAAACCTGCCTCCTTCCCTTCCTGCCGGCTCTGAGCCCTGTCCTGGTGGGACCACCAGGCTGCCAGTACCCCTGCCGGGGACAGCGGGGTAGCGAAGGGCCGTGCCAGTCGGCCCACTGGCTGCCTGCCTTGGGCTTTGACGTTGCACCCTCACAGGTGTTTTAAAAACGGGACTCCACCTCAGAAAGAATAGGAAACATTTTCAACATGTCTTGTCCAGGATCCCCCGTGATGTCTGAAGCAGAACCAACGAGAGAGTACAGGTCTCCTGAGCTGCAGGCTGGTGCCATAACGAAATCCTTCATCTCAGGGGAAATTTACTTTGTTTCAGAGGGAAGCCATAATCAAAAAGACTGGCAAAATTGATTTAAATCTCAGATTTTTAACAAGATGCAGATGATTTTCTCCTAACTCTTAAATAGTACATGCTTGGGTCTGTTGAGGGTTTCTCAGAAATGTGTCGTTCTTCCAGGGACTGTGTCCTATTGATAGAGCCATAAGCCACTGCCAATTAATCAGGGCATAATGAAATATTAAAAAATGAGCATGAGCTTTTCATGCCAGTCCTCTTTGATTCATGCCTCCACTATGATTCATGCCACTCCTCTTTCAGATGAGAAGCTGTTTGTTATGAGCAAACTACTTTATTGTCAGTGAAAGGTGAAAACCAGCCCAGGACATTGATGGGCTTAGGTGCAAAGGGAGCAGGAATCCAAGCGTCATTACATTCTGAGTTGCCTTGTTGCTTTGTGGAAGAGACTCTGCTCTTACACACCCCAATGGCACAAAGCAGTGAACAGGGGCAAAGTGGGTTGAAGCAACTGTGCCCTAGCTGTATGGGACCCCCTGAGATCCCTGATGTGACCTATGAAGTCCCTGCTTTCCTGAAAGATCCTTTCTGTCACTGATGTGCTTCCAGTTTGCAGGCAAGGGACAGGTATCCTCAGCAGCGTGTGCACCAGGACAGTTCTCCTGGGGGAATTCAGGGGCAGTAGTTCAAGGGATTCTTCCTGAATGTTTCCAACACATGCTCCAAACCTTCCTGTTGGGTAAATTAGAGGGGCAGGGCAGTACATGTCGGGAAAGATGACGATTACTCAAGCAAAAAGGAGGCGCCAGAACTGGCCGCTGGGAATGCTGATGACTCTGAGCCCTCCCATGGCACGTCCTCTGCCAGGAACAGGAGGGCTGGCAGGCAGTAAGTAGCACTGTCCTCATTCTGTTGAGGCAGAAACAGAGGTGAGTGACCGTTTCAGGGTCAGCGGTGGAGCAGGGATTAGGATGCAGTTTGTCAGATCCTCAGACAAATCACCTGCTCCTCTCTCTGCTTGTGCTGGGCTATGTTTCTGTGCACTCTCAATACTGCAGTCCTGAGAAAGTGCTCCCAGCCAGGGTCTCAAATCGGTTAAAGCAGTAATAGCCACAGAGGGAGCAACATGGGCATCTATAAAACTAACCATTTCAGAGCACTAATCTCATCAGCAAGCTAATTGCAAATATTGTATCTAAGAACATTTCCAGCCATCTGCAGGAAGGGAATGTCACAATGCTTGAAAGGCATCATGTATTTATGATAATGTCTTGCTGATAAATAAGCCTGTGCAATGAGTTTTAGATGTCGTGATGATAATCCTGCAAAACAAACATCTTTTGTTGTTACTTGGAGGTATTTACACAACACCTGTATTGTGGTATCTGTATACTTCCTTGTGTGTGTAAAGTCCTGTTACATTTCACCTCTGTTTTAGAGTGTAGAACTGAGTGGATATGGGGACTGCTGCTACTCCCTACAGTAGGGCTTGACTGTGCCTGCTGTTACAGAAAACCTGTGACTTTGTAGAGTGCAGAAGCCATACACACAAGTGAAGCCTGTTTCACTGACTCCAATGATGTTCTGCTGTTTTATAGCAGCTGAAAATCTGGTTTTAATTCAACCAGTTGTCAATTCCCAAAGGCTGAGCAAGTCCTGACTGCCTGGAAATGGATTTTTTAAAATAAAACACTCTTCCAACCTCCCCTGCCAGGGTAGCTGCCACTTCATCTATCATAACCTTTGCCCTGCTTTCAAGATTGTTGTGAGGCTTTATTAATGCTTGCAAAATATTGCCACGTGTTTTGCAAAAAGTAGTTTTTTAAGTATGATGCACTTTCACTATCTTTAATGCTGAAAATAAAGTCATAAAATCAGGAAGCACATTGGTTGCAGTTTATTGGGAACACCTAAGTATAAAATAACCACCTGAGGCATCAGGGCATGGAAAGATAAGAAAATCAAGCTTCATCTAATTCCAATCTACAGTAATTGATTGAGGCATGCTAGGGAGGGGCTGAGAAGACTTGCTCTTCAATTATGCTATTTAAGGGGCTGGACAGGGTTTTTTTATGTAATTTGCTGGAGAAGGTGGGTCTGAAAAGAGGCAAGGAATTAGTATAGATTTTACTGCTGAAGCCTAGTACATTTCGCTCTAGAGTAATATATTGTTGGAGACCTAATGAAAGGTCCTCTCTGTTATGACTATTTTGGGTTTTTGTCTTGTTCTGAAACACCTATCACTTACAGAGATGTTCATATGGTGCTATGGAAGGCTAGGAGGTACCTCAATGAAAGCCTTCTGGTCTCAAGCCTAAACATTACCTCATTTGCATGCTAACAGTGCTCCTTTATCTGAACTGTCTTTTCTTTCTCTTGGATTTAATTTGCCTGATGCAGATACAAGTAGCAATTACAGCCTGAATACTGAAGCTCCTTTTAATCGTTTTTGGGCTATAGCTTGGTTGTTTCTTTGATCCTGGTATTCTTACTCTGCAGCTCGTCCTGATTCCTGTAGATCCTTCCTCAATGTGGATCACTGTATCCTGCATGAAGGTCCTTGCACAATGACGCTTCTGTCAGGTATTGCAATTATGTCGCTCTTTGTGGTTTTGGGTTGCATTTATGCTTCTCATAGCTGCCTTGTGTTGTGAGCTCACTGTAATGCTGGAAGGGCATTGTCATCTAGCAGCACCAGCAACCATCGCCTTCCTCAAAGGATACTATAGTATCTTATAATGGTACCTGAGAAGATGGACTTGGGCATCTGCCTTAATGTTGTGGAGAGCAGTACCTCAATGTACCTTGTGCACCTGCGTTATAAATATTCCTGAGTCTGTGCAGGGACCAGGCTCTGTTCCTCAGGGTTATAGCGCATAGTTTAAAGACTCCACAGCCACACAATATTGAACTAACTTTGAATAAACAAATATTGCAATACCTTTACAGCGCTCTAGTGCTCAGGCATGACAACGGCAGGACAAGAAGGAGAGATGCAGAGAGGTGTTATACATACTCCCTGGAATAACGATTTGTGGTGGACTTTACCAGTTTTTCTCTTCAGTGATAATTTACTAGCTTGTGGCTGTTTACCCATGTACTTGCTCAGCTTTTATCAGCTGACACTTCTGACCATTTGAGCTTCATGTTGACTCCTTGGCTCTGGTCTTTTGTCACTGAGGCAAAAACAAAAAGTAATTTTAATAACTAAATATGTTTGTTTGGATTTGTTGATCAAACTCCCATTACTTACTGGGCGTTACTTAATGTTTTCTCTCAGTGTTGTGTAGGACAAACTAAAAAATGAAGCTGTCATACTCCACTGTGATCCAGAGAGGAACTGAGCCAGCTAAATACAGTCATGCAAGCTGGAACACAAACAACATCCAAAACACACAGTAGGAATTACCTCTAACACAGTAGCACTCAAAAAAACCATGCCATACATTTGCAATAACTACAGAGGGTCAGGTTCTCAGCTTTATGGCTCGTTGGAGAAAAAGGACTTGCTAATTTATTCTTGTTAGTACTTCTATCAGGCTGTACCTGGCTTCTTGCACTGCACTCTCCCCAGTATTCTAAACTAAGGAAAATCCATGGTGTCAAACTGGGAATGAGATAAATTTTTTTCAGAACTTAAAAGCCACAAGTTCAATGTGAGGTGCTTTTCCTCCATTTCGTCTGGGATTTAAACCTTTGTAATAGAAGCTTCTATAAAATGCACTTTCGGGTGCACTTGTGATCATCTGCAGCAATTGTAAATACTGCAGTAATTCTTCTAAGACTAGTCAAAGTATTTTATTCAAAGTACATGTGAAGTACCTTCTGCCTTATCATGACACTGTCTGCATTGTCAGGATGGTGCAAAATTTTTCATTTCCTGCTCCAAAAGGCTGTTGAGTTCTACAGAACGTTGTTAAACTGATGTAACATTTAACCCAAGGGCTGGTTGTGTTTCAGGTGTGGATAAAGTGGTTCCTGTAAATAAGGTTTGCAAAATGCTTTCTGTCTGAACAAAACTATGGGCCAGTTTTTATTACATGCCATTATTATAATTATAGGATCTTCTGCTTAATCAGGATGTGCTTAATTAGGATAGCCATTTAATTGGGACATCTCCCAAGGAACCAATTTACCTTAATGTTATTAGTACTATCTAATCAGGGCAGCTTAGAAAAAAAAATATTCTTTTAAAAACTAAGACCACAGCAGAGGAAAAGATGAGCTGATGTTTTGCTGGTCAGTCCATTCCCTGAAGGTTTGGATTGCAGCACGGCTCAAGCAGCTGTGAAGACTGTCTCCTTAAAGTAAAAGAAGACAAGCATGATCCTTCTGTTGTGGAAGTTCCAGACACAACCTTCACTCCTGCTTTGGCTGCCACGTCCTTACACCACAGTACCCTGGCAAACGAGACCAATGAACTTCATATTGTAGCCAACAGGGAAAAAGTCTCTGACAAATATAATGGAAACATAGATGTGGTGGGGAATACCATCACATCGTAATCTTAGGATCATAGAACAGTTTGAGTTGGAAGTCACCTTAAGGATCATCTAGGTTCCAACCCTCCTGCCATTGGGGTATCTGCAAGGATATGAAATAAAGCAACAAGTAACAGGTCTCAGAAGGGGACTTGTTCAAACAGATTCCCAATGAAAATGTTTGTCATTGAGCTTTTGTTCATATTTTAGTAAAAAAATCTGTTCTACCTTGGATTTTGAAGTCACTGTCATGGTTATACATTCACCGTTGCCTGAGGAGACAACACCAACAAACAAAAGCTGCTGTTATAAGGAAACAGAGTTATGCAAGTCAGGCCTGAATTTCAATAAGAAGCTCAAAGGCACTACCTCCTGTGATCAAACTTAAGACTCCTTCTTGGCCTGTGAGGTGACACGCTCCCAGATGGGCAACGTGGGCCTGCAGCTGAACTAGGGCTGAATTTGCAATTTCAAATGCTAGTGAGAAACTTGGAGTGAACAAAGTAGGGGACAGACTTCCAGGGGATGTAAATCAGTGATGTCCCATTGCAATTGGTGCAGACAGACTGGTCTTCATGTGATGAAGATTATAGCTTAAGGCAGCAAGATGAGGCAGTGATACATCTGCTTGTGCAAGGTGGCAGCACTGAACGAGGCTGCCCAGAGAGGCTGTGGAGTTTCCATCCATGGAGGTATTCAAAACCCATCTGAATGTGGTCTTGGGCAACTTGTTTGTAGTGATCCTGCTTGAGCTCAGGGGTTAGACCAGATGACACCAAGAGGTCCCTTCCAACCTCAGCCACTCCACGATTTTGGGAAGGTTGTGGCCACACTCCCCTCAGTATGGGTAAAGAACCAATCCTGACACCAAGGGTTTAGTTAGGTACAATGTTGACTTGCATGATGCTGGCTTAAGAAATCTCAGCCTCCAACATTCTCCCTCCTCTGCTTTTTTTCATGCTGCAAGATCACTGTCTCTTTACTTGGGGTGATATAACTACTTATAGGGCCACAGCATTAACTGGATCAATATAAGACACAGTTAAAAATAACAAGTTTTCTTCTTTTAAGAATTCTTATTTTTAGGGTTATTTTTACATGTGTGTCAGTTCAGCTGTGCATCTCCTGGCTTTGCTGGCATTTATGGTCTTAGCACATGGGATGATGAACAAGTGGGTTGGGAGAATGCTGGAAAGACACCAGCATATGATGCCTGGATCCAACATACCATATAACTGCACATTGACTTACACCATCTCTCACTGCAAGCAGAAATATCTGTTATTTGATAATAATTAATTAAAAAATCATGCCTCTGTCTTCAGTTGACTGTACCTCTTGGGTACTCTTCTTATGGGGATAGGCATGCAAAACCAAGTATGCTTTCTTTAGGTGCACTTGAGGAGGTTTAATGGTTAACCAAGTAAGAATTAAAATTGCACAAAAGTATATCCAGCAAGTCCTGCACAGGTACGTGTTCCTCAAGGGCTGGATGGCTCATTAGTACTACAGAGCCTGCAAGAAATAAACTAAATCAAACTAAGTTAATTATAAAATCAAGTGATTCCCCAAGAAGGGGAATTGTTCTAATTGTGTGGCTGCCCGTCGTTATTCAGGTCACCTTGTACAGCCCTGTCTCCTTTTCAGTGCTCTTACTCCCTGAGCCTATTCTGGATTGAAGATGCTGGGGCTGCAGTTTTCAGAGGTTCAGGTTTGCTAGTGGGTTATGGGTTAGTGTGCTGCTGTAGGACTGGGTTCAACACCTGCTCAGGTACCTACTCCCTGCGTGACTTCTGCATGTCACCTTGGAGCTGAATTTACTATTAGATTTAGATGGAGCGTAGGCACTTGTATTTCAAAATGGGATCCTCAAAGTTCTTCCTAACTGTAGACCTCTGCTTTGTGCCACTTCCCTGGACCACCTAGAAGCCTGCTCTGGCCATGTCCAGAATCCCCTTGGTCTCATCACCACCTAAGAGTTGTCACCTTCCCAGTCCCTGCTGCTGCTATCTGCAGAGCAGGTGCTGCCAGCCTGTGTTTTCCAAAGCCTGCTCCGTTAGATGTGCATCAGTGGCTTGGGCAGGGCAACACACTTCCCCTGCGTTCACACTGTGACTGCTGAGCAGCTGCTGTGCAGGCAAGACCCTTCTTCACTTCCCTGCACAGCTTCTGCAGTAGCAGAGAGCTGCATTTGTAGTACAGGTAGATAAGCAAAATTATCTATCGTGTCTTCAGGGCTCTGGAAAGAGAAAGGTAAGGTGTTAAACCGATTTAATGTGTTAGTGTATTCTGTTCCCAGGAGTTAATTATCTGCACATCACTGTTGTCTCACGTGGCAAAGAGCAGGTGCTCTCCAGCTGCGTGTCTGCAGCCCCGAACGTGTGTGCATATCCATGCATGTGTTTGTGGCATGTAGGAAAACACACAGTAGTGTCCAAGTCAGTGTCCTCCTGCAGATAGAAATAAAGTTCTCTGTAGCTTCCTACGCTTAATTTCTGTGTACTGTGATGGCTCTGGGAGGCCTGGAACTCGTCGTAGGAGTTGCTGCTGGTAGTTATTCACAATTAATGCATGTTAAGAGAGGATGCAACACAGATTCTTTCCTAACAGGGCAGTAATTTGTAAACCTCTATTAAAACACTTGACAGTGTTTTCCTGACGAGATATTGTAAATGCTATTTAAAAAGAAGTTTCATAAAGAATCGTTCCTGGAAGCTGGCACTACTTATTGGCCCCATATTTCTTATTAATTTGTACTTAATTATAAAAAGAAACATCAAACATCATTTCCTCTTAATATAAAATGGGAGATTGCCACTGATAAGCATGCTTAAAATAAGCATCGCAGTTGTTACTTTCATATCCTAACTATAATAACAGACCATGGACACAAAAATGAACACAGCCAGTGCAGCTAATGGCTGAATCATAGCAACAGCATAAATTGATTTGTTTCCAGGTCTAAAAAAACTGGTAGAGAATTTATGTAATCTCCTAGATAAAAGAGGATTAAGGTTAATGTCTTAAATCTGGTCCTTATGCTCAAATACAGATGCCTGCTACTACCTTTCATGTGAATTCTATTTGTAAAAAAGTGATACTGAGTTAAGCTGGTTGAAATAAAGTCACATTCCTTCTTTTTATGCTTAAGAGAACCTATTGGCTGCTCTGTACTACACCAAATCATACCATTTACTACAGTCCAGTCACAATAGTGCATTCATGTGTGCTTTACAGTGTTTATTATTACGGTTTATGTTCTTTCTAGTGAACCTAATGTCTTAACTTAGGAAGTGCTGCATAGTAAGAAGTCTAAAACCAAGCTAGTTCTTTTCCTGACATAATTTCAAGTAAAAAAAAATAATTAGTGCATTCAACCTGCTTGCAGAATGAGGGACTGTTTTTCATACTTGTGAGTTATTGCTTGGAAATTGTCAAAATAAAGTGGATTTTCTTAATGATTTTTTAAATGTGTAGTGTACACTTGTTCCATGACCCAGACCCCAAGAAATTATATGGGCTTATGATTTGTCTTTATATATAAATTTTAATCCTGCAGTGTTTGCATATTGTTACTCTAACAGGCTGAGGTTTGTGAGAAACTGATCATTGAAAACATTTTGAAGCATAAAGCCTCATATTGTCTTCGCTTAAAGCTCAACCTTTGCAGATCTGGAATGTAATATATTCATTTTGCAGTGCAAAGAGCTGAGCATGTGCTGGATTAGGGTTTTGTTTGCAAATATTGCTTGTTGCTCTGAGTGCAGGTGGAACACTTCCTTTTATTTTAGCCAAATAATTCTCTGCTTCCTTCCTGCACATAGTAAGATACTCCTTATTTAGGACCGCTCTGCCCTGCCGTCTGTAAGCAACTCAGACACAGAATGCAACTACTCTGCTGTGAAGCTTTCCCTTGCAATGCCTGGGAAATATATTCACCCTATTAAGACCCATTTTTCATAGACTATTTCTGAGGGAGAAAAACTGTATTAGCAGTTTGTAGATGTAACGGCAGACCTTTTGGTCTGCTAGTGAAGGTTAGCTTGTTTGGTGCAAAGTTGTGGGCGTGCCTGCGTGCGTTGTTGTGTGCCGTGTGGGACTTCTGCGGTGGCTTGTGGAAATGTGGGTGGTTGTGAAAGGTTACTTCACTATTTGTGATGGTATAGCTGTATTTCTGGTGAATGGAGTTGAGTACACGCTGAATTTTAAATGGCCCTGGTGTCATTAGTTGATTTAATCAGCTTAAAAAGTCTAGTGCCAGCCAGATTCTGCTATCTCTGAATGCCGCGAGCCTTCCCAAAACACAGGCACAGGGGGTACATATGTATTAGGCTCCTGAAGCAGTCTGTGTATTTGCTGTTAGTTTAAACAAAACTTACTGCTTGGCTGTATTAATTCCTGTAAATATATATAATACCTGGTGAGGAGACCAGAACTTTCTAGTATTTTTCAGCCATCTCTGCTGTGACTGCAGTGTGTTTCAGAAAGGGGTTATGTTGGTCTTTAGGGCATCAGGAATTTCCCTACATTCTGTCTTGAAGAAATACATGGTGTATGTAATTACTTTTAGTCATTAAATCAGCCTATCAACTAGATAAATCAATGCTCATTACCTTACTACAGGCATAGCATGTGATGATTTTGCATGCATGCATGCATTTTACATGCAGTTACCTTGTAACAAAATGGAATCAAGACAAATATTCATGAATGATGAAGTAGTATTTGCCCACTAGCTGCCAATATGGAGATTCTGTATTCCTGTAGTCTGGATAAGGAACACAGTAATTCGTGAGCTAAAATTACAATATTCAAAGGACAGAAATTTTTCTCTGGGACTTTAAGGACAAAATTTACCTGTATTTTTAAGAGTTAAAGTGCAAGTTTTATGTTCTCTATGTCATCATAGCTTTTGACTGACAAAATAAATCTTTCTACTGCCAGAGGCTGTATTTTGAGCCTAATAAAATGAGGCTGTATTTGCATTTGTGATATTCTACAAAAAATACTTGTTCACATTATTATGTCATCATGTTTAATATAACTATTTTGCTAATCGGTAGAAAAAATATGCAGTGCTGTATTTTCTGTGTACCATGACTAAATATTTTTTTTTTATGACTGGTAATCTGCTTTATAGTTGCTATTGAACAAAGTATTTTCTGTCATATGGGATGTATACCATAGCACTATTTAACTGAGCATTTTTTTATAAATGGGTGGTAGGGTCGCATCAACTTAAGTTCTAAAAAAATGTAAAAAATCTCTGAAATTCAGTTTCATCCCGGGTTTCCATCATATAATCTCTGTGCTGCTACTGGATTTCATGTTTATTAAGCATTTATTGGAAGGACAACAAACCAATTCTGACTAAAGTCTAATGAGCGTTGTCTGACAGAAAAAGGCATACAGAAGTATAAATCTCAGGCTTATTCTACTTATGATTTCTTGTGGTCAAAGAAGTAACTTGGTAAAGCCAACTGAGAAAGTGAGGGAAGGTCATGAAAGCTATGCGGAATGTTGATGCTTATAAAATGTAAACCTAGATTATCCATGGCACTAAGCAACAGCAATTTCCATTGAAATCAATACTGGCCGGCCAGTATTTAATTAGAAATTTGAAGAGAACGGCCTGTAAAAGAAATGTCAGGTGATCTTGTAAGAAGACACACAGGTCAAAGTAAAAGAATCCCTTAAGAAGTCCTTAGGATGTGACGTCTTAATTTACGATAAGCTCTTAGACTGTCATACAAGTGTGTACGCCGCGTTTGCAAATAGCAGACCTGCAGTGCAGACCCTGACTGACTGCTGTCACAGCATCATTCCCAGCTGCTGTCAATGATTACATCACATTTATGACATACAACAGCATGCCAGGCGGGTAGGAGACACTGCCATTGCACTCTTTCCTTGTGTGTGTAAGTGTAATAACAAACCTGGTTACAGCACAACCTATGGGCATCTCTAGTGCTTTGGTTTACCTTCAGTCGAGGCAGGTAACCCAGGTCAGAGAAATGTACCAGTTCTTTTAACCCAGTCAAAACTTCTCTGAGGTTCAATAAAATTTTGATAAATGTCCCACATAGGTTTTCATCTCGGCAGTTGTAGTTACTTTCTGGTTGGGGTTCTGGTCATGGTTCAGGATTCTATGTCATGTAGGACCCAGTTTCCTGTGCAATCTGGGAACATGAGCTGAGTCCTGGCATTGGAATATTCCAGTGTCCCACGCTGAGTTTTTGATACTTACCCTGTCCTCTCCTCCTTGGCTGGCTGTCCTGTATCATTGTCTGTCCTTAGGAATCATCAAGCTAGTAATCCTTCCTGTATCAATGTCTCTTATCATACAGCATAACTTGCTTTCTCTTGATAAGTACTAGTTGAGAACTAAATCTTTTGTACATTGTTCTATGTATGCCATTTTACAGAGGCAGGCACAGAGAAGTGAAGTAACACAGGCAATATTATTTTATTATTATTAGACTCCCCACAGTGCGCCACTTATATCACAACAGTAAGTTGTTTTCTTCCTGTGAAAATCTTACTGTCTTCTTACAACATGTCACAAGAGGCAGGATTATAAACAGCTTTACAAAAAAAAAAAAAAAAAAAAAAAAGGCAGGGTAAGGTCTTAGAATTGTATGGACTCGTGATTTGCACAACTGCACATTTCCCCAGCATTGCTTTTCTAACTCAGTAGCAGAACTTGGTAAAGAGCATACTCAAAAGCATCACCTGTATACAATGAATACAAAATTGCTTGATCCTTCTTGGATGTGAACCTTATTTGTTATTTACACATGGATAAGATGTATGCAAGCTATTTTTATTTTGTTACCCTCTGCTGGGACTAAAGAGGCATAACCCCCCTTGGCTGCATTAAGACCTCAAAGTGACAAATGAAATAGCTCTTTTTACCACACAGGCTTAATTGCATCCAGCCTTGTGCCTTTGCCTTCAAAGGGTACAGGGAATAGTTGCTAGAGCAGTTCTTGAAAACTAGCAGCATTATATGTATTACTGCGTTTGTGCTCAGCTGCATAAGCCTTGATGTCCACACAGAATGAAGAAACGGTGATAAAGTCACCTTTCCTGGTATGGCTCTTTGCACCAGCAGGATGCCTAGTGTGTAAATTAACATAGGGCTTACATATGACACAGATATTCAGTCCTTTGGAACTTTATATATATACCCATCCACCCCACCCCCTGCAGGTTCACTTGAAAGTTTATTTAGTTACCTAGGGAATTTCGGAGGTTGGAAAACCTCAGTATGGATGGTATGTAAGTAGATGGATAGGCAGCGGCTGGTTGAGAGTTTTTTGGATCTGCATTTTTGCAGTTAGATTTATGAGTGCAGTTTGGTGGCTTTTAGTGTCTAAATTCTTTAGGTTATCCAGTCTGAAGTCTGTTAGCATTAAACAGTACTTGACTCCAAACTTGACGCTTCCCTTAATCACCAGAGGAAGATACATCTGTTTGTGTCTGCTTTACTGTAAAGTTGGATCTGCTTGCTTTGCATATTTACTTGTGCTCATGGCTACAAATGGCCACGTGAATTACAGTTAAACAAAGAGTCAAGCCCTGCTGATCTCTCTACCCTTTGCAGGAAGAACTGGGACCTGATGCACAATGTCAGGGCACAGCTCCAGTGGCAGGTCTGACATGCTGCAAGTGCTCTTTCAACAAGTTTTCACTCAGAACTAGTGACAAAGATGCATTAATGGAAGTACACATTCTAAAGGTAATTCCATTTCCATTTAAGACACTGGTGCTTGAAAAGTTGTATAGTTAAGATCATAAATCAGATAATCTTCTATGTACATGTTTAACAAAGTATTCTTATGGTAGCTTAACACACATTTAGTTAATTAAATGGTGTAATTATAACAAGTGCAGGAAACAGGCAGAATTGCTCAAGGCTAATTGGATTAAATTGATCCTAAATACAAAAACAAACTCTATGAAGTTTCAGCAGTATTTAAGCTCTCAAACAATACAACACAGTTTTGGTATAAATCAAGCTGATGAGGAGTTACTGTATTTTGTACTACTCAGCATGGCGTGGTTGTATCAGCTCTGGTTTCGGCTACAGTAGCAAATTTCAAGCTGCATATAAGATAAAATGAGAGTCCTCTTGTTCTGTGTTTCTGGTAGACTCAATGTCCATTCTAGAAATGACATTGCATACAAACAAAGTAATGGCATTTCATACAAACAAATCAAGAGAAACAACTTCTCATCGTACTGCGGCAAGTAACAAAGAGAAAAAGAAAGCAGAAGTCCATTTAAAAGAAGCAAAAACGTCTTGCCAGATAATTGAGGAAGATACAAAAGATAATTGCATGTAAACTCTCTTACTGAGATACACAGGTTTTGCTCAGAATTAGAAGGGGGGCTGCATTGAAACAGCTTCTGCCTTAAGACTCTGCACACAAGAATTCCAGTCCAAATGTGAAGTTTTGCCACAGATTTCTCTGCACCCAGCTCCTGGAAAGGGTTTTACTCCCATTTCTGCCAGCTGAGGATATGGACTCGTACCTGTTGATAGCTCTTGCCTACCTTATAGCATAAGGTTTTGCTCATCTTCAAATACTCAGTCCAACATCCATATTGCCTGTCAGACCACAGCATGGGACAATTTTTTTCCTCACCTATTTACCAATTAGTCTCATTTCTAGTTATCTGCATAACTATACATTGCGAGGCTTCAACTCAATGCAAACCCATTGGCTACAATGAATAGTGACTGCTTATCATAGCATAATTCAGGTTAGAAGTTTCCTCAGGTGGTCACCCAGTTCAGTCTTCTGCTAAGGTTAGTTTAACAACTCGGGACAGAATATGCTTCCGCTTTTCTTTAGCATTGACCTGGTTGGCCTCCTTTTTACATTTGCTGCCTTATTTTTTTTTAAGCTATTCCTTAGTAAGGGCTTCTTGGGCATACCTGCTTCTTGGTTTCTCAGTAGTCACTGAACAGTATCTCCGGCTGTAGAGGTTAAAATGAGTTTATGGTTTGTAAGTTTTTTGGTCAAAGACAAAATACCATAAATGTGAAAAAACGTAACCCTCACTTTAGCATTTGGCAATACTACCTATTTACATGTAGCTTGGCTTGAATTGGACCTGGATTCCACTTGTATATTTTTATTGACCTTGTACTGATTAGTTGGAATTTCAGCTCCATTTCTGTTGCTGATGCCAGCGAGTGGGAACTGACACCTGGTTTTATTTTAATAGGAAACCAAAAGCCTCCACGCATATGCTTATTTCTTTGTGAGCATACCCACTCTGAAAAGATATGGTTTCTACAAACATTTTCATGCCCATTCTGACCTTCTGAATGATATACTTTGCAATTAAAGTACCAAGGAGCTGCTGAAACAAAGTGACATCTTGCCACCGAGACCTGAAACAACTCCAGTAATCCAGCTGTCTTCTGATGATGGCATGCAGTTTTGGCATTGCAGAGCTTTTTGACTGACAGTAGCAGGAATTGCAGTCAGTCAGACTTGTTTCCATGTAGATTTACAACCGTTTTTCTTTTGCTTAAAAATAATGTTCGGCATCACCTCAATGTGTTTTAAGAGTTTAATCTATTGAGTAACGTTTTCATTTGTTGCCATCCCTCAATAAGAAACTGTCGTCTTTACATACCAGGGGTCACTGGTCTGTGATCCTACGTGCAGAGGCAATGGCTATTCCCAAGCCTGTGTGACAGAGAGAGGTTTCATACAAACATCCAGTTGTTTGATGTGAACGAGATCTGCTGAAAGATTACTGTTACCTAATGGGCTGTGAGAGCTGGTAAAGCACAAAATTTTATATACTTACATATTTCTGTTCCACTGGTGTGTCAGCCATGCATAAAAAACTTACTAATACTGAAAAACGGAAGGTCTTCTCTAACGCAACTTTTGGCAGCCTGCCGTGCTGAAACTGGAAGTCTGGGTATGCCATGGTAGAGATGTGAGATGATGAACCTCGTGTCTGTCTATGTGCAGCCACAGTTTAGTTACTGATCTGTTAGAGCAGCCACATATACATCAGCCCAGACTCCTCAATGTCTGTACCATCTCAATGACATAAACAACTTGTGTACCACAGCAGCTACTCTATACATTAATGACCTTCCTTTGCCTGTTCTTCCAAAAATCAGGCAATAATGGGTTCCTGTTCACATCCCAGCTATGGCATCACCAGTTGCTTTTGATACCTACAGGTAATAATTGGTGTGTAGTGGCAGTACATCCCTCTGAAATGTTTTCTACTAGCTAGATAGAATTATGTCTGCAGTTCGGCATCAGTGAGCCCTTGGAAATTTCAGTCTGCATGGTGGATAAAGGCAAATGATCATATTCTTCCATTGATGCAGTTACTGAATTATGCTGGCAGCTCAGAATCAGTGACTTCACTTCTTTCTTGAAGTTGCTATTTAGGAAACCATAGATAACGGGGTTGACACAGGTGGAAGCCATAGCTACCAGGTGGCACAATGAGAAGATCAGATTGTGGTGGCAAGGAGAAATGATTTTGTAATTCCAGTCCACAATGGTGTTGAAAACATGCAGTGGTAGCCAGCAGACAGCGAAAGCAGCAACCATGGATGCTAACAAAATATTTATCCTTCTCAACTGAACTGCTCGGTTGCTATATTCGCTCTTCTCAAACATGTCCTTTCTCTTCTGTAGATGTAAGTAGATACGCAGGTAGCAAAGTATGATGAAGAACAGTGGGATGCAATATTGCAAGAGCAGCAAAGCTGTGGTGTAGATAAGCCTGTGTTGCTCAGAAGGCCACGAGTCAATGCATATGGCCTTGTCAGTGGAAAAATTCATGATGTGTGAGAGCTGCTCATACAAATCATTAGACAAGATGGATGTGGTCAAAAAGGGCAGGGACATGAGACATGCTAAAGTCCAAATTACTCCAATTCCTAGATAGGCTTGGGAGATACTTGGCCTCCAGCCAGTCGGGTTTATGATGAGCTGGTGTCTTTCCAGAGCAATAACAACAAGGGAAAGAATTGACACTGTCACAGATGCACACTGAGTGAAAGAGGTCATTTTGCACATAACTTCTCCAAATATCCAATAGTCCATCATAGTGTAAACAACAGTGAAAGGCAGACAGACAAGACACATAAACAAGTCTGAAATTATTAAGTTGGAAATTAGGATGTTGGTGACATTGGCCTTTTCCTTCTGCCTGGCAATGACAGCAATCAGACAGATGTTTCCTACAATGCCTAGGACAGTCTCCAAGCTGTAAGAGGTGGCCAGAAAGACAGTAAGGTCAGTGATATTCCTGCACTGATTAGAAATGTACATGGGGAAGCTTCGGTTTGAGCTCCAGTTCTTACTGTTCAGGAAAGGAAAACCATCATTAACAGCCCTTGTCTTATTCATCTTGAACCCCAAAATATTTATCCAAAAAGGTGGTAGTCAAACAGAATCCAGTTCTTCTGGAACCAACCTAAATAAGGCTTTATCTGGTCTGTTTAATCGTGGAAGTTCTAGGTGTATCTGCAAAGGAAAGGAAAAAAAAGATTGCTTAGTTATGCTACAAGAAATTAGTCAAAAAGGTAGGGGGTAGACAGGGAAGAAAACAGCAGGGTTTCTGTGTATATTCTGCAGCTTCTTTTTATATAATTTATCAGATCATAAAACGGAACCCTTTGCTAAACTGTGGTATGGAAGTCTGTGCAACTTTATTGAATTATGACTGTATTTACTCATTGTAAGGTTGTCCCATGGACTTAAGAACATCTTCATTTAACTCAGTGCATTATCCTGAACTTCACTAATGCAGTAGTGATTCAAGAAAGCTGGATCCAAACACACTTGTGGGTAAAAATTGTGTGTAATTCTGGTTTTGCAGGGTTCTGATCCAAAACAGAGCAGAACACACATTGTGGGGCTGCATTTACCTTCAATTGAGCCAGACATCAATGTCAAAAGTAAGGCATGTTAGATGCATAAAGCCAACACTAAAATATCTTATGTGAGTTGATCTATGAAATGCATTTGTGATTGCAGCCGGAACTGACATTTGCTTGAGATGATCACCTTGCAAAAATTCAGGCTCATATCCTCAGGAGGCATAACATGGGACAATTTTGAAAAAGGTTAAAATAATTCAAAATCATTTCAACATTTTTCAGCTTCTACACAGCTGTGATAGGTCATGGGAACTGCAGTCCAGATTTCCTGCTTTCCCATTCTGGATGAACTCCAGTGCCTGTGAAGAACTGATGTCTCTGGGTGGCTAACGTGGCCACGACAAGGTTTATCAGCTATATAGTCCAGTCTCCTCATTTTGGCTTTAAGAGTAGGTGATTTTGATGTCTCTTAATTCCTTGTGAGAGACTTCTTATTGATTCTCTCTCAGCATAAGTTTGCTTTCTTTAACCAAGAGAATTCAAGTGTTGTAATAGTATGTACTGTCTCCTGGGTGCTGTTCCTGCACAGGCAGGGGAGCCTGCTGCCTAACCACTGCTGCAAGCTCCAAGCTAGGATTTTCAATGGGGTGTCAGGGAGCTGGACCCACAGCGTTAACTGGGGCTGCACACTTCTGGAAACCTCAGCCCTAGGGCTGACTGGGCTCTACCAGATGGCTCCTGCAAGGCTGTTGTGATCTGCCGTAACAGCGCCTGCTTAATAATGCTGACCCTGGAGCCCAAATCCTCCATGTCCAGGAATCATAGGAAAAAAATCTGACTCTTCTGGGAGTTCTCTTCAGGCCAGAGGCAGTTTCATGCTGTACAATAGCTTGTAATGTGAAAAGTAAGTAAATACTTGAGGAATGACGCTGTTTACCCATTGCATGACCCTTTCCTCAGCAATAAAATGCCACTCAAGTTTGTGGGGTTGTGAAAAACTTCTCAGCTTCAGAAAAACAAGTGGTCAAGATATGAATACATAAATAAAATGGTATAGTGAGCTTATCACTTTGTTTCAATAGCATTTTTGCCAGATGTCTGCATGCATAAAGGTAACCTGTACTGCACAGAAAAGCGCCCCCCATCCTACAGTTTTTTGTTTGCCTTGTCTTCTTTCTGAATTGAATTGTATGCTTCTAAAGATGTTGCCTCTCAGGAACTAATGAAAGCAATAGTGCACGGTAAATAAAAAGATGCTTTGGAATCATTGTTCTGCTTATCAGCAAAAATTAGTACAGTCAAATCTTTTGTTGCTTTGCTAGACCTGCTGATTTACCTGTCTGTATCTATCCATATTTCTGTCATCTGGCTGTATCCATCTGTCTGAGACAGTCATGTGAATAAAATAGTAACCTTTTCTTCCTCTTGTCCTTTCATTTCCTTAGTAGTTTAAATCTTGATTAGAGGACAAAGGAAATTTTCCAAATTGTGGATGTAGGTATGACTCTTTAGGTCCACTCACTTTTGTGTTGTTATTCAAGCCCTGTAAACTGATTTATTTTCTGGAACTAGAAGAAGAGGCAATGATGAGGTATGGATTGCTCAGTCACGTATGGGGAGGGTACGGTGGCCTATTTCAATGTGAAAATTGATATGGAATGAAAAACCATCAGCCAGTGCCTTAGCTTTTAATGATCGATGGCCAGTGGAGATGCTAGAAACAAAACAGAGCAAAGGGATCAGCAGCCTGTAATATTATTTGGTACTAAAGGAGCTCAGTCTTGGCATTTGGACAGAACAAACAGACTCTGCTGTAAACAAACACATGAGCTTTTTTACTACAGCCCCAGCCTAGTGTCCTTAGCTACGGTATCCTTGACAACAAACACATGGTTCTCTCTTGCTGCTTGAAAAATGTGTGCTGAGTTATTACAAACATCTGTGCCCCACAGAGTAAGCTCTCTCAAGGGTCCCAGACAGTTTTGGACATGTTGAGGCGCCACTGAGAACTACTAATGGTGAAGCAACCAAGGAAAGTAGCGGAGCCACCTGAAAAGCAGGAGCCAGATCCCACAGCTCTAAGGGGCACACTCCCAAGGAGAATGCCAAAGGCAGAGCATGGCTGTGGCTTATTGCAGATGGCAAACATGGGGATAAAGAGCATCTCTGAAGGCTCTGCAATGCCTTCTGTTGGGTTAGGAGTTTCCTCTCTTTTAACACCTCACATTCCATGGTGTCTCACACAAGGTGACTGCCAAGCACTTCTTGGGCGTTCATTCTCATGGTGCTGCCCAGAGGTAAGTAAGGAACTATCACCCTCTTACCATAGGTGACTCAGAGAAGGAGGCAAGTTGTCCAGTGTCTCAAGGGAACCTGTGGTGCACTGTGCAGTACTTAAAACTCTCTGCCAACCTGGTGTCTTGGAAAAGTCAGAGCCTGGATTACCTAGGTCCATAGTTCTCTGGACCTCTTATACTGGCAATCATAATGTAAAAAGAAGTTCTAGAAAAACAGAAAAATAACTGTTGTGGTGACATTATGTATCCTGTCATGGTATCCTTGGGTGGCAGATTCTCAAGGTTAGTCACTGCCAGTGTGTTATCTTAAGGTGTTTAACTGCCATTCAGTTTGGTCTAAATTAAGAGCCAGTAATAAGCAAAGTGTACATTTTCTGTTTAGATATTTGAATCAAATGTTAGCTAATATACTGAATCACCAATGCAGTAGGAACAAGGATGTTAGTCCCTTCACTGTATCGAAGGTTTGTCAATTACCCAGTGAAATACAGCAAAAACTTTATGGGCTAAAACAACCAGCTTTTGCCTCCAGAGAGTGAAGCAATGCTTACTTGGCTTGTAGGACTGAGAAGCACGTCTCCTAAATCAGTTTGCTGATGGAGTGGGGGAAAAGTTAGATAGTTTTTTTGTTTGCTTTTTTGTTTTTAAAAAGGAAAGAGTCATTCTGTTCAGAACCCTTAATGAACTTCAGGAAAGCAGTCAGTAACAAAAGCTAACGTGCTTGAAAAGTAAGGGTTTTCTTTTCTAATTGATGCAGCATGAGACAGTTTCTCTAAAAACGAAGTGTCAGAAAAGTCTGCAGCAAATGAACAGGATACAGAAGGAAAAAAAGAAGGAGCTTTCAGATTTAATCTTAGTGTAAGTTCTATTCCTCACATCTTTTGCAAGCATTCATCACTCTGCTGCCTGTGTTGGAAGCCAGGAAGAACAACAGGCAAGGTTTGAAGGGTTTGTCTTGGTGAACAACATGGCCTCCTAAACTAACAGATGTCACTGAGGTTGTCTCAAAAAAAGGAAGCCAAGTAGTCAGTTTGAAAGACTTACCTCAGGGGGCTATACATTATTTCCCAGAAAAATTCCTCAAAAGGAAGGGAATTCTGCAGGGATGGGTCAGGGAAGAAAATTAAACTCTCAGTGGATTTCAGGGAGACCGCTAGACGGTAAGTGTGCCCAAGCACTTAATGCATGACTGCCTTTTTGAGACACCTCTGGACCTGAAGACATCCTATGAGATCCTTTATAAAATCTGTTTTCCTGGAGGCCAGATAAAGCAAGAGACTCCTACTGATGCCGTGTTCTATGTGCTCACTGGGAAAGGGCGGCTCATTCTTGCAAAGCTAATCATGATCATCCCCTCCCTGCACCAAAACCCTATCTCCATAGTTGTGATGGACAGTGTGGATCAATTTCCACATCAAACATAAGTCAAAGAAAAACAATATTTGTAGTGTTTGGCTTCATTATGTGGTACTTAGAAGCAATTGCTTATCTAGCTTAGAACTTAACTAGTTGCTCAAGCCATGTTTGCTGCTTTCAGTCCATAAGAATTCCTGACAGAAGCGATTCCTAAAGACATGAAGTGATTGTATTACTTCTTTAAAGAGTTATGGTGTTTATCTGAAGTAAAGCAGCTATCATCTGCCTCATGTAAACTAGAAACAAAGGAGCAGTGGAAAGGTTTAAGAGAACTCTGAAATTCATACTGCAGATATTAATAGAGGTGGTGGTGACTGACTAACAGCCTGACCAACTCCCCTTTTTGCTGGCAGTGACGTTATCTCAGTAAAACAGATTTACCCTGCTTAACCTTACATCCTAGAGAAAGGTTAAAAATTATTTGGCTATCATTACAGGTTCCCAGGAAGGGAACACTTAACTAGAAGAAGAAACCTGCCACTAAGTACGCACATACATCCTACAGCAATGTTAAATCCATAAGGGATTTGGCACAATGAAATTTAATGGTGGAATCTTCATCTTTGTTTAACTCTGTGTTGCAAAAATGTTGGGAGCAACTGTCTCAGGTCATTGAAAAAGCTATATATGTTAAAATTTCTAAAACCTGTATAATTAGGGTATGGAATGAGTTGTGTGTACTAATATGTTACAAGTCTATAACACCGGGGATAGTATAAATACCCAGGAAAGTGAGTATTTTTTCCCCTCTCACATCTGCATGTTCTCAGAAGGAAACCTTCTAAGGGCTATGAACTTATATTACGAGTTACCCTTCTCCAATCCTGCAGAAATCAGGGAGGTTTTGCAAAAGCACCTACTCCAACTTCTGCTTAAATTCATAATAACCTTTCCACCCACTCCACCTTTTATTTTCTGGTGAAATTCATAACAACCTTACCAAAGACACGGAGCCAGCTCACAAAGGTAAAATGTGACTAGCAGGTCAGCAGACTGGAGAACAGTAATTAGTCCCCAATTCCTCCAGAGTAAAGGCCATTGTGACTTGACCTGTACCCAAGAGAAAAAAATAATATTTTTACAAAGGTACTCTTTACTAAAGGAGATGGTGAATCCATAAATCATTGTAATAGACACATTAGCAGACAGCCAGTTAGGATATATGGAGAGTGTCATGATGTGTGTGGCCAGAAACTGCAAGGGCTGGGTGAGGAACAAGAAGTCTCAGGGGCTAGGAGATAAGTGTTTTCCAGTGACCAGTGGTAACCAGGAAGGCTTTTTGTCACACTGCAAGGTGGCAGGGAGCACACCTGAGCCCCAAAGAGCCCCAAGAAGCTGCCACCTCCTTCTTGCACCCTGAAAGGTTGCAAAGCTTTGCTCGTAGGTACAAAGGTTGGGCCTGTCATGACAACTCAGACTGGATTCATTCAATACAGTCAAATACAGTTACGTCCTTTTTTTTTTTACAATCAGAAGTGATAATTTGAATACAGAGATCTGAGCTTTTATCAGTCTGAAATAGATAATTTAGAAAATCCTTACCTGTTACTGACTGAGAAGATGACTGCTGTCACTGCACATTTCTGTCTTGGAAGAAAGAAGGAATGCTGTAGCAGCAAAGTAAGGTTGTCTGTGTCCTAGCAATCCAGCAGAGAAGCTCTCCTCGCTGTTTCTGTAGACAATTTGGATGACATCTCTCTCCCTCTCGCCCTCTCTCCCCCGCCCTCGTTCCTTCCCTCCCTTCAGCTTAGCCAATGAATTCTGCTCTGTGATGATGGTCCGAATTTGAAGTTCTGGCTCCCTCTGGTGTTACATAGAATGTCTAAGGCTGCTTCAGAGGGATGGCAACTCCAGTAAGAAGCTACGAAGCCGTCTGAAGCACCCGTGGTGCAGACGAGTGGAACTGGAGTGGAAGCCCACTGCAGCAAAGGGGCAAAACACAGGAGCAGAGCCTAACCCTGTTCTCCTTCCCTAGGCAGGACTTCTATAGGGGTCAAAGAGAATTTTGCCTTATAGGTATGAAAACGTTGCCAGTATCAGTTTTCTCAATTTTTCCATTCCATCACAGGCAGACTGATTCTGAAATTGTATTTTAGAAGGGTCCAGGCTACAAGTCTTTAAATTATGAAAGGGGAAGAGGTACACTGTTACTCAGGCAAAGAACTCAGAAACGTGAGAACAATGGAAATAGAGGAAAAGAAGGATTTGCAAAAGTGCCAATTTTTTTTTGGTTTCCCCCAGGACTTTCTCATGAAAAACCAAGGCAGAAATCAGAGTTACAAAGTTTTCTCTTGCATTGGGAAAATACACAAGCAGAATATTTCAATATACAGAGTATTTCCAAGGGCTATACCAGAATAACCTAATTTCAGTCTTTACTTAAAGGAGGTTTTAACCCGTGGTCAACTACTTTAGTTCAGTGGCTGATGCTATTCCAGGGCCCTTCTAAAGGTGCGATACATACTTGCAGCGAATGCATGTTTTCATTCGTAGGCATATAGTATGTCAACAGAAATTAAACATTTCAATATCAAAATATATACAAGTTCTTATCAACTAACTGTGAAAATAATTTTTCCTTTGTGCGGTATTCTTTCTTTCATTTTTTTCTGGTACCAGCTATTACAAATGGGCTCATGTACTTCAAGAGCTTGGCTGACATCTTTCATCATTAAAGAAGTAAACAAAGCAGAAGCAGGATTTTTTTAAGGTCTTCCTAGGGTATTTTGGCATTTCTTATGTCTTACAGTGCTGAAAAGTGTAAAACTGGAATCTGTGTAATGAGTGATGTAAGCTGGAGAGCGGTCCTTAGTTATGGATTCTTTCTTCAGGGCATGCTTGAGCTGCTGCATATTTTGTATTATTTTTCCCATCCCCCTTTTCAGGAGCTTTATTTACCAGCTAGTTTGAACCAGCACTCCATATCCCAGAATTTCCCTTTTACCCTAGGACCTCAGAAGGAGACGATCTTTCTCATCTGGGTAGGGAAGAGGACATGAAGCCTGTCCTGCCAAAAAGGTACCATGCCACATAGATGTTGAGCCTTTTGCCAGCTCCTCAGGAAGTGGAAGTTTCCCATCTTACTGGAGCCAGAAAAGCTGAAATTATTTATTTAGCTGGCCTGTTCTCTTCTGTTTCTTCCTTAATTTATTTATCACATATTTATTTGTTCTGCTGTTCGAAGTATGAAAGTCAGGGGACAAAACCCACTAGGAAACAGACAGTCCTATTACTGAGGGGTATTTTGATTTGTGAAGCTGCTCTTCTCGTCTCCCTCAGCTTGCAGCATTCCTTGGCCAGCCTTATTTCCACACCTTTCAATCACTTAAAGATATGCTGTGTCACTTTCATTCTCTCAATTCAGACATTCAGGCAGAGCCTGCAAACTACCAAATTAGCATCTGCTCTCTTCTTAAAGTCAACAGAGAACAGCTGCAGCACTGTTCCTGAAGGACTGCTGTGCTCTGCTACCCGGGGATCAGGAAATAACCGAAGCACCAATATTCTGCTGTGGCATCTGGAACTTTCTTCTTGACAGACTTTTAGGATGAGCTGCTGTAGCAAGATTCTGGTCATGTTTTGATGAGGTGAATAGGGATGAATTAGAGTCCTACTACGCGAATATTCTTTCCACATCCTGTCGAACTGCAGGGTGAAAATGCTTACTATTAACAAGCTAATGAGGGAGCAGCACCTGGGTCATTCCAGCCCCACACTAGTTCATGTACCTGGGACCTACACTCACACAGGAGCCACTGAGCGTAAGCCGGGTGATGCTGTGGGGCTGGAACTGCCATGCAGTAGCTCTCCAGCCTGTAGCACAGAGGAGACAATACTGGAGCTAGCTCAGAGTGAGAACAGCAGCAGCAAGACAGAGGTGCAGATGCCCGTTTCCTCATCCAGGCAAGTCTTGTAGGCTTGGTTCAGCACCCTGCTGGAAAGGATGCTGGTACCCAAGCTGGCTGGTTTGAATGTAGCCATGTTTAATTTCACTATATGATGGGGATAACTGAACATGTACCTGTGGAGGGTCTCTGTGAGGAACCTGACCCATTAAGGCTTTTACAAAATGCACAAGCAGTACGTGTGTGAGGGTGCATAAGGGTGGAAATTCCTCTATATGCAGGACAATTGCTACTGGGAAGCAGCATGGAAGTACTGTAGTCCCACCTATTGCTAGTCATGTGCTGGTTAGATCGGCCGTTTCTGTTCATATCAGTAGGTTTGCATTGATTCTGGCAACCCATGGACCAACCCCTGTTTGCTGTTGATAGGGAACGGAGCAAAGGAACTGCAGCTGGTATGGCATGGGGCTGCCCTGCTGCGCACAGAGTGATAAGGAGGCCTGCTCCCATTCTCTGTCCACAGCACGTGCTCCTGTTACAGGAGGGCACTGGGGAACCGTCCTGTTTTTTCTGCAGTTTATTTCCTAAGACAGTTGGACTCCATGGAGACAGCATGTTTCAAGGGGGTGCAGATGCAGGGGGAAGCAGTCTTCTGCTCTGGCCAAATAACTCCTTCCTGCAAGTGGCGATGGTGACAGCAGGGCCCCTACCAACAAACACTCATCGGGTGCAATTGAGCATTTCCCTGAGAGCACCAGGATTGTCACAGCAGTGGGATTACAGCTGCACTCTGGATGCTTTGAGGGTCTCCTCCAGCGCTTTTGTGTCAGGTCTTTGGCCATGTCAGCCCTCATTGATGGATCCCTGATGCTCTCTCTTTCTTCCTCTGAGCATGGAAATTCAGAGGCCAATTCTCCTACAGTACATTTAACAAATCTAATTGTGTTCCAGCATCTGGAGTCCTGCTCTCTCTGGCACTGTTAAACAGTGAGCAAACAGCATCCACAAAGAATAGTACCAGGTATTCAATGACAAAAGCATATGGAGAAAATGCACCGTGGAACAGTACATAGTTCATGTGTATGCCAAGCTTATTAGGTCTACACAGCATCCTTGCAGGTATTTTGCACAAGTCTGGTTTGGCTTTATTTTGTCAGAATCTCTATCTCGCTCTGAAGCAGAATTGATGTTTTAACCATTTTCAGCCTTCTCCAATTTGTTCATAACCCTCCTTCCTTGGGGAAGCTATGAAACTGCTGTATCTTCCCAGGAGTTTTTCTGAAGTGCTTAAATGATGTTCAAGCCTTCAGGAAAGTAGCCCTGTTACTCAGGGCCCCCTAGGAAGGCCCTTGTAAATGCATCTAGCATTTGGGAAGTGGATAGTATGTTCCCTTACATCTGTATCTATGTTTATAGCTATATCTGCATCTGTATCTGTATCTATCTGTGTGTGTGTGTATATATATATATATATGTATATAAAACTGGGTGAATTCCTCTGATCCACCTTCAGCAAGCAGAAAAATGAGAGTCCTTCCAGTATCTGCTACTCACAGGCTGGAAGGGTCATAACCAGCTGCAGTGATGTTCACTCCATTACTCCCAGGAAGGCACAGGGAGATATCATCAAAGGGAGCTGCTACTAGCTAGTTCTAACTAATCACAAGGGCCAAAGATTTGAGAAGCTGCCATTATATTTCTCATTTTACTTGCTTCCTGGAATCACCTTAATGACTTCCTGATAGTGCCTGGAGCCATGGATGGGTTTTCTTCTAACCATTGGTAAGCTGTTTTCCTCAGTATGTGCAGGTTTTCTACTTACATATGCTCAGCACCACACTTGAAAATAGACCATGTGAACGTGGTTTTCCACAACAGATATTAAAAATAAGCTGTTGTTTCCATCAGCTGAAATATTTAGTTGTACTACACTTCAGCAAGGTAGAGGAAAGACAGATGAAGAAAACACCTATCATGTTAGAGTTGAAAAAACACACTCAAATGATATATCTGGGCCTTTTAACCTGTACAGAGCTCTAGTTATAATTGCTCTTAATATTGTCTAAATATGTTTTATAGAATATTTCTCATATAACACATGTTCATGGACTTTGTACCAGGCACAGCATGGTGTCTGAAGTCTACAGAATAAACATGTTGTTTTCTGTGCAAACAGCTTTCATGGGTTGTTTGTCAGTGGACTTTGATCCAAACAAGATTACTGCAGGAAATTCTACGCCAGTACAGAAGGCTACAGAGCTATTTATATGGCATTTCTTTGCAGTAGGTTGGACGCTTAGGCATGAGCTTGCCTTTTTTGTAATATACCTGCCATCTCCTGGAGAATATGTTCCCTTGTGCATCTGCACTAATGGATTGACCTACACAAGGCACCGGGGTGGGGATGTGGGGGCAGGTTTTTACAGGACTGTTTTCTGCTTTCTTTCATCCTATTCTTCTAGTGCACGCATCCTTGGGGGAATGTCAATGAGTGTAATAGCATAATGAATCTTTATCTGGCAACAATTAATATAATACCTGTTACTCTAAAAGCTAGATAATTTCAAAATCAATAATTAGATTTACAAACATTTACAGACACCATGAATTCTGTTTTCAACAAGACCATTCAGTTACTACTTAGAAGGAAAAGCAGTGATTTGATGTATGTGAAAATGTATTTAGCTCTGGATCCCAACAGGAAAAAAGTCACAAAATTATCTGTGGTAAAGCTGGGTTACAAATGTGTGTGTTATTAAGACAAACCACCTAGTGTCAGAAATGAGATAGATGAGGCACAATTAGAGATGTAAAAGGCACAAGGTGAACCCGTTCCTCCTGAAACCATGCTGCCTTGCTGCTTTCTTCTAAGGGACAGATCCAGAGCATGTTCAACTTCTAGGGTAGGTGTGGAAGAGGAGAAATACATCACATGGTTTTAATCAGCTCCATTGTAGACTTTGCAGCTTATGTCAGGATTAGTCTTCTTCACCACTCGGATGGAACAGCTTTTCTTGTGGAATAGGCCCACACAGTTCACTCTGTCATAGTTCTTGGGGATTACGACCCTGTCATTGAGAAAGGCAAAGAGAAAATCAACGGCCAAGACATGGTCTGAAAAGGATGCTTACTGAGCCACAGGCATCCTGGAGCAAGCTACATCATGGATCAGTTTGACTCATTGATAACATTAATAGAATAACACAAAATATTAATAGAAGTGCTATGGATTATCATAGGAGGGATACAGAGCCCTGGTCATGGCTGAACAGATGAAGTGATTTCCCAATGTTTGTTCTGGTTTAAATGTGTTTCCCACTGGTCATTCTATTAGAGATTAGTATAAATTCCTGTACAGAACAAAACAAGGATTAATTCTGTCTTCCCCATTCCAAATAAGACTTTCTTGATAATAACAAACCATTTAAAGAGTGCTGAATCACCCCAAGATGAATACCTCCCTAATGAGTCTCTTCTCAGCACAAGCCAAATCCCTCCCTTCTACGGCTGAGGACAGCCAGGAATATTTACCACCAAGGGTTCCTTGGGTTGCATCCTTCTTCACAGAACCCTTATGGGACTCTCTCCCTCACCTCAAGGAGAATTTTGCCAGCCTTCTTGGCAGATACTCAGTTCACACTACTACATTCAGGAAGACACAGGTGTCCTTGGGATATCACCTGCCATCCATGAGGCAGGAACAAGTAAGAAGATTTAGAAAGCAAAGTATCAGAGCAGGGCATATGTCCTGTTTTGATGAGCAGGAAGGGTGGGTTCTTGGCAGCACGGGAAAGATGTGGAGCAGCTCTGGCCTCATTAGACATTTGCAGGCAGGCCACTGGTCTGATACAGGGCTGCAGAAACCCACACATATGCGTGTGGTGGTGTGTTTAGGTATCTGGAGACAAACTGCTGAACAGAAAGAGGAAGAAAACAGAGGGCAAAGGGAACCATGGACACAGTTAGTGTCAGAATCAAAAAAAGGACTAGGTGATGAGGAAGAGCTGTGTGCCGGAAAGACCTTAACTGTGTTTCATTTTGTTTCTTCACAAAGAAATCTATGTGATTGCCAGATTATTCTGTTTGGTCACAATGAGAGCTAACTGGGAAACAGGAAGAGGGATTTTGCTCGTGCAAGTATGAAATTCCAGTGTGTGCTTTCAGTGAGGATTTTTAAGTCTGAACATTTCAATCAGCTCCTGAATAAGCAAAAAATAAAAAAAGTTTGGGTGAACTTACAAGCTGCAGCAAATCATTGCATTCATCTTACACCTGCATTGGTAACAATCTTCAGTCTTCCACACCGCACCAAAAACATAGAGGTTTCTGTTTGAAAGGCACCCTGCATGTACACACCAGAAAATGATAGTCAGTAGATCAGTATGAACATTTATCAACAGACAGACCACAATCTTATCAAAGCACTGATTTCTGTAGAGTCACACCAGAGAAGAATCTAACCCAGTGTTCTGCAGAAAAGACACCGTGCCTTTGTTCCCGAGGAGTGCATGAGTATATTACATGGCATGATAAACTGGTAGCAACCACATACCAGAGAAGTATTATTCTGCTGTTGCAGTGGATATGAGAAATGCCTTAGCTTACGGCTACGGTCAGATCTTTCTGCCCTTTCTCATATTCAACATACAGGTCTAGACTTTAATTTCTCCCTCCTCTCCAATTCTTCAACTTGCTGTACTAAAGTGAATTTAAAGACCAGCTGTGTTGTCTTTGCTTTTATGTTAGTGTCAGGTACCTCCCTCAGGTTAGTCAATGCTGCTTAAAAGTACATGGTTTTTACTACATGGGCCAGGACTTCAGTTATGCATCAGCCCAGAGGGTAACTATTGAACAGGATAGAGTCTCTCTCTGTGTGCCCAGAGATGCCTCCAGGTGGGTTGATTCTTCAGTATACAGCTGTTTGGATCATTCTTCAGCAAAGAATGTATTATACTCTTCCAACAATTCTAAGAAAAAAAAGGGCTTTGAATCTGAATTAATGCTTTAGGGATGTCTAATGTATTTGCCGTTCTTACCGTATTTGCTGGCTGGTCTGAAGTAACAGCGAGCATCACACAGAGTCCTTGAGAAGAGAAGGATCAAGCAAAAAAGCGGCAAGTATTTCTAGAAAATAAACAAGAATCTTTAAAATTAGATGGCTTTTTCAAAGTTCTAGCAGACTAACTCACACAGAATTAAGGATGAATCCTACTATTCCAAATAAACTCAGATAAAAAATACTTCCAGTGTACATACACACACAAACAATAAGCTTCTAACTTACCATACTTGCATGAGGTGCTCACATTTCATAAAGAGAAGTAGTGTGTATTTATATACAGTGAGGAAACAATGGTCCATGCAAAGGGAGGTGATGTAAATGTTGAGCACCCTGGGTGCCAATGGACACTCTAACCTGTCCTGATCGTTAATCAGAAGGTGGTACCTCAAAAAGGCTTGCAAAGGCTTGTTTTGTGCACTGACGTACGTTGGCATCTTGATCTCCATTGTTTTGGTGTAAATCTGAAGAAACTCCATCAGACAGGCTAGTTACTCCACATTGACATTGGTGTCAGTGGAAGAGCCTGACCCCCAGAAAGCCATTCCTCCAGAACTGGCAGGCCATCAAGGAACAGCAGGGAAAGGGCACATGCTAAGCAAGGCAGCAGGGCACTATTGTTCAGCTGACCTGTACGAGGAGATCGCCCCCAGGTATGGAACACACCATTCATACAGTGCAGCAGTGTGGAAAGTCCACTGTTCTCAGACTGATTTATTATAATTTCAATTATTTTAGACACATATTATTTTGTCCATATTTAGTGACCTGCAGGGACTAGCTGTAGTGCTGTAGCTCTCAGCTGCTGAAGCAAAGCCAGGTATGGGGAACAGAGGCACATCACCACGACCAGATAGCACCATTTTGGTAGCAGAAGTGAAATGAGCTGTGCGTTGCCTTAGTCCTAAACGAACATAACAGTCAGGATGATTGTCACTTACAGCTCCCTTCCTGACAGCAATAACTGTGATTCTAAGGACTAAGGGAGGCAAAGAAAGAAAAAGTTCCAGTTCTCTTTCACCATATGCGTGCCCTGCCTCTAACACAGCTGGAATCCACAGTAGTGTTGTTTCTGCCACTAAAATGAGGACATTTCTTTCCATACACATCCTGCTATAGGTGTCCAGGTCTTTGTGCCATTAGACTGTTGCAACACACAGTACGTGAGGCTGCATCTCAAAACCAGTCAGGAAAACCAGCACAGATCCCTGTGGCTGTATCAGAGGCTGCAGGGATTCAGTCCTTTACTGAACTGGAGCATAGGCATAACAAGTTTTAAAAGTTACCAGAGGATTCCCAGCATAATGAATTGCATTTTATTTCATTAGCTTGGCTCTTTCAGCACACCTGGATTTCATTAGACACCTTGATTGGTATGGCTAAACTCATTATCTTCCACTGATTGCAAACAACTAGAGGAAGCAAAGCTGCACTGGAAGAGGTTTTGGGATAAAAGGAGCAGTGGCAGAATAAGCATGGTTTCTTGAGGGATCTGTTGTTGCGGAGAAGTTGGTGGCTGTTTGCTGTGTTAGCAGATCTGATTTATGCAAGTTCCTTTTTATTATTTTGTGTGTGTGTACTGAGCAAGAGGCTTTGAGCTTCTGCTGTACTTTGCTTTTAGCTTTGCGGTGCAGTTGTCAAGTTTTGTGTTAACTTTCTGATTTTGGTAGGCTGTGCTTTCTGTGGTTCTGCTGCAGGAAAACAGTTGTGGTACCTAATTAAATGCTTCAAGAAAATACTCTTCTTCTGATAATCCTTAAAATAGTTAATTTCTATTTGAAGGGAATTATTTGCTCAAACTGATTTTGTTAGTAATTGGAGGCAACCAGGTGAAAACACAGTATAGCTCTTACACTACTAAGCCTTTGATATGAATTTGGTTTCACTTCAATTGAAACCATTTGATTAGGGTCTGGTCTAACTAGAGGCCAGACCTGTTTCTGCCCTGTCCCTGCTGTAACTCTTGACAAGTCTCGTGCTGTTTTTTGAGGAGAGGTAAATATTATACTGTGTAATATCTCTAATAAGAATACAGTTGTGAGGAAATGTAACAAGCAACTTCTGACTTGAAGGGCATGGTGGATTCTAAACTATTCTCTTACTTAAGATAATTAGTTTATATAATTATTCTTTCTTCCTTGGAGACAAAAAACTATATTAATAACATTCTTATAATTCTTGCTATTTCTCAGGTAGATAAATGCATGAAATACACATATAAAACAGGAAACTGAAGTGCAGTGTAACCAAAGCTGTTGCTGCCAGAAACGCCTGGTAGCTCTACCTTCTTAACGTGAAATGTATATTAAGTATGCTGTGTGCTTTGTTTTTTCCTGAAAACAAACAAATAAACAAAAAATAGCAGCAGCTTAAAGCATCTTGGATTGCAAACTTGAGAATGAAGAAAAAAATTCTTATGAAAGCCTGTAATATTGAGTGACTTGTCTATGGGATCTGTATCAGAGCAGAGGCTCAGCCTGTCTCTGTTTATGTTACTGCTGAGCTGCTTGGAATTTTCCTCTTGAGACAAGCAAGGTTTTCTATGGCATAATGGGTAACAAAGGACTAGAGAGGATTCTCTGTTGTGCGGACGTAAATTTAGTTACCTTCTGGGGCTGCAGTGTTAAGCAAGTATCCTCTGGGGCTTGTCCTAGTCCAGCTTGCCTGGCTGATGGCTGTGATGGGTGAGAAGGTTGAGTGTCCCTGAGACACAGCCATGAGGGCAGCTTGCTGCTTTCCCTCTGTACCTTCTCCCTTGGGGTCTGTCCTACTGGCTGTGGGAGTATGGCAGTACTTAATGTATGGGTCTCTTTAGCTTGAGTTCCAATGCAATGAAAGGAACATCCAGCACTGCCTTTCCCTGTTTATCTAGTTCCTGGGTCTGTCAGGGAAGTTGGTGGCTTGGCTGAAATAGTGACTTTGTGCCAATCCAAGGAAGCAATTCTGCCCTGGAAAGCTTTTGCCGATTAAAAGGATTCTGAGTTTTCTGAGCAGATGCCTGAGGTTGGAGGGTCTGGGCTGTGGTCCTCCCTTGAACCAGAGGGGTGCCTGGATGGTGGCTTCAGATCACCAGGGTTCTGATGGCTATCAAATCGTAATTTGGTTCAAACTTGCTTATGTTGAAAACACTTCTTCAGTAGCCTTTAGTGGCTTTAGACATGATCTGCTGGATATCTATTTCTTCACCTTGTGTTTCCTGATTCAAAGCTACATCAACATACTGCTTAATGACTAAGCAGTATGGTGGGCTTCAAAATTAGATTAAAACATGTGAATAAATCTGACCTGATTTCAAAATGGTTCATGTCAATCTGTTTTAGAGAAGCTAGTAAGGGAAAGTGATGTTCCTTCCGGCTCTGACAACAGGTTGCCTCCATTTTTAGTTGAACTCGTGGGGATGAGCTATTGGGTAAGACCCTACCTAATGTGTGTGCAACTGTTGGGAAATCAAAGACTTCATGAAACTTTATATTTTTCCCAAAAGCACCTGGCCCTTGTCAGTGAGAGTATAGTTTGCTGTTTATCAGGGGTGCAGCAGCACCAGCGTCTGTTGTACAGCGGACTGGAGTGACTTCTGTGTTATACAGCTTCAGGCATGAATACTTTCACTGTCCCCGAGCCGTTATAGTTAGCTGTTAAACAAAACCTGCTTGTTTCTGCCTCTCTAGATTTGCTGCACCTTTAGCAGGACAGGGCAGCAATGGGAGAAGCCTCTGGAATTACAGTGGAAAAAATACTGGGCTATTTTGAAGGAGGTTATCATCTTATAGTGACAAAGGACTGCAGTTTATCAGTGCTCCTTAATGGAGATCTACTTGAAATATCAACTGTGTAGGAGCACTGAAGCCCTGGAGAAGTGTAAAAAGCATGCGTCAGTGTTTGAGACATGCTGAAAGAAATGAAATGTGGAAACACAATTTTGGAGGGTGGGGAGGAGTGTTTAAATAACACAGTCTTGCTGAGTGTTTTAGGTTGGTTGTATGGCTCGCAGGTTCTGGAGTTTCATGTAAATACCTGTTACAAAGCCAGTTTGCCCTAAAATAAAACACAGCTTGGCCCAGGGGAACATGCACACAATAGACTGGCACAGAAACTTTCAGGCTTCCAAAAGATGCCAGTGCAAACTTTCCTGCGTACCAACAAAAGAATTAACTAAGACCAAAGGGAACAAGAAAAACTGTCACAAATTGAGTTTATCTAAGTTTTTAAAATTGGCACAAAGCAGAATGTGAACCACAAGCATCTAGCTTCTTTGGTATGCATAATATAATTGAGTTATACACTTGCCTTGTTTAGAATTGTTTTGGTTGGACTTTATTTTTAAGGTCGGGGTAAAAATCTTAATGGAAACAAAACATGAATGGGTACAAAACTGTTAAGTTTTATGTGATATACACTGTTTAATAGGAAAACTTCCATCAGATTTATGTGTGTGTTCTGGTGTTTGGTTTAAAAGACTTGGTAGTTAGTAGGCTAAGCACCAGATTTCATTTTTAGGGCAAGAACACCTTTGCAGTACTGAAAAGACTTGCCTTTAAAAGAATTGCTGGAGTGGTGGCAGTCTGAAACTGCCTCTCTCTCTAGCAGGGCTAGTAGGCAAGCTGTGTGCTACCAGGTGGAGAGAGGGAAACCAGAGGGAAGAGAGCACAAAACTTCCTCTGCTCTGCCTGAGCTGTGCTGCCTCTAAAGGTTCTGCAGAGCCCCTTAAGCCTTTAACATGTTGAGATAATTGAGGACGCTCTTATGTGAATGTTTCCACTATGTGGAGCTAGTGGTGTTACAATCTAAAGCTTTGGGAGTGGAGGGGTATATGGGACAGTAGCTGTTTGTGTTGATGTAGTAAAATGCCAAGACAGCATCACTTTGTAAAAGTGGGGAGAGCAAAGTAGAGCTTTGTACACTTTGTCTCTGTTTTCTCAGTTTTGAGGGTTTTGTCATCCTCCCACAGCTAGGCTCCTGGCTACAGAAGGGAGCCAAATCCCTGCTGTGCTTCTGGTGTTGCAAAACCAGATGCGAGAGCTAATATCATCTGTCTCACTGCCAAAACATGGAGCAGACTGATTGCTGGAGGTTTTTTTGGATTAGACATGAAATTAATCTTTCCTACTTCTGTATGGCAGACAGGGTAGATCCACATAGCATAACAAGGCTTCACAGATGGTGGAGAAATGGGCTTGGGTGGATTTAGAATGCAGTTAAATAGGACTGGATCATGCTGGGAGTACTGGAAGTCTGGCTTTTTCTGGAATTTGGGTGCATATGCCTACTCAGTCTTAAAAAGGAAAGTAAAACTTTGTTCAAGCTTACTTAAGACTTGCATGGTGAAGCTTGGAGAGGCAAAAGCCCAGCAGAAACTCAGGCTGGCCACTGCTGTAAAAGATAACAAAAAATGTTTTTACTAACATGCAATGGAAGCATAGCACTGGGTTAGACTGGGTAGCTGGTGGTTCCTGCAGTTGGTACGTTGGGCAGGATCCAGGGAGTCATACAGGATAAAATATCACCATATAAGACACTGTCCTAGAAAAGAGAGTGTTCAGAAAGATGTTGAAGTTGCTTTTCATTTCTTTCCCATGTTTTTTTTGAATGTTAATACTTTAGGTTTCCATCCTTAAAGAAGCAAATAAGAATTTCTGATGCTTTGTCCGATTTTGTGTTAGCTTCAAGGTACAGCCGTGCCTAGATCACAGTATATATTCCCTGGCACTGGAGTGTGACTAGAGAAGAATTAAAATTAACAGCTACTGACGACACTTAAAACTGTCTGCTTTAATTTCTGACCTCAAGTAAGGAACAAGTCAGTTCGTTCTTTACAGGCAAGCAGAAGACAGAGAAACCAAGGGAGTCTTTTGTGAGTAGGTATTCAGTTTTATTATGTGTTAGGTTTTATGAGTAGATTTCACTCAGTAGCTGAATTTTTCAGTGTTTTTTAATTTGAGAAATAGAACCTTAACACAAAAAAATATCCCCCAAATCCACAACTCTTCTGTTAAAGTACTCACTGTTGACTGAGCATCTTCTGAGTGATCATCTTTCTCAACTACTTTACCATTGCAGGTCTCTTTGTTGAAAATGCTTACATACTTCCTTTCATCACAGCCAGTTGGTGTCGTAAAGCTGTCATTGGAAAAGACAAAGAGGCTATGAGACCAAGAAGTAAACAGCTTCTGTTTCAGATGGTATCTACACTTTTAATATTAAGAGGCTTTACTGAGGAGGTGTTCAGGAGCAGAAAAGGGAGCTCAGACAAAGCTCCCAGCTCAAATGTCACTTAGCCTGCTGCTTAAGCAGGATGAGGGGAGCGCTGTAGTTTACTCATCTGATTTATACCCAAAGGATGTCTGCTGTGTTTATTTGCTACTCCAATATCATTGCTTTTCCTCTTCAGCCACAGTAGGGAGAAAGAATTGCATGGGTGGTGGATGTCACTATAGGAAGAATTACAAGCGGGCCAGTGTGTCTCAAGCTGCTTCTCAGAGAAAAGAGGGGCAGTGTGTGGTTTTGGGAAAATCTGGATTAGGAGCAGCAGAAATTTCTTAACTACATGTTCTCTCTTGAATCAGTATCTTGCCTGAAATTTTAGTCCCAAGAAGAATTAAGTCTCCTTTTTTAGTCAAGAATAATTTTTTAAACATGAGCTATATTGGTCAGAGGAACTTCTTGCATGCTTGGTGATGATGGTGTTGGGTTAATGCATGACTTTGTGATATGAGTTGAGTGAGAGAAGGGTCGTGGTCATTCCCCAGGGACCCCTGTGTGAAGGGATGTGGTTTACTCTGTATCAGGGCAGTGGAAAAAAAACCCCACTGCTGCTCTGAACTAAACTTGGAGCAGCAGTCAATTCCATCCCTGGAACAGGAGCAACCACAGCAGTTGTCAGTCCTCCACTGGGAATCATGCAGCTCTCGTTCGAGTCACAGCAGTCTGAAAATGTAGTGTGCAAGCAGCCTTCAGTGTCAGACCTATTGCACTAACAACAGCGTTGCTTGCACAGAATGGGTAGGATCTTTGTTGGCTTTTTAGATTAACGTCCCTATCTGGCAAATGTGGAGGTTCCCCAGCAGAGGAGGACCGCTGTTACTCTCACACATGAAGGCGGCTATCCTGGGTCCCTGTTTCCTGTGGTTCTCAGCAGTATCAAGTGTCCTGGAGTAGCTCATCTTTAAGTACAGGAATCAGAGCACCCACCCATGGATAACTTCTGGAAGGATGTGCTAATCATGTTGGTCAAATGTACTAGTTCTTCCCAATCCCATAACTTTAAGGAATACATTAAGCATGAGATCCAAAGCCTGTACTAGATTTCTTGTTTCCCTTCCTCATGCTTTTACTGGTGCTGCCAGCAAGCCAGAAATCTTCTTGCACTGAGAAAGTTGTCTTCATCTGTAAGAAAACTGGTACCTAGATTCTACAGAAGCTCTTGGGACTCTAAGTGGTAATAAGGCTCCAAATTATAAATAAATATATAAATGTCCAAATAAGGTAATAAATAGAATGAATTTCTATTTAATTTAAAAGTAAAATAAGCACTGTAAATCACTTAAAACATGAAGTGTTACTGAGGAACTACTGATATTATGAATATGAATGTGACCTTATGAGATAATTAATTTTCATAAGTTTTAGAAGAAAGAAGTAGTCTTAATTTGTAAGACTGGTAGAGAAAAACTTGTTATACTGAAAGAATTCCAGTATCACGTGGAGCAGTTCCAGTCTACAGCAAACTGGATATTAATCTTGATGCATGCACTTCTCAGTGGCTCAAATTAAAAATAATCCATGAGGGACCTCTAAGTCATTTTTGTTAGCCATGAAAATGTTTATTTTTAAAACTAGGATTAAAAAAAAAAAAAAAGATAATGAAGACTGATTTTTCTCCAGGAACAGTTCTGTGAGCTATTTAGATAGGAAGTCTCTGGATCTCCATGGTCAAAATATTACTTCCCCTAAGAAGCTGCAGCTGTTTGTTCTCTGGGAGAGGGAACATTCCTTCATGTACCAGTTGAGGTTGTGCTCTGTGTAATCCTGGTACGAGCTGGCAGAAAAGGGGCAAAGTCATTCAGGACAAGTTTTAAAACTGTTCTGCAGGATACAAAAACTCTTTGGAGAAAACTTACCTTAGGACCTTAAGCAATGTGAGAACATTCATTTAACACATGCTGCTGTTTAGAGGAATGGCATGATTAAATCAGTGAATGGAAGTCAGATTTTTAAAAGGCATATGCACATTTTTTTGGACTTGCAGGAGTGAATTGTACAGAAACACAGAGTAATTGAGTGATATCCAGCCTGCAGTGCAGAGAACTTTAAAAAGTGAAGTACATAATACCAGTGCTTGCAAACGCTTGGGTTTTTTTCCCAAAAGGAATTATATTAAGTAAAGCCATAAGCAAGTTTAAAACAATGTTCATAGGCAAATTACCAAAAACAAAGCCAGAGAAAACATGCCATGTTAAATCCTTCTGATTTTACTGATGGCTCACAGAGCTTGAGACGGGTCATCTCAAGAAGCTAGTACCCCTCTGAATAAATATAGGCTGACAATTGATTTTGGGCCAAGTGAGGATCCCTGCCCTAAAAATGCTGAGCTGTGTGTAACCTTGTACTTTTACAAGACAACAGACTCCTTGTGTTTATGGAGCATCATTAAACAGTCTGCTTGTCCTGGAAGGTTTTTTTCTTTTCAAACCATACAACAGTTAACTGCAGACTGTTGTGGTTTTTTTAATACTCAATTCTGGAGAACAGAGACCATGTAGAAGCAGCGTTTTATAGGGTATTGTTGCCTGGTCTCCTATATGTGGGCAGATGTAGGATATTACCAATTGCCAGGTGGGACATTCTGTTTTCATGCCCATTACTGGCTGGACTTCTCTCCCCAGGGAGTGTGGGGAATTTTTATACTGAAGAATCAGAAGGTGCCTGCTTTTTATTAGTACCTTAAGCTCTGCTGCCATGTTTCCAGGGGGCCGATCTGGATCTTTTTCAGTGTAGGCAAGAACCACTAATGCAGTGTAGTGTGTACAGACTTTGAGGAGCAGGGCTTGGGGGATGACACCTGGCAGCAGGTCAGAGTGGGCAATGGAAAGGAACAGTCACTGCCATTGGGTGATGACATTGCTGAAGAGAAAGAAAAATAAAAGGCGAAAAAGGATGGTGATCTTCCATCCTCACTGTTTTTTCAGAGGTCACAGGTGTTAGCAGCATGTCTTGCCTATACTCCTGCAGCAGTACAGATGTGCCCTGTGTGCTCTGAGTAGGAGCCATTGTACAGCATGCCCAAAACAGTGCATCCCTTCCAAATAATAATGGATTTTGACACCCGCCGAGCTAAAATGCCTGCTCTGACAATTGGCTAAAACAGAACCTGCAAAGCATGAAAGAGGCTTGTGCCAGGGCAATGGTGCACGGCATGTCAGTGTAGTTGGGCAAATGCATTCCTTTCTCCTAGACCTAGAAGGTGACTTTGCCTCATGTTATTACATAAAAAGAGAGACCACTATAAGCATTTCTGGATGTTTCATCTGGATTTATTGTATTCAAAAAAGCTCAGTGATACCATTGCAAGTAATGACAGAAATGAGACATTGTATTTCATTATGCATCTTGTTTATTGTATTAGAACAATTAGGAGATTAGAAGTGAGCTACTGAAGTACTCTCTCTTACCAGATCTCCCATGTCTTTGAGCTTCTCTGTGATGGCAAAGCATCTGTAGGAAAGGGAGGAATTCGACAGTGCAAAGAGGTTTGGAGCAGGCAGATTGTTAGCCCACACGAGAATAGACAAAACACTCCTTTGAGGGGTCACTCTTCTGCACCACGTCATAGTCACAGCTTTGCTTGTTGAAAACTACTTTACAATTCTCTTTGTCATAACCAATAGGAGTATGAAAGCTGTCATTGGCAAAGAGAAAGCAAATGTTAGTCTGAGAGCAATAAAATATTCAATGCTTCAGTGATTATAGCTTGAACTAATGCCGAGTGAGGTATCTCTGAAGTTATAGCTAAGACCAGCCTGCCTAGCTTGAGCCACACAGCTACAGCTTCCAGGGCCTCAAATGATGCCTTGCTGCACTGCACTGTGTAATATACCAGTATGCTCAGAACTAGCATAGGGTTTTCTAGCACAGCACTCTACAGTGTGACACAAGCATGGTCTTGGCATGTTCTACCTCTTTCCATTAATTTTTCATTATTGCCTGTTTAGAATGTGGTAGCCGTTTCCTTATAGAGTGTCACCTGAGCAAAGATGATGGTCATAATCAAGTAATTTCGGCCCTTTGAGAAGGTAGGATAAGAGGAAAGGAGCATGCTGGAGTTAAATACTTCAGAGCAGAGCCTTGTCACTCTAGGGTCAGCATATTCAGTGGAGAAAAACACCTCTGGAAAGGTATTTAGATCATCATAAGCCCTTTAAAGGAGCTTCACTTTAGTCCCTTTTGGAACAAATTCCTATCTACCCCCTTGTCCCTGCTAAGGGAAGACCTAACTGCAGTGTAAGAGGGGTTCACAAGTTCCTAAAAATTAAAGGCAAGCACCAACCGGATGTGTCTGGAAGGACCTGTGTCCGCTCCCAGTCAGCAGAAAGTGAGCTAAGGTAAACACAGCCAAGGATCCAAATGATCAAGAGCTAGATGTGGCTTGCCCTCGCTCTGTGATATGGGTGAGGAGAAAGGCTCTCTTGTGCCCTTAGAAAGTCACTTATCCCCACCAAATGGAAAGCTGTGGGATTCCTATGGGCAATGATGCCACCAAGAAGTTCAAACTTACAGGGAACAACAATGCATTGATTCTTGGTTGCAGCTGCATCTGAAGCAATTTTCTGTCCTCGCAATCTCTCCAAAGTGGTATAGTTTTCCTTCCAGGATACACCCTGCATAAGACAGCAGCAAAATAAAGCATGTTCTTTGAAGTTCCACATAAAGGATGAAAAGTTTAAAAATTATCTCAAGTTTTCTGAAAATGCTTTTCCCAGCAACGGTAAAGAAGGAATTTTGTTCTCCAGGTAGTAACCTGGACTATTTTGAGAACCTGAGCTTGTTTCTTCTTCACTTGTTAAAGATAGTTTCAGTGTGACAGATCTGAGATTAAATGAGCAACCAAACAGCCAGGTCTGCCACCTGGCACCAGACTTTATTCAGAACTACTCTCAACTCCTGCATCAGCTTCATGTGTGTGTTTATATATATATATATATTCATGGAAGAGCAACAGAAACCTACCACCAACAGCAATAATATTGCTGCAACCATATCCAGTCCAAGGGAAGACTTTGGTTTTCCCTACTTTTGGTAACTTGATGCAGGACTCTCCTATTCATGTCTTTCTGACGTCTCCCCCCTCCCTTGTATTTTGAGTCCTTACTGTCAGCTCCGCATAGAGCTGAGCTACCACAGAACAATCAAGTAAGAGGCCCTTCCCTGTTCTTACCTTTGCTGGCCTCCCCTGGCTTGTGGAGTTTAGAAAAGCAGTATGCATCACCCAGTGTCACTATGATGCCCATTGCAACAAGGAAAGCCAGAAATCTCTTCTGTAAAAGAGACATGAAGCCCATGGCTTGAGTTTAATTCCACTTTGATTATCTTTGTTTTCAAAAGCTAAGTCAGTAAACCTGAAGTAAAAATTAGAAATAGCCTTATGTGTACATTAAATTTTTCGAAAAGGGCACTCCAGATGTTTCACTGCATTGATGACTTTTTTCCTTTAGGTGGGAAGAGACAAAATGATATGACATAAACGTGTCAGCAGTATCACTCCCTGCAAAAGTCCAATCTCTAGAAATCACAAAAAGCTTCAATAGTATTATACCCTTGAAACCCTGTCGGACTCTTATTAGCACTTTAGTTATTGCCTTTGATCCAGATTTAGCTATTTCTTCAGAAAAATCATTGTCTGTATAGCATCCCATTCCTTCCTTTTTGGTACAGCAATTTCTCCACAGTTGGCAGTACAGTGGAGATCTCAGACCCCATTATATTCCAGTAAGTTTTTTTAAATAGGTAGCTGGGCAGAGAACAGAGACAGAAATTAGTGTCTTAGGGCAAAATTCCAGTGCTGAACCATTCTGCTTAGCACTGTGTGAGCCATCTTGTTAAACTATGCACACACAGATCTGGACGTGTCGCAGTACAGCCTTCCTTTTGTATAGTGGTGACAACAGCTTTTGCCTAGTTGCGACAACAGCTAAACATCTGTGAGAGCTCTTCAGAGATATTTGCTGGGACCTGCTTAACAGCCAGGACTCCTGAAAAAGCCTGCATAACTGCAGTGACAGTTATACTGGGGTAGAGGGACTGCAGAAGCATGAGGGAGCGCAGGGTTATTTTGACTGGTTGCTCAAACTAGATAACTTAAAGCAGAAGTTTAAGAATGGCCAGAGACTTAGAAGCAATGGAATTCTTTACATTTTCTTGATAGCATGTGTAGATTAACATGAAAGGATCATAAAATTAGTAGATCTTTCCAAGTTACTGTTCTGAACTCCAGAGGATGTTGCTACTTGAAACTGGGGTTTAAAATGGCAGGGACAGGCTTTCTTTTCAGGCAGCTCTGCTGTCTGCTTGGTTACTTGAATCATGAACATCAAAAGACACTGAAAGGTCTTGAACCTTGGGCAGATGGTGACCCAAGGGGAATCTCTTCTGTCTGCTGTGGAAAAAACTTGCTATATTAATCCTTGGTGTGCTGCTTTCTTACAGGGATAAGGACTTTTATAGGGTAATGAAAGAGAGGAGGAGGCTCTGTGAAGTGGTCTGGGAAAGGTGTAATGCTTAATTTCCATAGCGGTTCTGTGATTTGGAGTTCCTGGGGCTTTAGGGTAGAATAAAGCCAGTTGCCATGCTAAGCACTATAGCCAGAATAACAGAAGTTAAAAAGAAAGACTGAAACTCTTGAATTGTGCTATTCTGTGGTGCCTGGCCGAAGGAAAATTGTTTAAGCAACTCCTGTTCTGTGAAGTTGTAGAATGTAACACTGCAGCTGGTCTCTGCTGAGGATCCATGTGCATTTGGCATGGATCTGTGGGGCTATCTGTGCTTTGCAGCTAGTGGGGGCTTTGTGAACTCAAGGCATTGTGGCTTTCCACAGAGGATCTCAACATGCTTGGGATACTCCTCACTGTGTATTATTCATCCATGTTGAGTTTGGTCGTGGTTTTCCTCCAAATTGTTTCAGGTGTTTGTAACAGCACAGGCCAGTTCTACTACTGCTGTCACTCATGTATTTATAGAAGAGACTAAAATCCTTCTTTTGCTATGCTGGGCTGTCTCCTGTGAATATTTATCCTTTGTTCACTCCAACATTTTTCCTTATCTTTCTCTTCCTAGAACTAGCAGTTAAATGAACTTGAGCATGCTCTTCTCCCTAAAGACCAAAGTCCTGGAACTTTCACTGAATCTAAACAGAAACAGAAGGGGTAGTCTGGGAGTCTGTGGTGTCTAATCACTGTCTGGATTAACCAATGCCGTTTGCTGGAGCAACCAAAGATATGTCAGCTAAGCAACAGACAGTCAGCAGTAAAGAGCCCATGCGTAAGTATGCTGAGCACAGAGGGTGTTGAACAGGTAAGAAAGCACTGGTAGAAACAGTATCCTTTACTGGAAACCTTTGTTAGAAATGGGAGAGGTTATTACAGTCACAGTGGTGTCAAGGGCTCTTGTCAGAGTTGTGTTGTTCTGGCCAGTCTCTGAGCAAGGCACTTCAAGGAATCTTCCCCCCCCCCCCCCCTACTTGTTTGCTCTCTTAAAAAGGGGGTGCCTCCAGCCATCCTGCAGAACAGAATCTTCCAAACTGGATTTAATGGCCTTTGAAACTGGGTGAATTATTGTGGAATGAGATACCAGATAATTTTGTTCAACTAAGTCTTGTCTGAGTATAGACAAGCCCTTAGGAAATCTTAGGCAGAGAAAGTAGTAGATGATAATTTCTCCCTTTATTTATGAATCTACATATACTACAGAAACTGCTGCCTCTTCTGTAAAATGTATGTATTTCCTGAGATTCTCATCAAAGGTAGTAATTGATGTCTATACCTTTGTGGATTATGTGAGCATAAATTTGAGGGAAACTGGGCCACAGGGCTTTATCTGTCTGTTTAGCATTACTTAACTGTTGATTCAGATTCACATTTGGAAGTTTGGGAGAGCTGAAACAGGAAACAACTTGATAGATCAAATAGAAATGTAGATGAAACACATTATTACACCTTTTATTGTAAAGGGACTATATTTCAAACTGTGTTTCACATCTAAAGGTTTTAAAAGCATGGTCCCATATGTTTACAAAATTCTGAATACTTTCACAAACATTTCTGAGAAAAGGATAATGGCAAGTGAAAGACAAGATATATGTACACAGTTTCTTGCAAAGAATTACAAACAAAGGACAAGATTTGCAGTAATCTTCACAAAGGTCTTACTTTCTTTGCATTTTGCATTTTTAAAATAGAATATATCCATGTTGGAAAATGTGTAATTATTATTCTCTTAAATACCCTTCTTTTTCAGTTTTAAAGCAAATTAGCTATCTGTATCCCCATTTTAAAAGAAATTTAAACCTTTGGCTTACCATTGTGGAATCCTTGGCTTACAGAGAGCTCCAAGCCTCCAGAAGAACTCTGCAAGTGCTTTATGTGGAATCTGAGAGCACGTATTTTATGGTTGAGCAATTCGAGTCTAGGGGAAAAAGCTTACTCAATTCAAATGCAGTTATGTTGACATTTCTGAAAGAAATCACTAAAATTTCACCAGCTGGCAATGAGAAAATGTTTGATTCTGTAGAGCACTGACCTGGGTAAAAGGTTGAACCCAGAACTTTGTATTCCTTGGAAGCATTGTGCTTAGACGAAATGCCTTTCTGACGAAATACAAGTACTGATAGCTAAGCTGTAGGCAGTATTGTACAGTTGGGGGATTTTTTTCAGCTGTGGCAGGAAACGCTTGCTGACTATTTCTGCTTTTAGTGGGCTAGAATATGCTTAGACTAGGTAACTAGATATTAATAACTTAGGGAGCTTTTGCCAGATCTTTGCATACTCATGCTTAATGCCATAGTGTGCTGTAAGATAACTGAAGGTACTTGGCCATTACCGGTATTAAAACCTCTTTAACATTTAGATCTTAGTTAAAGCTGGATCACACTACGTTTCTCTTTCTCCTCAAGTAAAATAAGGATTTCCTCTCAAATCAAAAGCCTGCTGTTGCTCCTGTGGGACTGTTCAGGCTTTGACCTGAATAACTGCGATAGAGTATATGATGTTACTGTGAGGGTGGTGAGGCACTGGCACAGGTTGCCCAGAGAAGCTGTGGATGCCCCATCCCTGGCAGTGTTCATGGCCAGGCTGGATGGGGCTCTGAGCAACCTGGTCTAGTGGAGTGGGGTTGGAACTAGATGATCTTTAAGGTCCAGTCTAACTCAAGCCATTCTGTGATTCTATGATCAGTTTTATATGTGCAAAGTACTTTCACAAGCAGTGATAAATTTCAGAGTGCTAATCAAATACTCTGCCTTCTCCTGCAACCTCTTTTTAGAATGAAATAAGAGACTGTGGCCCTACCTATGTTTCAAAAAGACATTGTTACAGATGCTGGCAAGCAAATTTAAATTCATTCCTGAGGGAGATTTATCACCAGCTACAGGAAATTTGGCACATGATTTTCAGATTATATTTAGAAACTTTGGAAAAATAAATGCAATAAAATTTGGCTGTACTACAAGCTAAATTATTTTGGGCTTATTTTGCTTTTAAAGTAAATTAAACACAGAGCTGTAAATACTTTGGAATGGTGGCAAGAAAATTTGCCATTCATTTCTTCCTATGCACTATGTATTACTGAGTACTAATAACAATTAATTCAGGTTTTGGATGTATTCAATCCAAAGAATTCAAGAGAAGCAAAAAAATTTGAAGTATATCGCATGAAGCAATACCATGACTTTCTTGGAGGAAATGCTGAAGTTGAAGCCTGTGCAGGTTTGGTAATCCTTTAGTAAGAAATACATAATTAATTAAAAGTTACTAAGCATTCAGTTTTACAGACAATACACTTGACTCTTTGTTGTTGTTGTTCTGATATAATCACTGCATGTTTTAAAAATTTCATTTCATGAAAGTCATGTTTATGTCATTGAGAAAATTCAATAAATTTCCTTTCTCATGCCTTGCTTCTGGCATACTAGGTAATAGTACTTTATCATCAAAATCTTCCTCTTGTCTGTACTTACAGTGTCAAGTCAGCTTATAACTTCTCTCGGGTGACTACAATGGTTCTGGTCTCCAGTTGTTCAGCACGGATTTCCTTTCATTCTTGTAACCCATTTCTGAACAGTCTCCAATCTGACAGTATCTCATTTCAAATCTGAGTACAGAACAAGGCATAAAAGCTTCTAAGTGCTGTGGAAATGACCCTAGATACTATGAAGGACATAATGCTTTTCACTGTATATATATCCAGGGATCACATCTGCTGTCTTAAGCACCATATTGTTCGATACAAAACATTTGCACTCTATCCCTGAACTTCTCTCAGGGGCACTGTTGTTAATGTAGATTTTAAGTTTTACAGAATCTTTAAAAATTCCTATTCCTACAAAATTTTTTAAAAAATAATCTCTAAAGCATTAAGTAAGCACCATTTATTTCACCACTTCACCAGACAACCAGACTTAGTCATTATTTGTCATATTAATCATTATTTGCAAAATCTATCGGCAATTATTTTATATTTTCTCCCAGATCACTTGATATAAGGGTTTCATACTAGTACAGAGAAACTACAGACAATGGGCACCAACCTATTGCACCAGTTTCACAGCATTCCCTTTCTTTCACCTGCCACGTCCAGGATTTGCTATCCCCAGGTCACTCTGGGCTTGACAGGAAATTTTATGCCAGTCCTTTTGTGCTTTTTGACAGAGAGCTCAAAGCAAGACTGTTTTTGCTTTCAAAGCACTTGCTAGGCAGAACACCTTATTCTTCTGCCAAGGAGTTCTTGATAAAGATGCTGGTGCCCTGCCAGCTGTGCTGCTGATTGTCTGCTGGTAGGCTGGCATGCCTCTGAATGCCTTTGAACCTTCTGCCTCAGGATATGCAGATCTTGCTGTAAAAGAATTCAGTCTCTTCCTAAAGTCTTACATCTGACTACTTCTCCAATGAGTTTTCCAATCAATTCCGAGAACGATTGCTTCCATAGCACTGCAATAATTTGCTTTTTTCACCAGTTGTCATGTAGCATGAGGAGAGACAAAACTACTGACAAGCCATCCTATGAAAACTGTGTGATCCTTGTGATCAGCTCAGCTGTTTCTGATAATTTTCAATATTCCCATGAAGCTGATATAGCTGGGTTATGAAAAAACACAGGTTTAAGGTCTCCCTTTTCTGAATGCAAGACTACTAAAAAGCAAGAAACAGATTTAAGGCTTCATTAGCAGGACAGCTGCTAAGGATTTCATACTTAGATCTTTCCTAATTTTCCAGTTGAATGTTGCTAAACATGTCTAGTCTCTTTCAGCCTCTCAGGAAGTTTTCTCTGAAGTGTTGACACCTGAAGAAATCTCTGAAAAGGTTATCCTGTCAAGCTATTAAGGTATTATTTTTGTAATGGTTAGAAGTACTTTTACAGAACCTTCTAAAAGGCAGGTTGATTTGGGGTGATGGAAAGGAAGGTGGTGCCATTTAGCCTTGTCCTGTCCCCATAATCCTGCTTCATGATCCACTGGCAACTGACAGCTCAAGGTAGTCTATTGTTACCAGGCCGTTTGTAGAGCTGGAGAGAGAAAGAAAAGCCTAATTCCTCTGATTTCACTTCCAGGCTATTTAAAAATCTTTTAGTTAAATTGATGTAAAACCTAGTGGATGCTCTTCCTTTATTTTAAATGTAGTAAATGTAATGTTGATTTACACCTAGCAATAGGTTTAAGTAGTAGTTTGGTAATAGTACTTCATGTAAATTCCCTGTCAGCTAAAGAGAAACTGCTAGAGAGATTAATTTTAAGTGCAATTAAATGTTTTGCACTGGCTTAAATGAACTAATTTAAATTCATTACTGTTGAGGAACTCTGGAATATAAGCAAGAGTTTAGAATAATGTTCTTGGAGTGAAACATCATAATCTGCTAGACTGGATTTGCCACTGTTGTGGTCAGGAGAGGCCACTTCTGTGTATCAGGATTGATGTATGCTCTGCAGCTGCAGTCTATCAGCAGCAATTGAAGTCATGATCCTTTAATAGCTTTAGATGCAATGTCAGTCTTATGGGAATTAAGTCTCTGAGTATGAATAAGTGTACACGTCACCTAGCAAGAATTCTTTGGAATGCCTCTAGAACTGCTCCACAGCTTTATTCCCTTTGTAGCTGCTTTCAGCTACTCATCTAAGTATGTATAAATCTGATGTATCCAGTTCCACATAAAAAGGAATATGCTTTTCCTTCCTTTTTATATGCAAGGTTCACGTTCAACCACACCAAGCTGTGTGGTGTAGTTGATACTCTAGAGGGAAGGGACACCATCCAGAGGGACCTTCACAAGATAGAGAGGTAGGCCCATGCAAATCTCATTAAGTTCAACAAGGCCAAGTGTGAGGTCCTGCACCTGGGTCAGGGCAGTCCTAAACATGGATACAGGCTGGACGATGAGTGGATTGAGAGAAGTCCTATGGAGAAGGACAAGAGAAACTGAATATGAGCAATGAGCACTAGCAGCCCAGAAAGCCAATCACATCCTGGGCTGCATCAAAAAACAGTGTGGCCAGCAGGCTGAGGGAGGTAATTCTCCTCTGCTCTTGTGAGACTCCACCTGGAGTACTGTGTTCAGTTCTGGGCTCCCAGCATAAGAAAGACATGGACCTGCTTGAGCAGGTCCAGAGGATGGCCATGAAGATGACCAGAGGGCTGGAACATCTCTCCTATGAGGACAGGTTGAGAGAGTTGGGGTTGTTTAGCCTAGAGAAGAGAAGATTCTGGGGACACTTTATAGCAGCTTTCCAATACCTAAAAGGGGCCTACAGGAAAGATGGGGAAGGAGACTATCAGGGATTGTAGCGATAGGACACAGGGTAACAGTTGTAAACTGAGAGAGGGTAGATTTAGGTTAGATATTAAGAAGACATTCCCTACTGTGAGGCTGGTGAGGCACTGGCACAGGTTGCCCAGAGTAGCTGTGGATGTCCCATCCCCAGCAGTGTTCAAGGCCAGACTGGACAGGGCTTTGAGCAACCTAGTCTAGTGGAATATGTCCCTGCCCATGTCAGGGGAGTTGGGACTAGATGATCTTTAAAGGTCCCTTCCAACCCAAACCATTCTATGATTCTATGTTCTTACTTTCCATCAAAAAAGCTTTTGCTTTCAGATCCTGCACAGCCAGAGGGCAGATGTCCTCATGGTGGATTAATACTCAATGAGAGACCAAATATTTTGCAAAGCTCACTGCTTTTTCCATAGAACATCCATGTATCATGCAGATAAATATTTGCTCATGTCACACAGATAACTAAAGCTCACATACATTACAAATATAATTTTCAGTATAGATTCAAAGCCTACTGAGAAAAGTTGCAGAACTCCCATTAACTTCTGCAGCCAGATGAGATCTTAGTGCTTTGCTTGATTCATGCCCTTAAGTTTATCCTCAGCTTTAGCCAAGTGGGTAGTTCCATTGTCTCTAGTGGAACCACTCCTTGTTCTCAAGTGCACACCTTGAAAGGCTTTGTTGTATCTAACCTGGAATGTAAGTTCACAGTCATTCTGGCTCTGTGTTGCTTTATCAACTATGATATATCAATTGATATTAAAAGTTTAATTTCTTAACTTGTTTACAAAACTGGGAGGGTAGCGCTATTCTACCAGTCCTGTGAGTTTCATGTTTCAAAGCTTTGCTAAAGACTGAAGTAGAATGCTATGGGACTGTGATTCAGAAGCTTTTTTATTTTTTCATTCCATTACTGACTTGATGCATGGCTTCGGGTTCCTCCCTTAAATGTGTCAGAGATTGAGAAGTGGCTGATTGTCATAGCTCAGAGGGTTGTGACCAGCAGCACAGAGCGTAGCTGGAGGCCCGTAGCTAGCGGTGTTCCCCAGGGGTCAGTACTGGGCCCAGTCCTGTTCAACTTACTCATCAGTGACCAGGATGAAGGGACAGAGCTACCCTCAGAGCGTTTGCAGGTGACACAGAGCTGGGAGGAGTGGCTGATACACCAGGAGGCTGCGCTGCCGTTCAGTGAGACCGGGACAGGCTGGAGAGCCGGGCAGAGAGGAACCTGATGAAGTCCAGCAAAGGCAAGTGTAGGGTCTGCACCTGGGGAGGAGCAACCCCATGCACCGGTACGGGCTGGGGCTGGCCTGCTGGGAGGCAGCTCTGCAGAGAAGGACGTGGGAGTGCTGGTGGACAGCAAGTTGCCCACGAGCCAGCAGTGTGCCCTGGTGGCCAAGGCAGCCAGAAGGACCCTGGGGTGCATTAGGAGGAGCATGGCCAGCAGGTCGAGGGAGGTGATCCTGCCCCTCTGCTCTGCGCTGGGGAGGCTGCAGCTGGAGTGCTGTGTCCAGCGCTGGGCTCCCCAGTCCAAGAGGGACAGGGAACTGCTGGGGAGGGCCCAGCGCAGGGCTGCAAAGATGATTAGGGGATGATCCAAGTGGGTTTTGAATATCTCCAGAGAAGGAGGCTCCATATCCTCTCTGGGCAGCCTGTGACAGGGCTCTGTCACCCTCAAAGTGAAGACGTTCTTCCCCATATTCAGAAGGAGCTTCCCGTGTTGCAGTTTGTGCCCGCTGCCCCTTGTCCTGTCGCTGGGCACCATTGAAAAGAGCCTGGCCCCGTCCTCTTGGCACCTGCCCTCAAGATATTTGTAGACATTGACAGGTCCCCTCTCAGTCTTCTCCAGGCTGAGCAGGCCCAGCTCTCCCAGCCTTTCGTCACAAGGGAGATGCCCCGGTCCCCTCACTGCCTTTGCAGCCCTGCGCTGGGCCCTCCCCAGTAGTTCCCTGTCTCTCTTGGACTGGGGAGCCCAGCGCTGGACACAGCACTCCAGCTGCAGCCTCCCCAGCGCAGAGGAGCCAACTGAACTGAACCGAGTCTATCAGCCTGGTTATTTTTTTCCTGCTTACACAGTAACTTATTGCAGTAAGTCATTTGACTTAGTACATAGCAGCAAGGTCTTTTAGGTGACGTGGGTTATTTTAGTCTGCTTATTTCTGACACACAGGCTACAACTAATTATTTTGAAGGCAAGTTGATTTTGAATTCCCTGAAATGAATAAAAACACTGGTCGGCAAGTGGTGTGTTCTGTCCTTGCATTAATCAGCAATGAATCCCAAGCAGGAGGAGAAGTACCTCTGTGGGCTTCAGGCTCCTGTGCTGCAGACACTCCTTTCTACATGATGCACCAGAGACTAAGGCATCTTCAAGCCCTGACTTCACTTGTCTTCCCCAAGTCCTTTTGCAGCCTGCAGGTAACACAGGTGCTGGGACTTTCTCTTAGAGGCTGGGGAGTTCTGGTAATTGCAGGGCTTGGACAACCATATCTCTCCATGTCTCTACCAAGCCATACAACACAACCTGTGCACGAAAATAAGGAGTCGCAGGGAAAATTAAGAACAATGCACAAACTGTGTTGGGGTTCTTTCTTGTGTGCTAAAAAAGCTTCTTTGTTTTAACTGTAACTTGAGTTTTTGTTTGCATCCTGTTCTCAAGTTATAAAAACATATTTACTTTCTGTTAGCTATTGGGAAAGCGGGCTGTGGTATTTTCTTTCATTTTGTACCTTGTAAATATTTGTGAGTTTAACCAAGTGCTGTGTCTGTTTAAGCTTTTGTTAGCACTTCCAGTATAAGGCAACAGAAAGCAGTACTTCTGCCAAAGTTTCTAGCCACAGGAAAAAAAAAATACCTAGGCTAGCTATGTGGCATATTATTACCCAGATTATGAAGAAGAATTATATTTAAATTTATATTGAATGTCACACAAGCCTTGAAGTCTTTGTCCACTGTAAACTGTAATTTCTTCACAGACAAGTGCTAATGGGAATTTAGAAGCTACTTCACACAAACAGTTTAAAAAATATAAGTAGAAGAGAAAGATCAGATCCTCCTAATGATCCTGTATGAATAAAGAATATTTCTTGTTATTTCATAATCTGCGTATGTGTGTTAGAAATCATCCTGTCTTTAATAGAGTTGCATATGCCCAGCAGTGAATAGGTATAGCATACACAATACCTCCCTTAAAGCTGGCCATGTTGTTTATAGAGATATTTTCTGGACAAAACAATCTACTACTTGGTTTGAGAGTAATCAGGATCCACTTCTAATGAAAATGTTTGCTTTCAGCTTTGCAGACGTTGTGAAGAGACAGTAAGCTGCGATCATACATAACAAGTATGCAATACTCGCCTCCAAATTATTTTCAGGGTTGCATTATCTTGTCTTTAGTCTTCTACAGCCATTCTGCAGCTGCTAAAAATTCTGTGCAGCCCTATATAGGCCTGTGGAAATTATTGTGGGTCCCCACTGGGGACCAGGTCCAGGGGAAGGAATGGGTGTCAGCTTGTCCAAGAATGTAAATACTAGATTTCCTCTGCTTTGCAATTCCTTCTTGTGCTGGTGTTCACAGATGTTTCTTTGTGGACATAAAGAATAAACTTTGAGGCTAATACAACCCATGCTTAAACTGGTGGATTAAGGAGTCCTAGCGTGCTTTTTGGTTTGGATAATTCCAGCTGTTCATACTACCCCTCCCACCACTTTTTGAACCCATTCCATGCCTTGTTTCACAGTGAAGGTTCTTTTTTGTGTATTAGACAGAAAGAAAGGTTCTTTCTTCCTGGGATCTACACCAGGAGAAAGCCATCCAGATTGCTAAAGCATGGAATCTCTAAGTATGCCAGGATTAGCCCCCACTGCTCAATCCAAACTCTGCTGATTTCATTACTACACTGAGGAGGCAAACTACAGGCACATATTTACATCTGTATCCTCAACTTCTGGGAAATTCCAGAACCAGCTCTAATTTCTGGCATATCCTCAATGCCAGGTTTGTATGTAAGCAAGTTTTCACAGCAGAGCCACAAACTTTCATTACTATTGTCTCCACTTTTAAGTGTTGTCTTATCAGAACTAACCAGCAGGATTTATGGTCTGGCAGCAGTCTGGGGTAGTAAATTTTTAGACAGAGCTAACAATCAATTTCTGGATAGGCAGTGGCTTTTTCCACTATGGAGCAACACTGCAGAACACAGACTGAAGTAGGACCGGGAAGAGATCCATAAAGGTTTGTTTCCTCTTGCACCATGTCTGCACAATTACAGCATCCCATTATGCTGTGCTAGCCCTTCTCCAGAAACTGGAGGGCAAAGGAGAGCAGCAACTGCAGTATGTGCTATGCCTCTCACATCTGTCTTGTGTATATTTTCTTCAGACCCTTTGAGTCCTGTACTCTGGCCCACCTCTGCAATCCACAGGGGCCTTCCAGTAACCTGACTGCCTGAGCCTGCCTTAAACAGTTTTATTGCAGCCTTTCAGAGTCCCACCAAGAGACCTCTGGCTCATTTCACACTGCTGCAAACACACAAGGCTAAGCAGCTGCATGAGAGTGGCAGATTACAAGAAACACTGCTCTGCTGTAACTTCTGTCCTTGTGGCCGTGCAGGAAAGACTTGTACCCCAAACTGGTTCAGAAGACCTTTGCCCTGCTCTGGAAGGTCCTAGGGAATCTGCCCCTAGGGACCTGCACAGGCACAGTTCTCATAGAATCATTAAGGTTGGAAAAGACCTTTAAGATCATAGAGTCCAACTATTAACTGCATCCCTAAATACCTCCAGGGATGGTGACTGAACCTCTTCCCTGGGCAGCCTGTTCAGGTGGCCACATACAAGTAGCAAGTGATGCCACAGAGCTAAGGCATGCTGTAAGCAGGGATATCAGAGAGCTCAGCTCTATGCAGTCTTACATGTTCTGGTTCTTAATAGGCAAATCAGTCCCTGATGACATATGTGATTTTTGATACCTTTACCTTGCATATTAGCTTGGAAAGTTCTGAGGGGAACAGCAACTTATTTTTCTTGTTGCCATCTTCTCTCTAACCTTTAAAAGGAACCTGTCTAAATTCCCCTCTAAAAGGAGTTTTAGGGCTGAAATGCTTTTTGGGACCCTGCCCGTACTGTTTAGGTTGGGACTCCTAGAAAGCAGATTTTTATTGTGCCATTCATAGCGCGCTCTCCACTCAGGGACTGGTGTACGTATCATAGATAAACAATTTCCCCAAAGGGAACATTCAGGTTCTATGTTGCTGTCTTTTTTTTTTTAAATGGAAACTAATCTGCAAGACCGCCAGACCTCAAGCTGTCTGATAGTAAGACCCAACATTTTTCAGCATCAGTAGGCAGAGCATATAGACCTCACATTTGTAATGCACAAAGTTCTGGGCAGTTGAACTTTGTGATAACAACAAAGGAATTGTTGGATTTTATTCCACATTTTGGTGAATATGGAAAGTAACTAAAGGCAAATTTTTCTAGTTTTTGGAATGTTGCGGTGGAAGGAACTATGGCAAAACACTAAAAGCCTTGGAGAATAATTTCAGATTAATCCCATCTGTGTGGTTTTTAACAACCTTGCTCAAGACATTGTTGTGAAACTAGCCTAGGCTAATACTTGTACTTTGTTAGTTTCTGCTTTATTATCTATATTAAAGTTCTTTATTATCTATATTAAAATTCTTTAAATTCTACTAGGGTTGAAGGTCTGAGCTAGTTCAGTAGTGCTATCTTGTTATAGAATCACAGAAAAATAGAATTAAAATGAATATGATGATACTTTGCTTTTAGAAGTTCTTATGTCCCTAATCTAGCAATATCCTTCAAGTATCTGGATGTAGCCATAAAATGTCATAAAAATATGAGAACCTGGAGATCTTGGGCATTTTTTCTTATTTACATTGGGAACATAAGTAAGAAGTAAATCACCCAGTGCCCTGGTTCCTCGCAAGGTCTGCTGTGGTATCAGTGCAGTCAGGTGCAGTAAGTAAATAAACCACACACGCTAATATCAAGGGCTGATCCAAACTGACCACTTCCAATGAATTCTTTAGTTACCAGCTGGAAGAACAGATGATTTTATTGTAATTTCCTTTCTGGTTAATTCACGTGTCATAAAGAACATTTTACAAACAGTTTTATGACAAGTTTTTTCAATCCATTGTAAAAGAATGACTCAGTGAGAAAGTTAAGAGTGGGTGTCTGACCTGCAAAGCCCCAGCACCAACTGGCTGTGAATCCCAATTTGGCGATTTGCACGGTGCATTTATTTATGTTAGTGTATATAATGTTTCGTTCTAGCAAATCCTGGAATTCTGGTGTGGGTTTATTAAGATTCCTGACTTGTAAGTCTTGCACTTCCTTTCGTCCGAAAAATAGGAGGAAGGAGCGTCTCTCCTTGCAAGGCTTGGCCGGCATCGGCGTGGCTCGTTGCAGTGCTCCAGCAGGGGGCGCTGCAGCGCTGCAGACAGCTTGCCGCGGCCTGCCGGCCCTGCCGCCGGCCCTGCAGCCTCTGCCGGCCCTGCCGCGGGCCCTGCCGCCGGCCCTGCTGCTGCTCCCGCCGGCCCTGACTTTGCTCCCAGCGTAGAGCGGGGACCCCTGTGCCCGTCCCCGTTCCAAGTCACGCGCGGTCCCTCGGTCAAGGGCGCCACGCCCGCGAAGCAGGTGCAGTGGTCGAAACCACCTCCCGCCCGGCAATTCGCCGCCCCTGCCCGGGCGAGATGCTCCTCGCCACCGGCAGGAACACCGGCGTGAGATCTTTCCCCAGCTGCGAGCCAGCCCAGCCGGCTTGGCTCAGCCACCTCCCGGGAGCTGTTCGCTGCCGTGGTTGACTTAGGACCGGGTGGGGGCCGGGCCGGGCCGGGCCGGGGTTGGCCTGCGGCCGCCGCAGACCCGTGTGGCACTGCCGGCGCCCCGGTGCCCCGCTCAGCCGCCCGCGCTCGGCCAGCCGCGGCTCGGGGCTCCCCTCCGGCGGCGGGACGGAGCGGCCCGGCCGCGCGCGCCCCCTACCGCCCTGCCCGCGCGCGGGCCGCGGGGCGGGGCGGGTCACGTGGCAGCGCGCAGCGGGGCGGCGGATGGCGCCGGCGGGCGTGGGGGGAGCAGCGCGGCCCGCCGTCACGGTGAGCGTCGCCCGGCCGGAACGGGCCGCGCCGGAACGGGGAGCGGCACCCGCTCCTCGGCTCACTGTCCTTCTCCCGCAGATGAACGGGGCCCCGCGGGACGCGGCGGAGCCGGCGCCGGTGTGGGAGCGGCCCTGGTCGCTGGAGGAGATCCGTAAAGGCAGCCAGAGCTGGTCCTTGGCCTCGGACGCCGGGGTGAGCGGTGCGGACGGTTCCGGGCCTAAGCCGGGGCCTGAGTTCCGGGCCTGAGCCGGCGGCGGGGGCAGCGGGCGGTGGCGCCCCCCGCCCAGCACCCCCAGGCCTCGCCGGGCCCGGCCGCCTCGGGAGGGCGCGGGGGGTGCAGCCCCGGTAGGGCCCGGCGGCCGCCAGGCTCCCACACGGCATTAACCCTCCGGGCCGGGCGGGCCAAGGCGGAGAGCCGTCCCGGAGGGAAGGGCGGGATGCGGGGTGGACGGGGGTGGCCCTGGGTGCGCGGGGGGTGCTGTGATGTGGGCGCTGTGTGTGCTGATGCGGGCTTGCAGCGTGCGCTCGGCTCTGCCCGCGTCGTAAACGGGGCCGAAAGAAAAAGGAGCTGGATGCTGACTGCCGCTTCCCTCTGCTGTGCACAGCTTCTGCGTTTTCTGCAAGAGTTCTCCCAGCAAACCATTTCCAGGACGCATGAAATCAAAAAGCAGGTAGATGGATTGATTAGCGAAACAAAAGCCACGGACTGTCGCCTTCACAACGTCTTCAATGACTTTCTTATGTTGTCCAATACGCAGTTCATAGAGAATGTGAGTATGTTCTTGTGCTTCAAACATCGGTGTTGGCCCCCGCTGTAATGCGGAGAAGTGATTTGACTTTTTGGCAAGTCTGATGTTAATTTAGAGATGAAATGGCTTTTAATCCCTTTTTAAAGGGTGTCGTAGTTCCTTTGTGAGTGATGCACTATGCAAAATCGGCAGATTCGTTTTTGCCTCTTTTGAGGAACCTTCTTTCCTTGTTTATATGTGATATGGAGATCAGAGCTTTCATTTTAGCACTATGAATGAGTTAGTACTGTCTAAATATGAGGAATGTTGTATGATGCTGTACATTTGCCCAGTGATGTTATTTTACGCTAAAAGCGGTTGGTATTAAAGACGTTGGACTACAGGCAAGTTATCTGTTATGTTTGGTTGTGACGAGCATATTTATTGGTTAACGTTCCCCCTTCGTGACTATTGCTATTGTAGGAAGGTGAAAACTAGACTTGAAAGCCTGCTACGACATTATGTTGCTAGGAACGTATGTATAATTAAGATGTAGAGCTTTAAGTCTTTCAGATTTGTGGAGGGGTTTTTTAGCACTGTGAGTTTTATTGGGCATTTTGTTTTGATCAGCATTGTTGTCAGGCCACACGTGTCATCTGAAGCCATGATGCTATTATTGGAAGGTGCTGGTAGAGGACAAGACAATGGAAACCTGGATTTCAGTTGTGGGTTTTTCTGGTGGTAGCGGAGGGGGGTGGTTTCAGAGCTGCAGTGTCTTTTCTGGCCTACCTTTGCTGTTCAGCATAATGATTCTGCTGAGAACAGTTTGTACCAAATGTCTTAAATCTTGGGTGCTTGAAGCTGTTTGTTTCTGAATTTAACTAAATTGAGAACTAGAAATGAGGAGACCTATTTCTCTGTGCACTTAATGTGAAAATCTGTCTCTTCCCAGGGGATAACTGCACCTTTGAGAGATTTGGATTTAGGTTTGCAGGTTCAAGGGAGGCTTTTTATTCCCTTGTGTCTCTTTGTAGCTGATTCTACAAAAGCGTGCTAAAATTGCTGGATGGGAGGGATAAGCAGAACAAACTGAAGACTAAGGGATGATGTGAACCTCTGTAAGTACAGGAAAAGGGTAAACACTAAAGAAGGAAACCTACTAAATTGCAGAAAACAAAAGGAAAATTGACAGACCATAAGTAAACTTAGGTTTGACTTTGAAGGTTTCTAGAATAGTTTTATGTTAAGGGGGGGGGGGGGGGCGATTAAAACTGCTGCTTTTCAACATATTCAGGTCAATCAACAGGGTTAAATGGTCAACTTGTCTTCTACTGCAGTGACATTTGCAGTCTTGAATTACTTCCGTTGGGTTGAGAAGCTGCCTGGTAGTAACTTCAGGATGACTTCAATGCATGGAGGAGGCTATGAAGGGGCTATGGCATCATCCATGGCTGCTTTTTGAAAATGTGTAGTGAATTAATGAGTAATTAATTGCACATTAACACTGTATTTTATTTTGTTGGTGGTGCCTGTGGTTTAGCCTCTGCAGCAGCATGTTGTTCTTACTTGAATCCATTTTGCTTGACTTTTTAGAGAGTATATGATGAAGAAGTGGAAGAGCCTATTCCCAAAGCTGATGTTGGAGACAAATCAGAGCAGGTAGTTAACTTAAGCTGCCTTGAGTGCTGGCAGTATTTTTGCAGCTGTTGTCTACTTTCTCATTTTCAAACTTATTTTGCAGACACGTACAGCTTACAAGCCAAGCTGTTCCCTTTCTCCTTGAAGTCTCTCTGTTGGATAGTATATTTCATTCAAACATAAAGTTGACAGGAACATTGGAGGCTACTAGTGTATGATAATCTGTTAGGGCCTCCCCAAGCTCAATACTATGTCCAGTAGACAAGACTTATGCATTGATTTTTCAAATGGCTCTGCATGGTTTTTTCAGCAAGAGAACTGAGGCCTTGGGCGTTCTTACTGAATTCAGAGGTAGTGAATTGGCGAAGCAGAATCTGACTGCAATTCCCAGGGACATAAACTCGGAGAGCTTTATATATACACAGTCTAGGTGTGTTTTACCATCTATATTCCCTTGATGGGACTGTAGCACAAATAAGATAGTACTGTGTTGGCATGGATGTTTAGAACATCTGTGTTTCTGGGAGTAATAAAGGTTAAGTCAGTCAAGCAAAAAAAGTTTCTGAGGGTCTTTCTGTTACTTACAGTGAAGAAGCTTTCTTTGTACTAATTTGAAGTTAAAATTTTGCATGCGTGTTGCAGTGAGATTGAGTCTTGAGTAAAATGCAATGAGAGTGTGTTGTTCCTGTTACTAAAGGAAAAGACACGGGAACAAAAAGAAGCTGATCTGATCCCCAAAATCCAAGAAGCAGTGAATTATGGGTTGCAAGTTCTGGACAGTGCGTTTGAACAGCTAGACATCAAAGCAGGCAACTCTGACTCAGAAGAAGAAGAAAGTAATGAAAGGGTGGAACTGATACTGGAGCCAAAGGTACAGAGACCTGTTCTTGCTGGGGGCCTGGGTTTGTGTTTTGCTCTGCTGGACTTGCTTTTTGCTTCTGTCCGCGGTATCACGTCATTGGTAGAAAGTCAATATTCATTACCTGAAATGAGGATTTGATGACTACATCTGAATAAGTGCTTCTTGCTGAGCTATTCCTTGTGTAGCCTGTTTGTCTTGCAGTTGGGTTAGCGTTAAGGTGTGGCACCCTAAAGGGACTTAGTTTAATGGCAGTGAACTTGGAAAGGGAAGCCTCGGTTCTGGGGGAAGTGGGACCTTTACATTTCACACTCTTTAGGTACAAACCATATCTTCATAGGTGGTATTTACTGTCACAGTGATTAGGAACCCTAGGTGCAGGATTTGGGGTAGGACTGATGCCTGCAAGTCTTCTGTTAGATGATGCTTAGAAAACAAGTTGGAACCAGACAAATAGAAGTAGCCCCCTTCTCTGGCAGTATTAAAAAGTAATAAACCTCATTTGGCCCACCCAGTTGCGTGCTGACTTGGAGCATATGTCTGGTGGGACTCTCTTTAAAGAAGCTCGTATTTTCCTTGAGTTAAAACAAAGGGTGTAAGACTTCTGTGTTCATTGGCAATGAAGCTGTTCCTAGGCGTCAGTAAGACCTGATGCTGTCTCTTTCCAGGATCTCTATATTGACAGGCCTTTACCTTACTTGATTGGCTCTCAGCAGTTTATGGAACAAGATGATGTTGGCCTTGGAGATCTCTCTAGTGAAGGTATGTCCTGGCATGGTCTTTTACTCGTATGCAAGTAACTAGTTCCTAACCTGAGATTTTGGTCTGTTTTAACTCACAGCTTGGGTTATACTGCATAGTGGTTTTGTATGTTTAGATGCACACTGTAATTAGCTGGGGAAAAAAATGTGCATTGTGCTGTAACAACCACTTTTCCAGCATGCAAAGCAGTAACTTCTCAGTAAATTGTGCTCTGTATATTAGAAATGCAAAATGCTAGCAGCCTTCAAAGGTCTTCCAAACCACTCTCTCTTCCACCTGATATTTAGTTCTCTTCACAAAGCCTTTAAAGTTGCTGTCGATAACGTTTGATGACCACATTGCTCTTGTGCACAGGTGTCGTGTCTGATCCTAACTTTTCTGTTTCCATTTAAAATAGAAGGATCGGTAGACAGTGATCGTGGAAGTGTAATTGACAGTGAAGAGAAGGATGAAGAGGTAAGTGACAAGTAACAGAGTACCAGCTACTTTGCACAAGCATTTATGAGTCCTTGGTTGCGTGTGAGGCCATTAACTACCTTGCTTTTTCACATGGGGTCTCAAGATAGTACTGCACAATGTCTGTGCCCTGTGTTGGTTGTGGTAAATGTTTTTGCTGCTATTCTTATACAGTAGTTTCTTCTGCAGCTTTTCAGGGGAGCAGTAAAGTGGTGTTAGCTCTAATTCCCATTATAGTAGAATATTCCAAACTGAAGTGGTTTATTCCAGTCTGATTTCACTTTGTGAAGTGAATCAGATTCTTATCAAGAATTGCATTTATGGGGAACAAATCTGTGGTATATTAGTTACAAAGAAACGGAATGGAGACTTAACAGGAGCAAGTTTAAAGGTTAAGTAGGTGTCAGTAATGCATCTCCAGGCTTTGCCTCTTAAATCTTCTGCAGTGGACTTCCAATTTCTGATATGTTTTGCCTGCCTTGGCTGGGATGTCTCTGCTTTGTAACTGTGCTATGGAAGCACTCCCTTTTTGCTGAGGAGTTTGCTTTTAGCCTCTTTGCTCAATTAAAGTTAAATCGCTTTTGAGTTACTCAAATGCACTGTCAGATGGAGCTTGCTGTCTTTGTTAAATTAATGACTTTCTAGTGAGCTCCATTCATAACAATGGTCAGTGGTAAGGAAACAATTCTTTGGTCAGGTCATGGTGAGGAGATCCAAATATCCAAACCTAAGCAAGTCCAGAGTTTCTGAGCCCTCTCCCTTAACCACTGGATGAAGTAATGTGTGATACTTTTCTTTGGGTCTTTTGTGTTCCAGGAGACAGATGATGAATTTGGAAATCCTAGTGAAGATGAGCAAAAGACGGTATGGTTATACACCCTGGTACATACCTGAGAGACTTTCCAGGTTTGACACACTGAGGATGCAAGGAAGAGGCAATAAGACAGGGGTCCTCAAAGTACGGCCCGCGGGATGGATGTGGCCCCCCAGGGTCCTCAATCTGGCCCCCAGTATTTACAGAACCCCCCGCCCCCCGCTGGGGGTTGGTGGGGAAACCAAGCAGCCGCAGATGGCTGCCTGCTACTTCATCCGCGCGCCGGCCCCCTGGTTAAAAGGTTTGAGGACCCCTGCGATAAGAGCTCTAGACAATTAACTATTAAAAACTTTGGTTAAGCCTGATTTGTATAACTTGGGGAAGGTTGTCCTGGCCAGATGGCTCTGTGTTGTGAAATTGAACCTGGGTTGGGCTTAAAGACATGCTTGCAAGCCATCATTAGATGAAATACATATGTGGGATGGCATTACCTGGTGTGTCTTTTCCTCAGAGATTACTTTGATGCCATGAGAGTTCAAAGAAACTACCCAAAGAAAACTAGGTTCCTGTGGGATTATTTGGTCTATAATTAAAATTCTAAACTTGCTATGCAGGAAGGAAGGAATGGTGCAGTTTGGGTATGACATGAAATCAAAGCTGTGAACAGTATTAAATGTTTGAAAAATATGTCCATTTGGATAACAAATTAAAATGAAAAACTGAAGCCTGACTTTAGTTGGTAGTAGGAGAAAGAATCCTACCCATGTTTAATGTGCCACTGCAAAAGACTTTTACGTGGGGATCCTCAATCCAAAATGATTTACTGCCAAAACCCAAAGTTTCAAAAGGCAACCCTTTTTTAATCTGTGTGTTAATAAACCAATGTTACAGAAGCACTCAGATGTTACACTAACCTTCATAGGGTAATTTTGTATGCCTCATGTGTTTTCAGATGAGCAATTATCTTTGGGTTCTTGGTGATCTAGTTCAGTTCTGGGCCCTTGTCCATGCCAGCCCTGAGCTCACCATTCACTTCATCTTTTTAATCCCCTTACTGACATGACTGAAGCCAAGATGTGGGCATGTGTTGTTTGTCATTCTGCTATCCACCTCGGGAATCACTCAAGACAATACAGTTGTTACCTAGCTAATCACAAGTTCCCAATTTAAGGCTAAATACTAGGTCTTTAGTGGAGAGGAGTTCATAACTAAGGGAAGCAGCACAGCCCAAGTACTTAAGGCTCATGTGTAGTAGCCGTATGTTCCTTGTGAGGAGAGCCTTAGCGTCCTCAGTTGCACCTCTGGTCCAGAAATGTTCAGTGACACAGCACAGAGGTGTACTAGAGAATGCATCAATTGCTTGGAGCTAAAGGGACTCCTTCCTTACCTCTCAAAAGCTGTGAAGTACCCCAAACTGGCTGAATGTTTCCCTCCTTTCAGTAGGTTTGCTTTGAATATGTTACCTAAGCAGATGTAGTTTTGTGCTTGTTTTATATGCCAACTTCAGGAGAACACAACAGGGTATTATTGTTTTTAGAAGACGGCACAAATGAGTGATGAAGATGATTACGACGGCGGTGATCTTTTTGACTCAGACAAAGAGGATGATGAGGATGGAGGCTTGGATGAAAGCACAAGGCCTGTAAGTAATTGTTGCCTCCCTGGAGAGAAAGATTTGACTTCTCTCATGAAAAATCTGTCCTTAGAAGGATTATAATAGTAGTGCTCAGTTATCTGGGATAAGATCGTGTAAAAATCCTGAATGGTCTTTCAACATGGTTGTTCAGGCTTTACCCATTTAAACTGGGGGACTCCTGCACCCTAAGATGGCATTGAAGCTGTCTTTAAAGGTCATTAAAAAATATACTTGTTGCATTTGTGTGCGGTAAATGCTTCTTGCTTGTCCTGCTCCCAAAATGAGGTGACATTAAAGATTATGTGGTCATAAGGAACTAGAAATGGCTCTTTTTTTCTCTTGATGCATAATCTTTTAATTGCTTTCTTGATAGAAAGGTGTATTGCTTCTTCTGAGGGCTTCAATCAAAGTCTAGACAGGATATTGTACACATGAGGCTGTAGAATACAATATTTATAATTGCAGTTGCTTCAAGTTGGTAACTGGATTTTATATAAAGAATATGCTGCTGTTTGTCCCTACTCAGAAACAGAAGAGACCAACATCGTTTGCAGATGAGCTGGCAGCCCGAATCAAAGGAGAACTACTAGTCAAACAGGATGAAGAGCGTTCATGTAAGTTAGCTCTTTAGTTCTAGAAAGTGCTGGTGAGATAGTGGGGGGCTTGTGAGAGAGTTGGACAAGAGATTCTGTGTAACAGTATGTGAAGTTACACAGATCTATTATTTGAATATGTATTAGGTGAAAGCCCAACAAGAGGAATTAAAGGCACTATTTTGTGTTCTGAGAAACTTTTTGGCCATAATTTATGGTGTTGAATTGGAATTCACTGAGTGTTATAGTGGACAACACACTGCTTTCAGGTGAGATACACCACTCCACAAGCACATGTATTATTGGAAAGGTTTTCTCTCCAATCTGATTCTTCTTTTACATGCAAAACTGCCTGTTTCATCACATGTACTTCCCCCTTTTTCAACTAAGTATGTGGAAAGTGCTGGTCACTGTAGTCTTTCTGTGAGCTCTAGAGTGGAAAACTCCTCAAGCAGTCGATTGATGTTTTCACGTGGTGTAGTTTTTTTGGTTTTCCTCTTTTTGGCTTAAATATACTGCATTTTGAGGAACTTTTCCCTGCTGCTGTTTTCTGTGATATTTTAGATTAAGTACTGCATTTACTTTTGTGTCACTTTCAAGAGGGGAGACCTCTCAAGTAGTTATTCTTGCAGCAAAACAGCAGTTGAAAATAGCTGGCTGAAATTAAGTTGGCAAGTGCTTGTGAGTTTTTGACCTGTAATTTTGAGAACATGAATAGACAAGAACAGTGTGTGTGAGTGTTCTTTCACGGTTCAAACAATCAGGCTAGGTCTGTGTATATCAGTATAAAACATACCAGCTTGCCTTGTTTGGTTACAGGAAAGTCTTCTGTTCATTGAAATAGCCTTGTGATGGTAGGGCCAAAGAAAATAAAACTCTAGATTTGCTTTTGGTAGCTGAATCAAGGTATACTATGCCTGGAGCCATTTGAGATGCTCAAAGGTTCCGCATGCTCTGTGTGGGATCTGTACCACCTGGAACGCTGTGTTGGTCTCTGACATCTCAGGTGACGCTAGTCTGTATGTGAGCAAGTATGTTGAACCCATAGTGCCTAACAGAATGATGCTATTGCAATTTTAAGTGATAATTTTAGAACAGGTACTTCGTACAGTTGCTCCAGTGGGCTGATTCATATGAAAACGTACAGGTCAGCTTGGTTAGATTGGTTTTTTAGTTCTTTTTACCATAGATTAATTGCAGACTGCCAGTAAAGTTGCAGTATTTTATTTTTGCTTTGAAATTTTGTTCTTGAAGCCCTGTCATCAGAGGCCAAAACAAGGAAAACCCTGGAAGAGAAGAAGGAAGTTAGAGTTCCATCGGATGGTAGGATATCATCCTTTCTTGCTTTTTGAATTGTGGGCTGGATTGTAAGACACCGCTTAGGAAATTGTGGCGTCTACCCTAGAAACTGGGTGGGATTTTAGTGAGCATCCTTCAAGGTGAGTATGTAAACAAATCTAGGTTGTGATGTGCATGTAAAACAAGGCTAGAAACAGGCTTAGTGAGACTTCCTTCTTAAATGTGGTCTTGTGGATCAGCCACATACAACCCAATTTGTCTACAGCAGCTTCTCTGTGTCATGTTTATAAGTGGGGTTGGAATCAAACCAGTTTTTATTTTGATTGTCTCTTTAATCCCCTTTCCTGAAACTCGGTCAGCCCCACCACAGTTCTTAGCTCTTTTGCTTTCTAGATGAAGACGATGACATTTTCAAGCCTCCTAAGCTGACTGATGAAGACTTCACACCATTTGGTTCTAGGGGTGGCCTCTTCAGTGGTGGAACAGGTCTCTTTGATGATGAAGAGGTGAGAACACTGGAGAGGATAGAAATTGATAGAAATTGTCCCCCTTTTTAAAACCAAACAGAAGATCCCCACAAATTCCCACTTCTGTAAGGCAGAGAGGGGAAACAGCATTTTGTTTCTTGGTAATACTCAAGTGTATTGGGACAGTATAGCTTTCCAGTGGAGAAACAACTACGTGAGTGGGGTACTTACATTCCCCTTGGCACAAAGCTTGCTCTTCTGCAGTGGTGCTGGTGAGAGATGCAAGTATGGTTCTAGCATTACATTAGGCAGGCTCTAATTCCAGCAGAGCTTACTCACCTCCTCACTTTTTTCTGTGAAGGTAATTCGAGTGCCGTACAATTTATTTATTTTGAAATAGCAGATTTCTTATAAAATGCCTGTGAGAGTACTGAATTTTGTCATTTTCTTTTTCTCCCTGGGTGTGGGAGAAGTTTGAGAGGAAAAGAGAGTATGATGCTCTTCACACTTTTATCTTTCACATACCATATCCAGATAGTGATGCTGTTGGGTTTCTCTGTCTCTGTGCTGTTAAAAGTTCCCTATGCAATTATGCTGTATTCTTTCACCTAGTTATTGTACAATTCCTGGGTTACCTGTGTTGGCAATAGAAGTTCACTTTAACCTTATTCTTGTGCTGTGTATCTAGAGCTGACTTGATAAAAGAATGGCACAAAGTGTTATTTCTGACCTTATTTTAGCCTTGTTTGTGCACGTGAAAGGATATAGAAACTTGGTGTCAGGGGTACTTAAGATTTAAGAATCTGATAGTAACAGTCAAGGTTAGTCCAGAATAGTAGCCAAACTCTTGCCTTTGTGGGATGTTGTGTTCCTCTTTGCAACTAGAACAAAGGTCAGGTGTTCCTTGGAGCTGAGGAGGCTCTTAGACTGAAATTTGCAAGGAGGAATGATGTACAGCTGACCTTAAGCTTACCATGCCAATCTACTAGAATATAGCCAAGAAGCACCAAAGAGGAGGGGCATTGTGTGAAGGGAAGAGGACAGTTCTATGCAATGCTTTCCAGTCAAACACAGCTTTATTGAAAAAATACTGACATGCTTTCTTTTTAAATGGCAGCCTAGAGCTTTAAAAAAAATGAAGTAATCTGATAGTGCAAGCCATCCCTGTGTAGATGCAAATGGCAGGACTACTTTCCTCATCCTGTAAACACAGGACAGCCAAGCAGATTTGTCTGTGATTGTTGCCTGCCTGCATACACTTGTTCTTGGTTTTCTGTTTACCTGAAAGTTAATCGTCTAGGAAGGGTCACTGGCCTTGTGCAATGGAGGAGGCCTTACTGTACCAGAAGGCAGCCACAGTAGGTCAACAAGCAAATAGTAACTGACAGATGTGCAATTAATCACTGACATCCCTGCCGCAGCCTTGTGCTCCCCTACCCTTTCCTAAGTATTGCTGCCTTCTTTCCACAAAACTTTATACAAAGTTCATGTGTTTTGAGTCTCCAGGTAGGCAACTTCTAATACCCAAAGTCCTGTAAGAGGGAGGCTTTCAAGAAGTTAAATGGCCAGTACTCACAAGATCTGCAGGTCGCCTGGAAATCTAGACTGTGATTCTGAGTGTTGATTGGCACAGGGCAACTGCAACCCAAATACAAGGACTTTTGCGAGAGTGTTCCTGAAATGCTTTTGTCTTCAAAATGCTTTTGAGATTGAGATATCATGTATATCTCTGCATGTTACTGGTATCTTAGCATCTCCTTAGCAACAATATAAATCATTCATCTTAACCCTGTGAAGTTCATGAGTTTTTCTGTGTTTGTCCTGGCCTGAATTCTTCCTTCAAACCTTATTGTATAAGCTCCAATAAGATAGCTTAAAAGGGTGTAATCAGGACCTAAACAGCTGTAGATTAATAGTGTAAACCCTTGAAGATGTGCAAATAACAGGTAATTTCTTCTCTGCAGTAAGCAAACTGATAATCAGGGTAAATTAAACTTTAGAAGACAGAAAGCTACTCTTCTGAATGTATGCACTCAAATTAACACTTGAGTACCTAGGTTTAAGTTTATATGTGTATACGTCCTTTTGAGAAGGGAGTGGTACCTCTTCTGTCTTGGCTTAAAGTGGATATTTGACGTGGAAAAATCAGCAGCTATCTTTTCCTACAAAAAACAAATTCACCACTTCCCCGCCCCTTTGCATTTTTATCTACAGAGTGATCTTTTTGCTGAAGCACCAGAAAGAGAAGAATCAAAAGAGGGAGAGGAGCAAGTCCCAGTAAGTGAAGGTAAGAACCAATTGTTGCCTCTTGTAGTCCTGTTTGTGCTGTGATTTATCACTGCTAGCAGCTAGGCTGATTTGTTTCCAAACCAGAAAGTCCGGAGTAGCAATTGCTGGCAAGTCTCTTCTCCCCAGTCTTGATAGAGAACAGTTGTGTTTTCATTGAATTCTAAATGTGTTTGTTCACTGTGATCTCTTATACACACCTACTCTCCTGGAGCTGAAAGGATGTCCTTACTGATGATGGCAGAGCTCTCTGCATGCACTGGATTCCTGCTGCTGAAGAGTACTTTGCAGGATCCAGTTCTGGGTTTGAGTGGAATAAAGATTTCTTCTTGCAGATTAATGCATGTCTGAGTTTCCCATTAGCTGCATATCTAGACCTTTAAGGAGTCTGAGCACACATCCTGTACTGCAGCAGCTTTTACCGAAGCACTGTATTTGATGAATTTTCAGATATGGAATGGGAGACTAAGCCATTTTATTTAGCGTGATTTGTATTGAATTGGTTTTGAGTGTGTTAATGTAAACTCTTGTAAATAATGCTATGTGTAAATGTATATCTTATTTATAAGTTTCAGTTTAGTAGGGCTGTTTTGTGGAGTTTTAATGGAGGAAAAATAGCTAGACTGTTACATATATCTGCAAAAAACCAGAAGTTCAAGGAGAAGGTCTAAAGAGGTTTGAACTGTTGAGGGAAAAAAACAGAGCTCAGAAGACTTCTCAGATTCCTATTTTTGTAGTTGAGTTCTGAAGGCTTGACAGCATAAAACAAGTGCCTCCATTTGTGTTGTACTTCCTATGATTTCAGTGTCCTCTACAAAGTCCTTAAAGAAAGTTCCTGCAGGTGCAGTATCTCTTTTCCCAGGTATGATTCATTCAGTAGCAAATCGCTTCGTGCATAAAATGCTCTGTTCTTTAAAACCTGCTGGGGAGGTTTTAAAGAAGAAAACTGTCCAAATACAGCAGCGCTGCGTTGCTTGATCGTATGTTTAGTGACAAATACAGATGCTTCTACCATGCTAAGCCTGAACTGCAGCATGCTTTATGGATAATCAAGATTCTCTACAACCTCTGGAGGTAGATATAATTGATGGCAGATATTAGCTGATGTCAACTTCCAGTGTTGTGCTATGAACTTTTAAGAAAGTGTGTTAGTTTAGCTGATACTATACAGCTTAAGTCTGCAGTGCATGCAGTCACACCTTCCCTCTGTACTCCAAGAAGGAAATGCACTTTGATCTTTCATATTTGGTCATATTCACTTGGGTTAGCAGAACATTTTTAAGCATCAAGTTCCTACATTTTTGTGTACAGGTAAATGAGACCAATCTTGGTTTTCCATTTTTGATGAGGAGGATCTGCATACTTGGGGAAGGACCAGATCTCTGAGCTAAATAAAAAAGAATAATAAAAAAGATCTCTGCTCCATTTCAGACTTTAAGCTGCACAATGAAAAGAAACATATGTCACTAGTCTCTTAGAATCAACTGACTTCGATTTCTGTTTGTGTGTAGGGTCTTCACCTGAGTTACCTTAATTTTGCCATTTATTAAGAAAGGCTTATTTTAAGACTGTGGTTTCAGTCTGACTGAGCTCTCAGTCAGCATGATTTTTAGAGTAGGGTGTATACAAATACAGCCTTTTTACTCCAGGATCAAAGATACACATCAGCAGTGGTCATTCTATATAATTGTAAGACTTGGTAGCAAAGTTTAAAACAGCAGATTGAGGCTTTCTTTATCCTTCGTTCTTTCTTGGGGGTACTGTTGCGTAAGCATTGTATTTCTCATCATTGTAACAGTTCTAGTTCATCAGGAATTAAATTACATGCAGCATTTATTCAAAGTCTACGGTTGTTCTCTCTCAGTAACTCGTAGCCAGGCTAAAGTCACCAGAGAAAAACCAAGATTGAGGCTCCTTTGCTCTTCAGAATTGCTTGATGAGCACATTCCCAGTGAACAGTTTGTTTAGGAACTTGAGAATGTTTAGTAATTAATCAAACTTTGTGGCTCTATTCTTGTAAATCCTGTGGCACTTTCTAATGGTGTGATACACTATTTTTAGAACAAACTGCTGCTGTACTGGTCAAAATTCGTGCATTGTGCTGAATTTTAACCAAAAAGCAGTTCTACTTTCTGCCAAACTTTCACTTAGTCTTCCCCCTCACCCCCATCATTTCCAGGCATCTATACATAAGAAGGAAAAAGACAGGCTTAGAGCCAGGCTGCCAGTTTTAACCAAAAATGCTAGAAGTGTTTGCAGACAGTCTATCAACATGCATGTAGAAGCTGGACATACACCAGATGTAGAAGAAACAGTTTTTTCCGACTTACTGTAGTTGATCACTGCCATATCTGAAGAATGCAGGAACCTTGGCACCAAAGACAGCCTCATACTGCAGTACTGCTAGTAGTCTTGCATGACAAGTGCAGCTTCTTGGGAGAATTCAGTCAGCTGTCCTTTCCTCTCGTCAAGCACTTTTATTTGTCCACAATGGTGTGGCTTACTCATTAGTGAAGTAGGATCCTGGTTTGAGAAGTTCGTAGGGGCAACAGTGTGGGACTGGTGGGTCTTCTGGCTTTAACACAGAGCCTGGCTGCTGTTCCTAGGGGAGATGAGCATGTTTGAGGAAGAAGTGATTGCAGTGAGAGCGAGGGGCCATCTGTCTGTGGCTTGGCTTTATCAGGAAGTTTCTAGCTAATCCTCTTGATGCAGCATTGTTGCAGGAGCACGTTAAAAGTTGCTGGGACACAAACTCTGCCTGGCTCTGCTTACTATGGCACAAGTTCAGTGTTTTGGTAACTCTGGCAATGATCTCTGGGTTTGTATTTTATTCTCTCCCCCACCCCCATCTGACCTGCAGGAGGAAGTGATATGTTAATTAGTTCCACTGCAGTTGTGGAAAAAGACAAGAAATCTGCAGCACAGAGCACAGAGAAAACTCCTAAACAGCCTGGGAGAGTTACTCTGTTTGATGATGACGATGATGACTTCTTTGTGGGAGTAACTAAAAAGCCTCCAGATTCAGGTACCTATATACATGTGCAGTGAAAGATTAAACATTAATCAGAATTCAAATTTATAGGAACCAGTGAGTTACAAAACTCAAACCTGCATCACTGCAGGGTTATTTTTGTTGTTTTGTTTTTGTTATTTCTTTTCCTCGGTGTGGTATGGGACTGATTTGTTACATGCTCTCCGCTTTTCCTCTCTTAGGACGCCCCTACTGCTAGGGCAGTATCTAGACTTGAATCAGGGAAATGTTACAGGCTTTATTCACACAGCCTTGAGTCCCTGTGCCCAACAGGTGCCTGACCCAACTCCCTGTTGGCAGGGTCTAGGCATTTAGAGGTGCCAAGCCAATACAAAACACTGCTTGTAGAGGTGCCAACTGAGTCTACCCCAGTGCCTGTTGACTGCGCTCTCATTAGTGCTCTCAGGTAAGCGGTGTTTCACTTTGAGAGGTTGTCTAGCTTTTTCGTCTTAAGACTCCTGATGTTGGTCATCTCTAAAAAGGAATCATGGTATCTTTTGAGACTGATATCTTCTGTGTTTAGTAGTGGCTGTTGTGTTCTCATCGCTCCCTGTGTGTTTTGTCTCTTGATGCAGTCAAGTCCAGAGCTGACCTATTTGATGATGATGATGAAGGTGACTTATTCAAGGAAAAAGCTGCCATTCCTCCTGTGGTTGCTGGCACAACTAAAGAAACAGAAAGCTCTAGGGAGACAGTCATGGAAAAAAAGGTAATGGCATATAAATGGAATGTATGGCTAAGGTTTTAGGAAAGAGTTACTAATGCAGCTGAAGTAGTCTTTCCATGTACTATGGAAGTGCCATATTTGTGAAACAGGACTAGGTTCATAGGGGCTTCCATGACCTGAGTGCTTCAGGGGTCCTTAAATGCCTTTTGCCCTTCGATTTTTGGGTTTATTTGAGGTTTTTCTTGTGTGGGCACTGACTGGAAGAATCTTATTAAGGCAGGATTGAAATGGGAGCAAAAAGATTAGCCTCTGATAATAAAGAATGTTTATAAAGGTCATGGCTGAGATGAAACCAGCCTGACTTAAGAACCTTTGATGTCATGGTTCTGTGCTGTGGAGACTGTGTCTCCATTTATGCCAACTGCTGATAGCAACTTAACTGGTAACCCATTGTTTGTATATACTGTGGGAGAGGGAGATGGATGTCATGGTTCTACCTAAGCATATACAATACTTGGAGTGTTCAAAGAGCTGTTTTTCAGCTGAAAATTCTTTAAGTTATAGAAAGCTATAAATGCTGTCCCGAGGACAGAGTTATGAGAGCCTCCTAACGCCCACTCCACTTTCATTTTCAGAGCAGTGTCTTGAGGAAAACAGTAATGCTCTTTGTTTCTATGGCAGGATTGTATATACTCATTTTAACATATTTGCTGTCCAAGGAGTATTTAAATATAATGAGCTACAGGGACTCTTCTCCCTTTTGGACTGAGAACGGTACAGTGCTGGGGCTGTCTAATGGAAATTGCTGTAGGACTTTCTCCATATTGCCTTAGGAGAAGCACCTGACCACAAGGGCCAAAGCCCGCTTCTATTTGTGGTGCGGTGCAAGAGTATCCGTGGTCAGTGGAGCAGGAGTGGTGGTGGGAGGTCATCCAGTGCCATCGTTCTGATCTCATAGCACTTGGCTTTCCTGGAGGAGAGGATGAAAACTGATTCAGCAGCAGCACTCCCTGCTCTGTCAGGAAGTGAGGGCTGGTTTTATACTTCAAGCTTGCTGACAGTAGTGCTTGTGTCTGGAATCATTCTGAGTTTAATGGCAATATAGCTGGTGGCGGGCTGGTGCTGTGCTGTGCTAATGCAGGAAATGATGGCTGGCACAGCTGCCCTCATCCTTTGCAAAACGCAACTTGTTGAAAGAAACTTTGTTGTTTAACTGATGAGGGAGCCAGGCATGAGTTGCTGCATATATTTTTGAGTTGAGAAGGGTCGTGATGGGAGGGGAGGCCTATGGTAAGACCTGCAAGTCACTTGTGCAGAGCTCAGGCTGCATGTCAGGAACTCACTCAGCACATCAGTTTTGGAGTTCAGCCCATCGGTGACAAGCTTGTGTTCTGTCCCTTCAACTGCTGGGATGCTACCAGTGGCATGCCTCTTAGAAAGGGTCATATGATGTGCCTGCCCTTACTGAATCTAAATGGGTGCTGATACAGTGTCTTTATTTGTCCTAAAGAGTCGACCATCTTCAGGTGAGGACTTCAAGCCTTTATCTGAAACACCTCCAAGAAAACAGAGGGGCCTCTTCTCTGATGAGGAGGATTCTGAAGTGAGTATCTCTTTAATAAATCCCTACGGAAATCCTTGGTATCTGAGTCACGCTGACTTCGGCTCACTCTTTTCTGGGGACTGCTTACTTATCTGTAGGATTGGGAACTCTGACACTCATACATCCGCTTCCAGCCATCCTGAGAGCTCCTTTTTCCTCCAAGAGTGAAACCCCTGGGAATGTTTTCCCTGTCCTCAGAAAGTTAAACTTGTGTGATACCCACAGGCATAAATTGAAAGCCCAAAGAGGGGAAAGGTCAGTGAATCAAAAGCAAGAAACCTGAAGGACTGCGGATGTTTTTATCTTGTGTCCTCGGCTTCTAGGTAGCGATTAATCTGCAAAGCTGTGCAGTTGCAAGTGAATGGTGCATCTAAGTAAGACATTCTTTCCATACTTCACAGGCACATAAATGCTTTTGTTAAAAGGAAAAACATGAATGTCCCATTTAGAATTCTTAAACGTACATCATTGCTTTGCAAATTGACATTTCTTTGGTTTGCGCAGGACTTGTTTTCATCAAGTAAAACTGTGAAGTCCAAAGCTGCATCTCTCCCCACTGGCAAGTCCATGACAAAAGCTCCACTTTCCTTGTTTGATGATGATGAAGAGGTAAGGTACCACTTGCTGGTACTGCCTGTGTGTGGGAATCTTCTTGCACAGCCTTTTGCAAATGCAGCAGGAAATATTCAGAAGTTTACAGCACTAAGCTTGTAAATGGAGCACTAAATTAGAGCATTAAGTCAATCTAGTATTTTGTAGCAATTCTGAATATGTGGACAGCGTTATGGAGAAGAATGGTGGTAGGGACTCTTGTGAGCTCCTGGTCTCTTTGTAGTATTTTATAGTCAGCGCATATCATCTCTGGACCTAAGTGTGAAGGATGTTATCCCTCTGATAGGACTAGAGAAAACACTGAGCCAAAGAATGAATATGAGCTTCAAGAATTTGTTTTATCCTAGTCTGTGGTACCTAGCCACATGAATGACATCTTGTTTCTCTTGTGTCATGCCTGGAGAATTCCTTTTTTCTCACTTTTCAGTGTGTAAGAATTGTGGCTGCTAGTGTAGAAACAGCTCAGAGCACAGTTTGTACAAGAAGCTTTACAAAATTGGATTAGTGTGTGCTTCTCTTCATGTTTTTACCCTCTTCTTCCCACACACACTCCAAAGAGCTTTCAGCTCTGGGCATGCAGCCTTCTTTGTGAGTTAGCTTACTCTATAGCCTTAAGCTGAGGCAAACAGGAGGTCTGCTCAGAGCCATAAGATAAGGGACTTCTGCAAACTCAGATAAAAGTTTCCTGTGCAAGAGAGGGCTGCTTCCAGCTCACCCTTCTGAATATGGGCTGTTAAGAAGCAACTGTCAGGATAGTGAAACGTTTTGTAATGTGGTAAGGTATCTAGTGTCTGCCATGAAGGTTGTCTTATGGAACTGAAGTTCCAGTTTAGTGGAGAAAAGCATAAATAAGTGTTAGATGGTGAAGTCAATGAAGTCAGCATATGCTTTTGTATATTCTGATGCCTGTATAATAATCTGCATGAGTATCTTCAGGTGAAAAGTTTTGGCGTTTGCCCAGTGGTAGTGGTTCAGCTTGCCTATTGCCCGCCCTCAGAGCAGGATTCATTCTCTGTTTCATTATGTAAATGTAGAAACAGTGCCTCATTGTGTTAGCTGCTGTGCAACAGAATTAGGCGTGTTTTGGCTGCTGGTCAAGCCTTATGGTGGAGAATCTGTGGACCAAAACCAGGCTGCATGCTTACATGTTTCTGGGTATATTCAATGCCGAGTGCATAGAATTCCTTGTACCAGAATACTGTATTACAATTGACACTGTCTTCAAAAAGGGTCACAAATCACCATTTCTCTATCCTGCTCAACTGAGAAGTGGATGACAACAGTGTCTTGCATGCCAATGACTTCTCAGTGAGCTTTTCATTGTGGTTTTGGCTTTTGATTTTTTCTTTATTTTTTTAAAATCTTTTTTTAAGGATCTCTTTGGTGTGGTACCTGCCAAGAAGCACCAGGAAAAAACCCTGGAAGACAAAGCAAAACAGTCAGAGCCACTCAAGAAAACCTCCAGCTTATTGTTCAGCAGCGATGAGGAGGTACTGAGGAGTAAGATTTGGTTGAAAGGGTTTATTGGGCTTTATGCTGGGCAAAGAGCATAAAACTGTTGAGACGGGAACCACAGTCAAACTCTGCTGTGTCCACATGCCGTGCCTAGCCCAGTCCTGTGACTTGTGTGCAGCTGAGGAAGCTGTCTGATTCTTGGCCCAAATTATCTCAGGACCTAGGTTACAGAAGTCATGTGGAAGAGAAGATCATTATTTTCAGTGTAATTTATAGAAAAATCAATAGCAATTGGAGGCTGCTGCCAGCAAATCTGACCTGAAAATAATAAAAGGGAAAAATGTTTGTTCTTACTGGTTTAATTTCTGTAAGGAAAGTTTAGCAGTTCTAGGTTGATACGTGATGAGTTTTCCTTTGTTTGGGGATTTTGGGGTGGAGTTTTTGTTTGCTTAGGTTTTGGTGGTCTTTGTTTGTTGTTGGCTTTGGTTTGTTTGTTTTTTAAATCTAGGGATGGGAAAGTGAAACATAAATAGCTAGGCTTCCCAGAGAGCAGTGCTCTTCTAGGGATGGATTAGTTGTTGTCCTGCATCTTAAATGAAAGCTGGAGACACTAAGTAAATTAAAAACTTGTCTGGGAAGTCTCTGAATTAACTCACATGAATAGGATCCAGACTCTTCTTAGCCTTCCCACTCTGCAAGATTACTCTTTCATGTAGACTTGATTTTTATCTGTCTGGTAATTGCTCGTTTAGTGGATACTAGTAATATCTTTAATACATTTTTATCTTAATGTAGAATAAACCAAGTTTATATTTCAACACACCTGTGGTCCCTTTCAGAAAGGGGACAAACACAGGGGGAGAATGGGGCGAACAACTTGAAATGCTAGGAATAAGAAAGCATACAAGCCAGAAAACTCCCAGTCCCAGAAGTGTTTCCTTCTAATGTAGATTTTTGACTTTTTCAGTGGGTAGGCTTGATTAAATGCTAGCTCGGGGTGTGGTGGGGTGGTGGAAGTACTGTGGCTGAAAGTTGAGGAAGTAAGTACAGCATCATGCACTATAGTAATAAGATGCCTTGAGTGTGGATGTTGTGGTTTTTCTTGGGTTTTTTTGGTTTTTCCCCATACATCAAACCCGCTAATTATTTTAGGGGATCAAATCAGGTTCTGTTGGGTGACCTTACTCCTGTCACAGCAGTTGACACTAACCTCAGTTGTCAACAGCAACTATAATAGTAAAGTGTATATACCCTGTTTTGCTGGGCAAATGCTGTATGCTGAAAGGCGGTGAGGCCCTCTGCAAAGCCTGAACAATGTCAGGTTCCAGTGGCTAACACAAAGGCAGGAAAAAAAGCTAGCAGAGAGATGCAAGGACTGCCGAGATGCTAAAGTATTTCTGCTTATAGAGAAGATGGGAAAGTGGCTTTGACCAAGACAAGAGAAAACTTAAGGGTTCCTTATTTTTAAGGAACACTGGAATGTCTCCAAGCCAGCTAAACTTCCTTCTGAAGATGACCGAAAAGAGGACCCTGCAAAACCAGCTAGCACTGTCAGTCAGGCTAAAGCTGTGAAGAAGACAAGCCTCTTTGAGGAAGAGGATGAGGAGGATTTATTTGCAATCACTAAAGAGAGGTGACAGTCCTGGGAGGGGAAGGGGGGTGGGGCATTTTGTCAGAACAGTCCAGCAGCACCCTCAAAACCAAATGGACCCAGGCATATCGCAGGTGTTGTCCCTTGCTACTGCTACTGAGGAGGAAGTAGTGGTGTGTGAGTGGAAATGGGCAGGGCTGGACTTTTCTTTCCCTTTTGTATCTGTGGTGGATCATTCTCCTTGCCACCACTGAGCTGGGTTCTCAGTTTCCATGCCTGCCATATAAAATCCTTTTGACCTTTTTTTATCTTCAGTTCTGTAGAAAGTTGTGCAGACAAGAAGGGAGGGTGGTAGAACTATTGAGACAGCGAGGAAGCAGAGTCCTGTATCTGGGACCACTTGCTGCAGATGGTGGTCCTAAGTGATACTTTTAAACAGATGCAGTGCATGGCCTCTGAAACTTTTGCACTGCATCTTCCACTTTCTCCTCTCTCTCACTGCAGCCAAAGGAAGCCGCAGAAGGTATCATTGCTGTTTGAAGATGATGCTGTTAATGGAGAATCTCTCTTCAGCTCCCAATCAACGTTACTTCCTTCAGTTGCTAAAGCTGCAGTGGTACCTCCCCTTTCTTTTAAAACTAATGTGGAACACTTAGTCTTTTTATAGTCTCTTTTCCTTGTTAAGTACTGAATATAAGTCTAACTTGTTTTAGAGGATGGAACAGGGCAGAATGAATGTTAGATTAAAACTTCATACTACCATCAGCCTAATAGAGAGTTCAAAATTTTCTTGACCACTAACCCTAAATTTGTTTGGTTTATGCTAAAAGCCCTTTTTGAGGATGTTTTGAGAGTTGTCAACCAGAAAATACTGTTAAAAGGAGCAAACAGCTTACTGCTGACTGTGAAGCTAGGGCTTCACCCTTTTGTGTGACCTCAACCCAAGCCAATTCAGATGTGTGTACAGGCTTTTTACTGGCCCTCTGTTGAGGGTGCTTGTGCTATCCTCTTGTGCTTTGGAATTGAGAGCAGGAGTTGCAAAAGCTTAACACAGCTGTAGTGAAAGTTTCTGTACATGTGTGTGTGCTGCCCCCTCCCCTCTGCCTCCTTGCCTTTCTGCTTACTTGGAAAGTGGTTGTCCATAAAGATATTAGACCTGGGAATAGGAGAAGAAACAGGCAAGCCACTGTCTAGCTCCTGGCAGTCACAGGGAACTGCACCGACAAGGCAAGATTCCCAGGCCATCAGCTCTAAGCTTGCAGCTGCTTCTGGGCACTCCTCAAGCAGACTCAAGAGCCTGTAATACTAGAAATCAAAAGTCACAAACCAGAATGTTGCATGGGAGGAAAGTAGAAATCAAGCATGTTGCCAGCATCCTAGGTCCCTGCAGCAGGCGAACTGAGACTGCTATCCCAGAGCAGTATATGCTTCTTATATACCCACCAATTCTGTGTCACCAACATGTTCTTAATTTTGCAGGCAAAGGTAAAACCAGCAGAAGCACCACCTTTCTTTAACGAAGGAGAAAAAGAGGAAAAAGATACGCCAGACAGAGCAGCAAAGTCTAACCAGGTAGAAGATACACTGTGGTGTTTAGAAGAGCCTGGAGCAATTCCTGTGCCTAGAGGAAAAGATGTTGCAGGGCGGAAAACAGAGGAAAAAGTGAGAAATTTTCTTACGTTATTCTGAAGTTTGGTAATGTTCAGTTAAAAAATAACACAATCTAACAGTGCTGCTCTGGGACAGAATTCTCTTTCTAAATTGCCTATTCTGTTGCCAAAGAGAAAATAACTCTGTCCCCATTTATCAAAATCACTTGTTAGTCAAACAGCAAATTGGTTAAATGGCATTTAAAAGTTGTTTCCCAACTGACACTGATGAGAGTATTGTTTGGGTTTTTGTTTGGTTGTTTGTTTCGGGGCTTTTGTGGGCTTGAGGGGAGAGAAGGGGGAATCTTGTTTTTCTTCCAGAGTGGGTTGGGTAATCCTTATTCATATGAACAGAGCTTTCCTTTAAAAGATAGGCTATACTAATATGTAGGCTTTGCTTCAAGCTCAGTAACTTCGTTTCAACCTACCGCCTGTTGGAAGCTGTGGCTTTCAGCATTGTGAATTTCTCCTGGGCAGTACTGTTAAGATAACAGTATTGATGTGTATTATTGAGTATATTATTGAAGAAGCTTCAGCAGAACTTAATCTTGGGCATGGTCTTACTGAGTGGTTGTTCGGGAATTACCAGCTGATTAATTTCTAGAGTAGTTATGCTTTGCACTTTCCTGAGTGCTTTCCAGGTTCAGGTAGTGCTGCCCGCTCCAAAGAATCCCAAGTTGCATGTACTAGGTACCTTAGAGAGAATGGCAGAGCTGCTTAATGCAGCCATGTGGTGCACGTGCAGCCCGACATACAGATGAAGAGGAAACCTTGTGCAGGAAGCTGCTTACCATCAGTGCTACAGCATACAATACGGGAGGAAACTGTTCCCTTTGGAGCCATAAAGTGTGTTCTCTTCTTTATCTCCTGTCTCTTGCTAATCTGCATGTTGCTGTTCTGTCTATTTAGGAAAAAAAGAGTTGAATGTAATTGTCTGCTTGGTAATAAACTGCAGAACTCTGACCACTGCTGGCATTTAACCAAGAAAGCTTTGTGGGTTTTGGGGCAAACCTGAACTAAATAACAGGCTGATGTGTTAATTTTATGTGTGTGTAGCCTTTTGCAGCAACATCCTTAGAGCCAACCAGCAGTTCAGATCTCTTCGCAGCATCACCACCAGCTCTGGAGAAGGATGTCAAGATCCAAGCTAAGAAAGTGTTAAGCTTGTTTGAGGAGGAGGAAGAGGAAAGACTGGAAGATGATGACGGCATTAAAAGCGCACAGAAAGAAATTGGTGTGGTGAGTCTAGGGCAGTTCTTGAACACTAGGAAATAGTATTTCTACCTTTGCTGTTCTAGGCAAGGTTTTGGTTTTACCCTTCTCTCTCTTTGTGTCTTGGAGGCTAATCTTTCTCTGTTTCTAAACTTTCAGATTCTTGGGTGATAAATTATTATTGTTCTTCCCCATGATCCTGAATCCTTCTGTAAAGTTTTCCATCCCACTAACTCGAAAGCATTTTGCTGCATGCTAGTACGAAAAGAAATTCTGTACAGATGTTTTAGTGCAGCTACTTGGTGTCTGCTGTATAGAACTGATTCCACATTTACCCCTTAGGGTCAGAGGTACTAGGAAGTAGGATGTAGATTCTGAAGCTCTGTGGTTTATCCCTTTATTTTCTTTATATTGTTGAAGTTTGCTCAGTGGATATATGCCTGCAAACTTAGCTTCAGCAAGAGTAATCTTAATTCAGTATTTACTTTTATTTTTCAAATATGTGCATTCACTTTTTTTAAAAAGCCTCCAGTTGCCGTATACTTGCTGTCTCACTTCCCTGATATAGCATATACCATCAAGAAGTAGACTTTGAATCTTCAGGAGCAATATCCTTGAATTCATGTTAATGTTCTTGTTCCTACTTGATGCAGATGTACCAAATTTTTTTTTCTTTAAGTTTGAAGTCATGTCAAAAAGTACATACTCTATACTACAGTATACTGCAAAGTTTCGTCATCTTAGTGTGACCATGTAAAGTAAGTTGTCAGCCCTAAAGGCTATACACACTTTATTCGGAAGTTGCTGGAGCTGAATGAAATAGATGTCTCTTGGAGTAAAATCCCTGTTTATAGCTGCTTCTGAGCTGAAATGGATTGTTAGCTTGAGTGCTTATTTACTTGTTGTGAGTATATCCTATGTTTGGGGGTTTTTTGGGGGGCACATTGTGAGATGGTTGCAAGAAGCCACATATGTCTTATCAATTTGGGAAGATACAGATCCTTCAAAGCACTCAGCTGTCAACATATAAGTGTGATTAAGCGTTTCACTGAAATGCATATTCATGCAAAAATTGGAATAGGTAGTTTAGGAACTCAATCTTTTTGATAGGCAAATCTGAAAGGTGCTACTATTTTCCTTGCTTATCTTGGCTTAGCATGAATTTCATGTGTGGATACTTTGAGATGTCTATTAGGCTTTCTTTCCTTATCTGGGCATAAACAGCAGTTACAGTGCTCTAAAAATGTGACCCGACTTTTGATACAAAATTAAAGCTGGTGCACAGAGAGGCTGAGAATGGAGCAGTAATAGAAATCTTAAGACAGGTATGCACCAAAAATAGTGTACTGGAAACTAGAAGGCAGCCCTCTGGGGCTGCTGGAGACTTGGACTGAGGAGAATTGAGCTTTATTCTTATGACTACTGCTCCTGCTGCTTGGAAGTTGAGTCTGATGTTATGCTACTGGATGTTCAGTCACGCTCTTCAGAGGCATACTTTCATTTGTGTAGGTCCTGAAGAGACAGCTGGGTGGTGAAACATAGATACTGGCCTTTACCTAGACATTCAGTGGGGCCCTTCGCCTTTTGAAAGTCAGCCTGGGTGCATACAGTGACCATGATCATAGAAAGACATTGGTTTTGGTGTCCAAGCAACTGATACTGGTTGGTTTGCCAGATAATGGAGGGCTGATAAGTTGGTATGTTTGACTGTCAATCTTCCCCAGCACCAGCAAATTGGAAAGTACAAGCCTTTGCCAAAGGCAGACAGTATGTTCTGTTCTTCATTGTGGGGGTGCGGTTGCTTTAGTGGGAGGAGAATAGAGAATCTAGCGACAGTAACAGCTTTACAGGCCTTCAGCTTTAGGTTTGGGGTTTTTTTTATTATATTATTCTTCTTTTAAAAAGGTACCTTAGAAAGATAATTAACCAAATTCTCTTCCTCTCACTTCTGTGACCTGCACCCTCAGCTGAAAAATTCAAGGCATTAAAGTCTTACTGAAATATAAACCTTACTACTGAAATATAAACCTTACTGCACACTCATGGTAACATACTGAATTTTTTTTTTCTTCCTTCTAAGGAAGCTTTACAAGTAAATAGTAGTGGCAGGATCTCAGGTCAGCAGACAGATACATTTTGGTTAATGTCTTCTCGTGAAATTGAACTGTGAATACAAATACTTACACAGTAAGTTTCACAAATTTGGTCAAAGTAAAATATTTAACTAGCAGTTCAAGTTTTATTTTTGTTACCAGGGTCACAGTGTAGCTTCAGGTGAATTGCAACCTGCATTTTCACTAGGTAAATAAACTCCTTAAGGGGAGGGAGTTTCTCACTGTGTGGACCTTTCTTCTCTTGTTCCAGGCTTCTGAGAAAACTACTTGGCCCAAAAGCACTGGAGTCTTTCAAGATGAAGAGCTCCTCTTCAGTCACAAACTTCAGAAGGACAATGATCCGGATGTCGACCTCTTTGCCAGCCCCAAGAAATCAATAGTGAGTTCAAAATTCTCCTCTGAACCCGCTATTTAAAAACAGTCTTTGAAGTGTACAGCCTACTGGTGTTCCTTGTTTGAACAGTCACTGCTTTCCAGGGAGGGCCAAGTGCTAACATCAGTTCAGGCATTGTGGGCCGGAGGAGATGTGCTTTTGATCTGACACATCTTTTCTTTATTCTTTGTCTCTTTAGCCTGCAAACCGTATCCTCAAGCCATCATCTGGAGGAGGGCTTTTTGGGGATGACAATGAGGATGATCTCTTCAGTACCACTAAAACAAGTCTTCCGGTATCTGTTCCTCTACTGTAAATGGCTTATATAAAAGGCATTGGAAAGTATATGGAAGGAATTCTACCCATATGTATTCCCACAAGAAGTGAAGTGACATCTCAAGTGTTTTTGGGAGGATAGAAATGGTCATTGTGACCCTGGAGACACAGGGAACAAACAGATGCATTAGGTCTGCCAAATCTGGGATGAGAGGATTGGATTCTTTTTAGTTTTGTGTACCACTTGGACTGGCTTAGGTGTAAGAGAGCACATCTGAGCAGAAATCAGACTAGTATTTTGTATTTTTTAATGGTTTTATTGTTTAACTTGCTAATATTGCTTTCCTGTAGTTCACACCTGACTGATGAGCCTTGCACTATGCTTATTTAATTAAAGTCTCTGCAGGTTGGTTTGATTTAAGGTAATGAATGCAGTATTAGAATACTTGTGAATCATGGGATTCTTTTTAGAGGGCAAGGAGCTGCAGTAATGAACTAGACTGCATTACAGGTGGTCTGAGGTCAAAGTCCTAACACGCATTCTGAGCTGCTACTCTAAACATCTGGCTTAAAGTGAAGTCAACTCTTACTTTAGTCTATTTTAATGTCTATAGCTGGAAGTTGGGCTGGAAAATGCAATAGTTGCTGGAAACAGTTCCTTTGAGGACTGTGGAAGGGGTGGTCTTAAGTAATTAGTGCTTGGCAGTTATATATGGAGCCTGTTTGCTTGAAAACGTAAAAATAGCAGTGTTTCTTAGCTAGCTTTGTGCCTTTTATATTCTTTGCTGTCCTGTGCATGAGGAAATCTGTATGCATTTGGAAGTTTGTTGAAACTCTCATTTATCATTAACATAGACAGCAAAAGTTGAGGTAGGAATGAAGGAGTGGAAGGCCCTTGTCACTGCGGAGCCAAAAGGCAATGCCTGCTATGGACTGCAGAGCCAAAAGATGTGGCTAGTTCTCTTCTCAGATGAAGCAAGATTTTAAAAAGCTTTGCTTGTTTTAGGTGGTGTTTTTTTGTTTTGTTTTTTGTTTTAATCTGCAGACCATGCTTTATAGCCAATTCATGTTGACTTGTTCTGTTATTACTTTCAGAAAATAGCCGAGAAGAAAACTCTTAAGACCAGTACTGGTCCTTCCTTGGAGAGCAGTAACCTTCTAGAAAATGCTTTAAGTACCAAACAAGATGAAGCTCTGAAGGCAGTAACTACAGAGGCAAGTACTTAAATCTTATGCCTTGAACAGCATGCAAAGAGAAAGATGTATCATTTTGTTTTCAGTATGTGTCTTGAAAAGATCAAAACTAATGCCTGGATTCACTGGCTGCAGAGTGGCAATGCATGGCCAAACTTCTCTCTGGTTATCAGCAGGTGCACTGTTACTAGCAAGAAGTCTAAATGCTATTGATACAGTGTTTTATTCATTGCCCACACACTTCAAAGGACAACGCACAAGGCAGTGAAGAACTATACATCAGGTCCAGTTGAACTGAAAATGGGTTGTTGTTTATTCATTTCTGAAGTGCCAGTGTCTGTTAAGAGTGAATGTGCTCTTTAAAGTACAGGTAGGCTTTCTCAGGAAGGAGATCAAGGCATGCAACACAGATCTGTGGCTGTTGAGAATCTTATCTTGGAGACTTTATGGTGAGCAAAATGTCTCCTACTCCTGTCCTTAATCTTTCAGAACCAAGGGTCTCTGGGAGAGGCAGTCTGGATCTGATTTCAGGCTTGTGCCTCACCAGAGCTGCTTGTTGGATTTCCATCTGTAAGAGATTTGCTTTTCATTGCGGAGGGTGGGTGGTGTTTTTTCTCCCCTGGGCTGAGGAACACAAAGCAAATCTGTAGGGCTAGTAATTAGCCTGTCTTCCCTTATGGTGAAGTACTCCTTGAAGTGTAGAACCACACTTATCTTCCCTTATTTTTTGTAGCAATTGACAGCCTCGTCTAAGAATGAGCTCAGCCTGTCAAGTTCAGCTGAATACCACATGATTTAAGTGAAGAATGATCTCCTTGGACACTAGGATTCCTCTGTCATGCTATCAACACCCCAAAACCAGTGTCCAAACCTTTGCAAACCCTCAGTTACTTCAGTGTGGCTGAAGGAGCTCTGACTGCCCAATCATACCAACAGCAATACAGACTAGCTCACAGAACCATGTAGACTACAAACATGTAAAGAGCAAGCCCTAGGAAGAGCACCTCAGCTCATTATATTCATCCCTGAGTCCTACAATTGACCCATGTCTTCAGACCAAACAGCTGTTCTTGCTCTTTTAGTCTAGTCTTATTTCTGGCACTAATGGCCTGCTTTTTATAGAGGAGCACTCACTTCTCTGAAGCTGTTTTCCTTGCAGGCCGAGAGGTACATTTTTGCAGCCCCCTTGGCATCCCTATGACCCTATCATAGCCAGTCACAAAGAGAAAAGTTAGTTATATCATGATCGGGCAACATGGCTTCAGAGGGTCTTACGGGAGAGAATAAGCAAGGAGGGAGGGTAGCTGTAACAGTTTGATTTGAGTGGTGTTGTGTGACCTGGAGAAGGTGGAAGTTGGGTTACTATGGCAAAGTATAATAATTGGGTAGAAGGAGGGTGGAATGAAATGTAGTAATGAAGATGGGGCTGTGGCATGTGGGGAACTGAAGCTGAAAACTGAGTGACTGTAGCTCTGGCAGAAGAATGTGATGGTAACAAGATATCTTCAAAAGAAATTGGTAAGCAGTGAGCAGCTTTCTATAGATGTGTTAAAATGCAAACTATAATCTGGTTGATAACAATTTCTCCACTTGTTTAATCCACTGTAATTCTGTGCAGAAATTTGCAGGTCCTGTTCCAATTAAAACCAAAGAGCCCTCATCTCGGATTGGAAAGCTACAAGTAATTAACTTTATTGGCATTTTGACTTTCAAAAAAAACCAGTCTTCCTTGCCTCACTGATGGCTTTCTCTGAAACAAAATCTTCTACTTCCTTACTTTACTCTTGCAATTATTTTTTTTTTTTAGATGGGCTATTTTCTATTACTTTTTCTATATTGCATGTATAATATTATTTCCCCCTCCCATTTCAGAACTGACTCTGAGCAGCACTTTTTACTCTCTGTGGGGGCAGAGGGTGGGCTCCTCTTTGACCTGCTATTCTCAGCACTATTTTAAGTACGTTCGGAGACTCTTAGGGGTTTGGGCTTTTGGTTATGTCCCTCTCTGACATGAAATGACTAATAACTGTCTGTATCACAATATCACTTTTAATCACAGAATGATCAGGGTTGGAAGGGACCTCTGGACATCATGTAGTCCAACACCCCTGCTAACACAGGTTCACCTACAGCAGGTTGCACAGAATCCCATCCAGGCGGGTTTTGAATGTCCCCAGAGAAGGAGGCTCCACAGCCTCTCTGGGCAGCCTGTGACAGGGCTCTGTCACCCTCAAAGTGAAGACGTTCTTCCCCATATTCAGAAGGAGCTTCCCGTGTTGCAGTTTGTGCCCGCTGCCCCTTGTCCTGTCGCTGGGCACCACTGAAAAGAGCCTGGCCCCGTCCTCTTGGCACCTGCCCTCAAGATATTTGTAGACATTGACAGGTCCCCTCTCAGTCTTCTCCAGGCTGAGCAGGCCCAGCTCTCCCAGCCTTTCGTCACAAGGGAGATGCCCCGGTCCCCTCACTGCCTTTGCCCTGTGCTGGGCCCTCCCCAGTAGTTCCCTGTCTCTCTTGGACTGGGGAGCCCAGCGCTGGACACAGCACTCCAGCTGCAGCCTCCCCAGCGCAGAGCAGAGGGGCAGGATCACCTCCCTCGACCTGCTGGCCATGCTCCTCCTAATGCACCCCAGGGTCCTTCTGGCTGCCTTGGCCACCAGGGCACACTGCTGGCTCGTGGGCAACTTGCTGTCCACCAGCACTCCCACGTCCTTCTCTGCAGAGCTGCCTCCCAGCAGGCCAGCCCCAGCCCGTACCGGTGCATGGGGTTGTTCCTCCCCAGGTGCAGACCCTACACTTGCCTTTGCTGGACTTCATCAGGTTCCTCTCTGCCCGGCTCTCCAGCCTGTCCCGGTCTCACTGAACGGCAGCGCAGCCTCCTGGTGTATCAGCCACTCCTCCCAGCTCTGTGTCACCTGCAAACGCTCTGAGGGTAGCTCTGTCCCTTCATCCTGGTCACTGATGAGTAAGTTGAACAGGACTGGGCCCAGTACTGACCCCTGGGGAACACCGCTAGCTACGGGCCTCCAGCTACGCTCTGTGCTGCTGGTCACAACCCTCTGAGCTGTGACAATCAGCCAGTTCTTAGTCCACCTCACTTGTCTCCTCATCTAACCCACACTTCCTCAGTTTACGTGTGAGGATGTTATGGGAGACAGTGTCAAAAGCCTTTCTGAGGTCAAGATAGACAACATCCACTGCTGTCCCCTCATCTGCCCAGCCAGTCATTCCATCCTAGAAGGTTATCAGGTTGGTCAGGCCTTTTCTCTTTGGTAAATCCATGTTGACTGGTCCTGATGACCTTCTTCCCCTCCATATGCTTAGAGATGACCTCCAGGATGAGCTGTTCCATCACCTTTCCGGGGATGGAGATGAGGCTGACCGGCCTGTAGTTTCCTGGGTCCTCCTTCTTGCCCTTTCTGAAGACTGGAGTGACACTGGCTTTCCTCCAGTCCTCAGGTACCTCTCCTGTTCTCCACGCCCTTTCAAAGATGATGGAGAGTGGCTTGGCAATAACACCTGCCGGCTCCCTCAGCACTCAGGGGTGCATCCCATCGGGCCCCATGGATTTGTGGGTGTCAGGTTTGCTCAAGTGATCTCAAAATGATCCTCCTTGACCAAGGGAAAGTCTGTCTTTCTCCAGGCTTCTTCTCTTGCCTCCAGGGTCTGGGAAACCAGAGGGCCAGCCTCAGCAGCGAGGACTGAAGCAAAGGCAGCATTCAGTAACTCCACCTCCTCTGTGTCCTTTGTCCCCAGGGCACCCACCTCATTCAGCAGCAGGCCCACGTTTTCCCAAGTCATCATTTTCCTGCTGATGTATTTGAAGAAACCCTTCTTGTTGTCCTTGACCTCCCTCACCAGATTTAATTCCAAATGGACATTCCTAAAAAGTACATGGTCACCCATGACAGCATTCCAGTGATGTGGGCTACCCCAGCATGTCCCCATAACTGCAATGAGATCATGGCCCTGCCACCGCACACTGCTCTGTCATTCTTCCTGTGTATTCCCCGTGCTGCGTGCGTGGGTGTACAGGCACTTCAGAGCACACAGGTTTCCCAGGAGGGCTGCAAGAGGATCCACCATGGCCACGCACACCCTTGAGGTGGCTGGCCTTCTGTACCCATCTTGGGAGGCAGCAAGGGAACATGCATCGCTGCTCTGGTTGGCCTGGCTTATTCCCCAGTTGGATGTGATGGTGTGAGCATTGCCACCTTGGACCCCAACCCACACCAAGTCCTTCAGTTTAAAGCCCATCCCACCAAGCTGTCCAGTCTGCTGCCAAAGATTCCCTTGCTGCTTCTAGACAGATGGGTCCCATCCCACCCTAACAGGGTCTAGTCAAAGAATGTCGCATTGTTGCAGAAGCCAAATCCCTCATGACAGCACCAGCTGTGAAGCCATAAGTTGGTGTGCAGTATAAATCTATTTCTGGCTGCACCCTTTCCTCTTACTGGTAAAATGTAAGAGAAAATGACTTGGGCACCAAAATGTTTCACCTGTGGCCCCAGGGTTTTATAATCTTCCTTGATTCTGCCCAGGTTCTGGCTTGCAGTGTCATTTGTGCCCATGTGAAAGAGTACGGGAGGATAGCAGGCCGTGCTCTTGACAAGTTGTAGTACCCTCTTTGGACCTTGGCTCCTGGAAGGCAGCATACCTCTTGTGACTCCCTGTCAGGCCAGCAGATGGGTATCTTGGTGCCCCCTAACAGAGAGTCACCCACTACAAGCAGAAGTTTCTATTTACAGGAGTCAGTGTGTACTGCTGGAACAGTGTCTCCACACAGACCTTGCTCGTGGGTGTCTATAGCTGCTAAAGCTTCCTGTCTGTTCCTGGTTGTAATGCGGGAGAGTGGAAACTAAAGCAGAGTCCTACTTTTGTGGGAACGATGTCAGAATGTGGGAATTAATGTCAGAACCATTGTTGTCCTCAGAAAGGATACTGAGCTACATAGGCGTCTAGTTCAACATAACGTAGCCATGCTGTTCCTGAAGCTCTTACACAGAATAAGTGTTGAGCCCTCCACAGGCTTAGTGAGACAGAGGATGTGGGTGATGCAGAAGTGCATAGGTGTAAGAAAGGCCAGGCACTTGTAGAAGTAGAACTTGAATGCCCACATATGCTAGTGCTTGCTCATTCTCTGGGGCCATGCTTGCACTTAAAGAGTTATTAATGTGATCTCTTCTTGTGTGTATGCTTTTGTTTTCTATTGTTTTATAGGCTAATTTAGCTATTAACCCTGCAGCCTTACTACCTGGTGCAATGCCCAAGGTCTCTAATGTGAAGTCCCCCTTACCAGTTCTGGATACTCCTTTACACGAGCCCAAGGATGTACAGAACAGCGAAGCCTTCTCTGCTTCAGGAAACAACGAAGAACTAGGTGTTAGCTTTGATCAGCCTATGCAAGCGGATACTTTGCACAGTGCCAATAAGGTAACCTTGGTATTTAGGAAAATGGAAAGGGGGATTAAAACCACAGTCTGTCCTCATGCTGGAATTTGTGTTTTGGTATGCATGTTCTGCTAAGCGTGGCCTATCTGAATCTAAATGGAGGTATGAAAATCTCATCTCCTCTCTCTTCAGTGGACCACTGAAGAGAAAGTCAAGCCTCCTACATTCTTAGCTCTATAAGGGCCTTATGCATATGCTTAATTCTGTGCCTTTTTAAGGTACACATGTACGTTCCCCAAATACAGTGTTTTTCTCTATAGGTTAAAGGTACTTTATAGCATAACATCTTGTCCTGATGTCCCAGGAGATGCCAACCTGAAAACCATAAAAAAGGCGTCTCTCTAAATTAAGTACAAAGCATGTTATGGACAGTTGCTGTGGCAAGATATCAAGAACGCATTAGTGCTGTAGCTTGACCTTTACCTCCTCAGTGGATAAAAGTGTCATGTTATCCTGAACTTTCAATATCAATTCTTTTTCAAATAAAAACTGTTTTTAATGAAAAATCCCACAGAAAACAACAAAGTGTTACAGCTTTTGATATGGTAGATCTCTGCCTCCTGAGTCACTTATTTTTGTTTATACCTTTTACTTTATGGACTGAAAAAGGCATATTCTAATTAAAGATTTAGGGGTTCTTAAAAAAAAAAAAAAAAAAAAAAAAAAGCAAGCTTGAACCATGTAGTTAAGATTTGGTCTGGTTGCTTTTGATTTTATAAATCTCGGGTTTCCTGACAGCAGCTGTTTGAATAAGATAACTCAGTATCCTAACTTTGATTCTTTCCTTCCTTAATGCTGCTGGGACTGTTAATTACTCGATGAGTAGCAGAGATGACTTGGGAAGGTGCAGCAGCTGTCACCAGAATAGCTGACATGACCCCTTAGTGTCAAATGGCTTTAAAGCTTGTACATCAAACTAATGCGTTACCATGTAGGCATAGTTGTTTCTAATACCAGCATGTCCTGCACAACAGACAAACACCTCTATCGTGATACTTTTAAATAGATAAGCTTGCAGAAGAGTAGATCTCACATAGCTGCGTATGGTAAACCTCAAATGTTGACTTTAGCATAGTGATGATGCATGTTTGTTTACAGAATTAATCTGAGAGGTATCTCAGTAGCTATACAGTAATTTTTTTTGTGGCTCTGGTTACATGCTTTACTTCTGGTATGTGATTCTTCAGCCTTTCAAGTTTGAGTTTAAGCTGTGAATGTATGCAGCCAAATGCATTTTTTTCCAAAGGGTTGAACAAAGCAACCTATCCACCATTCTGGCTATCCTTTCAAACAACAGTGCATGGAGCAGGGGTCAGATTTTTTCAAGTGCATCTCCCATCATCATTTTTGTGGTTTTCAGCCATGCTCTGATTAAAACAGCCCCACACTCTGAAGGCACATGTGTTTCTGCAATGATTCTGACAAAAGCACGTGGCTCCTTTAAGCTGTGTTACAGCATATCCATCCAGATTGTCTTTCTACTCCAACACTGCAATTAACAAAAGGGAAGAGGAGGCTGTACTGGTCTGTTTCCCTACCTATGTGAATACTCCTGTCCATATGTGATATGGTAGAGGCTATAATGGAAGCTTGCAGGGGGGCTTCTTTCAAAGCAGCGGAAGAATGAACTGCAGAAGGCTATACATAAAATGAAATTAAATGGAAAACATAATTAGTCATGGCTTGGACAGACTAACTGCGCAGAAGCCCCTGGATTAGCAAGCTGTCTGACTAAGGTATTACCTAAAGCCGAGGGGCTAGAGTGGCTTGCTGACCTTTATTGTGAGACTCTACATGCAAGTACTGTTGCTTTTGTACCACAATTCCACCTGCTGCGGAATGAACAGGGGGCAGCAAATCAAAAGCACTGGGTTATTTTTCTGAACTTTGCTGCAAACTACTCCGAGCTTAAATGTCCCACTTGTCTGTCTTTCCTCTTTCTGAAAAATGGGGAGAATGGATGATGCTAAGCAGCTGATGATGAATGGTTCCTGTTATTTCTCCTTATGACATAAATCAGTGTTGTCTCAGCATTCCTTGCTGAAGATTCCCAACTGAGCATTTGTTTAAACGTACATGTAGCTGTTTAAGTAACTTAAACCAGAGCTGTGAGCAGAACTTGCACATAATTGAGTTTTAGTGTGATGTGTGTTAGTGAAATGGGTGATGCGTGTTAACTGCAGTGTTGTGAAAGCAAAGTGCTAGGAGGAAACAACAGGAATCCTAACCTGTCTTCTGTGCAGTGTGGATGGTTCTTTTTCCTTCTGTATAACCCTACTCTGCTTTTACTCCTTTCTTGCAGACCAGGATCAAGGTTACAGGAAAACGAAGACCTCCTAGCAGAATGGCCCGCCGTCTAGCTGCCCAAGAGTCTGAAGAGGGTGAAGAGATAGACAGTTCTAAAGAATCACAGTTCTCTCTACCAAAACAGATGTCAGCAGTAGTGAACATAAAGGAGCCTCTTAGTACTGAAGCAGACTCCAAGGAAAATGGCTTTCTCTCTGGCGTGTCACTACCAGCTCATGGCAGTGTTTTGTATGCTGGGACAAACAAACTCCTTCCTCCAGAATCCATGGACCAAGGGGATGATCTGTTTGAATCAGAAGACTTTTTTGCAAGCAGCTCAGCATCCAAACCAGCTGCACAATCAAAGTTAAAGGAGGGAATGCCAGACAGCGTAGCTAACAAACTCATCAAGGGCAGGGAAAAAAAGTCTGATCTGTCTGTTCTGGGCGATCAGGACAGCAATGATCTCTTCCAGCCTGTACAGCAAAAATCTTCAACAAAAAGCAGCCCTATACCTTTTCTGGAGGAAGAAGAAGACTCTCTCTTCACCTGTCAGAAAACTGGAAAAAAGGATTTGAAATCTGTTGTCCGGCAAGCTGTTGACCCTAGTGCCCAAGATATCTTTGAGGTAATGGTTGAGCCTGCCAACTTGGCCTTCTTGATCCCCTGGGCCTTACGCAGACCCCTTTACTTAAACACAAACTTATTGGAGGCTGCTGAATAAGATGGGGTGTGCAGGATAGGTAGGGAAGTAAACTGCCAATCATGCTCTATTACTGGGCAATAGAAACCCCATCTTTGGTTGTTCACCCCCTTAATAGCAAGAGTGGATGAAAAGGTGGAGCCTTAACACAGAGTAGGCATGTCACTTACTGTGCTGTGACAACATACCTATGATTATCAGAGTAGTAAAGTATTTGGATATTAGCAGTCTGTTCAGCGGACAGCAGCTCAAATAACTCTCTTAAAAATATTTTTTTTTAAAAAAAGGAATAAAGTTGTCAGTCTGGGCAGCTGATGGAAGCATCTGTGTGCTGTGCTTGACCTGTGCATAATCCCACATTATGGCACTTCTGCCAGGTCCTCCATGAGAAGGGACTCAAACTTCTCAGGTTTGAGAAGTGCAAGGCTGTCAGTTGAATTTAACATCTCAGTTGTTGCGTACGAATCGTGACTATTCTCTTGAAGTGTGTTGTGTATTGATGATCTCTCTGTGCTTTGCTCCAAGGATGATATATTTGCTACTGAGGCAATTAAACCAATGAACAAAGCAAAAGAGAAAATGCCAGAGACTAACCTGTTCGATGATAACATTGATATTTTTGCGGATCTCACCGTAAAACCGAAAGAAAAGAAGACCAAGAAAAAGGTGGAACAAAAATCTATATTTGATGATGATATGGGTGAGTGTCTAATGACTTGCTGCTAATCTCATAATACTGTCCTGAGTTGCATTCATTGAAGATGTTTTAGAACCCTTTGCTTTCTTTTAACTTTTCAACTGCTCTGAAATCCCTGGTCATCTTTGGATTTTAACCTTGGATGTGAACTTCTTAGATTTGTAGAACTAGCACAGCATTTACATGGTTTAGTAGAGTGTATTAAATTCTGAGAGAAGAAATAGTTTAATTCCTATAGGGATTTTCTCACCTGTGGGAATGAGAAAAATTTTTGTCTGGAGTAAGAGATTAATCTCATGTTGTTATGGCTCTGAGATACATTCTGCATTTCAGTCTACACAGCTTTTTGTATTGTACCTTTAGGTGAATCATTGATATGAAGAAGTTAGCATCTCTTCCTGCCCCACCTTCACTGTCATGTTGACGGCCTTGGAGCCTGTAAGATTTTGTTTACATCCAAGTATACCCAGAACAATTTACAAATACTACACCTGAGAACAAAAGTTTATCTTGTATAATTTGTTGAAAAAGCAGCATATAGCAATTTGAAATGATGCAAAGCATGCTCTTTTCCTGTTCTTCATCAGTGGAGGTATTGAAAGTCGTTTGATCTCCACCTGTGTCTGTCTGTTCTCAGGCTCTTCATGTTTATAGCTCTTCTTTGGGATTGCAAGTATTTCTTTTCCTCTAAGACAAAAATTCCCTTCTCTAGCTTTGATTCTTGTCAGTCTTCGTTCTTTCCAACCTATTCAAATTGAATCTGACTTATCACTGTTTTGCTTGGACTGCTGTTAAGCATTCCAGCCTGATGGAATGACCTGGTTGAAGTCTGTAAATGTGTTAGAAACCTTACCGGAGAATGAACATCTCAAGATTTCAAAACTTTCTCAACTGATATAAAAAAATAAGACTTAAATGTTTGCAGGCAAAGTATTTGAAATAATGTATTGGATGATTAAAATATCTTATTTTAATAATTTACATTTTTTCATGTAGCCTGTAGCAAACAAAAGAATTTCCCAAAGAGCTACCCCTTCCAAATATTTCAGCACAAAACCCCAGACCTCATGTTGAATAAAACAGTTGTAGAGTGCCACTTGAAAATATCGTTGAAAATTAGCCACAACAGAACCTGTCATTTGCACTTCCACTTTTAACATCTACTCTGGTGCTAGAGCTTGTTGTTTTATGTCACACATCTGATTTGTGATACCTACAGCACCCTGTATCTGATAGACTTCATCTACCTCTGGAGTGTTGATTGTTCTGTGGTGCAATCATAGGTGTGCAGCTTCTTAGTGCCTAAAGCAACGGAGCTCCAGAACACCAACAGGAGTGTAGGGAGGATGCCTGAAGGTGGAGGATGCCCTGCTGGCAGTAGAGCAGTAGAACTGGCATTTGCCTATGCTTCAGGTTAAGGGTCGCCTTAAGTGATCATAATAGGACTTTATCAGGGCTGTATACTGTTGTCTTAGGACATCCTTTCTGCTGTAAATAAAACAGTAAGTGGGTGCGGTCTTGGGGGAGTGGAGGCTGCAGGCTGCTTTCCCTTGTCCTACCACAGCTTCTAGACACTACTGTATTTGTGTTAGGCATGTGGTGGCAGCATTAGAAAAAAACCTTTAGCTAGGTCTTTATCCTAGCCTCCTCAGCGACCGTACAGCTGATGACACAAACATCTTGGTCACCTCTGCCTGTCTGCAAAATGGTGACCGAGCTTTGACAAATACTGTTCTCCATGGCCAAAACTTTCCTATTCTTTAAGCCTTGTTATAAACTGGGAGTGATACCTCTACTGCTTATGGCACTGTACTGCTCTGCTGAAGATAATCCATGTGGTAGCTTCTTGCTTTGGAGTGATGCCAGTAGGGGATTACTCTGTTTTACTGCCTTTCTAAACTGCTGTTGTGATGAAATGTTGTACTGGATTATTCCTGTGTAATCCCTATGATCAGCACAGTAGCAGACACGTGCTGGAGTGGAAGAAGTAGTGAGAAGAGAAAGGCAAGCATGTTGTGATAAGCCACTTCGTGCTTAGCCTCTGCTCAAGGTTAGGATATATGGTGAAGGGTGAAATACTAGTTTTTATAGTCAGGACTAGTAAATGGCTATTAACCTCTGTATAAGACCTGTGTTTTCTTAATAGGGATTCAAGACTAGTTATGTGCTACTTATACAGGCCTTGTGAATCACTAATGAGCCATATATTTCAGCCTTGCAAATGTATTCTTTTATTCCTTCATAGTCCAACTGCATAATCTGAGTATCCTGAAGTTAAAACCTCGATGTTCTTCCTGTGAAGAGTCTTCTCTTCCTATGAAGAGATACACTGTGTGTGTGCCCAGGAAGCCTCAGGGCAACACTTGAGCACGTGTATGGTAGCAGCTCTTTCTCTTTCTGTGAGCACAGTCCTAAACTAGTTACACTTCACACTAGTTACAGCAAGAAGTGCAGGTCTGTGAGCTCTGCTGCTGGTACAGGGTATCCAGGTTGGAGGGTTTAATTTCTACCTGTTGTTATCCTTCAGGGGAGGGCTCTGTCTTAATAGCAACATGATATTTTTCCACTTCATGGTTCTAGTTATTCATAACAAAAATGCTTGTATTGAGGAAGGTGGTGAGAGATCTTGATTCAGGAGTGTAGACATACTTTTTGAATATTCAGCAGGATGGAGGTTGTAGCTCTCTGCCTCATTGCATCTTAGCTGTGCTCTGTTCTCAAGTGATTTATGCTGTGTTCTTCACTGAGCTGTAGATTAAAGACTGATGACTAGTGGATGTTGCATAGCAAGTGCCATCTTTTCCTCTTCGGATTTATTCTTTTTGCAACAGCCCCACAGCCCTTGGATCTTTCAGGTTCCTCAGGTACTAACAATCTAGATAAGAACGTTATCCGGGTGTTATGAAGGATGTTATCTGGCACTTGCACAATGGAATTTCATAGAATCATAGAGTCATTTAGGAAAACACCTTTGAGATCATCAAGTCTAACCTGTTAACCCAGCATTGCCAAGTCCAGCAGTAAACCATGTCCCTAAGCACTGCATCTACGCATTTTTTAAAAACCTCCAAGGATGGTGATTCCACTACATCCCTGGGCAGCCTGTTCCAATGCTTGATCACCCTTTCAGCAAAGAAATTTTTCCTGATATATAATGCAAATGTCCCCAGGGGTAACTTGAGGCCATTTCCTCCTGTCTGTCCCTTGTTATCTGGGAGAAGAGACTGACCCCCCCCCCCTGCCTACAGCCCCTTTCAGGTAGCTCCTGGGTATAACTCCATCTACTATCACTCTTTGGGCTCAGCTGTCCAGCCAGCTTTTTACCCAGCACAGAGCACACCTGTCCAAGCCATGAGCAGCCAGTTTCTCCAGGAGAATGCTGTGGGAGATGGTGTCAAAGGCTTTACTAAGGTCCCGGTAGACAACATCCACAGCCTTTCCCTCATCCCCTAGGCAGGTCATCGTGTTGTAGAAGGAGATCAGGTTCGTCAAGCAGGACCTGCCTTTCACAAACCCATCCTGGCTGGGCCTGATCCCTCAGTTGTCCTGCATGTGCCACGTGATGATGCTCAGAACAATCTGCTCCATCACCTTCCCTAGCACCGAGGTCAGGCTGACAGGCCTGTAGTTCCCCAGATCCTCTTTCCTGCCCTTTCTGTAGATGGGTGTCACATTGGCTAATGTCCAGTCTTGCGGGACCTCCCCAGTTAGCCAGGACTGTTGATAAATGATGGAGAGCGGCTTGGTGAGCTCCTCTGCCAGCTCCCTCAGTGTCCTCGGGCAGATCCCGTCTGGCCCCCTACACTTGTGCCCATTTAAGTGGAGCAGCAGGTCACTGACCGTTTCCTCCTGGACTGTGGGGACTTCATTGTGCTCCTCCTCATCCCCATCTTCCAGCTCAGGAGGCTGAGTTCCCAGAGGGAAGCTGGTCTTACTATTGAGGACTGAGGCACAGAAAGTGTGAAGTACCTCAGCCTTTTCCTCGTCTTTTGTGGCAGTGTTCCCTGCTGCATCCAAAGCAGCCGGCCTGAGCTCTAGCTGGGCTTTCGCCTCTCTGATCTGCGCCCTGCATAACCTCACAACATCCTTAGAGTCCTCCAGAGGGGCCTGCCCCTTCCTCCAAAGGTGGCAGACTCTCCTTTCTCCCTGAGTTCCAGCCAAAGCCCTGTCCAGCCAGGCCAGCCGGCAGTGTCTTTGGGCACATGGGGACAGCCTGCTCCTGCGCCTTTAAGACTTCCCTCTTGAAGAATGCCCAGCCTGCCTGGGCCCCTTGGCCCTTCAGAACTATCTCCCAAGGAACTCTGTCAACCAGGCTGTTAAGCAGGCCAAAGCTGGCCCTCTGGAAGGCCAAGGTAGCGGTTCTGCAGATCCCCCTCCTTACTTCTCTGAGAGCTGAAAACTCTTGTAATCTCGTGATCGCTATGCCCAAGATGTCCTCTGACCACTGCACCACCCACCAGTCCTTCCCCGTCTGTTAACAGCAGGTCCAGTGGGGCATCTCCCCTGCCGGCTCACTGCCCAGCTGTGTCAGGAAGTTATCTTCCACACGCTCCAGGAACCTCCTAGGCTGTTTCCTCTCCTCTGTGTTGTGTTTCCAGCAGACATTTATTGTGGAGGTTTAATTTACTAGTACTTCTCAAATGTCTGTGAGAGCTGAACATGTTATAAAATACAAGGATTATGCTGCTCTACTGAGAAGAAAAAAAATACTTAATTTGACTTACAGCTATCAGCTCCCACGTATGTCCTTACAAATGCATCTAGAATCGCAAGCAGCAGGAAAGCATTTGTTTATCACAGAATGTCCTTGGCAGTCACTGCTGTGTGCTGGAGACTCTTAATGTACAATGTTACTTCTGTTTGGCAGTCACTTCACATTAAAATCTATCTTTTTTTTTTTTTTTTTTTCCTTTAGATGACATCTTTTCTAGCAGCCAGGTCAAGATACCCACTCCCAAAAGCAGATCTTCCCAAGCAGGCTCAGAAGCAAAATCTGAAAGCAAGACACTGAGCACATTTGATGACCCACTGAATGCCTTTGGAGGCCAGTAGCAAAGGCGAGCGTGTTACAGAGAGGAAGCCTTCCTTTTGCCCTGTCCAGTACTAATGCTGTGGATTCTCTAATCCGTTACAGCTGAAATGAGATGGCTGTGGATATTTAAAGATTACCCATTTAAAATGGTTAGTATTATCTTGTCTAATTGTGCTAAATGATATATTTTTTAAAAAAGACAGTAACCTCCTGCTATCTTGTTTCCATGGTGCCCAGATGAATATAGCCTGTGCAATACATGCAATGAAGTAATCTGTTATACAAAGTATAGTTTGTTTTATTGAACAGATCTATAGAGAAAATAATTGATAAATAGTAAACGGAGTTTGTTAAACCAGATCTGTCTGTGTTACTTTCCTCTTTAATGCTTGCTAAGTGACACCTGCATCATGACTTGAAAACAACCAAAACCACTATCATGCCTTGTCTGGGTCAGCTCCAGTCTACAGAGCAATATTAGGCTAAGGCTGGGTTCTGTTATCAGGTACAGCTTCTCCTCTTATGTAATCAAGCAGTTAACAAATCTTAGCACAGGGCTTGACACCAAGTAGAGACACAAGGTATTTCATATTGGGAGCTAATGTGGTCTATAAAAATAACAGTAGTTAACACTTCTGTGCCAGAAACAGTGTGCTACAGATGAGCCCTAGCACTCCATGAAAACAACAGAAACCTAACATTGTCTTCTGTTCAAATTGTAAGCCATTAAATGAGGGTTTTCACCTGCCTGGATTTACCAAAGTTTTGCAAATAATGCTTTCCGAGAAGTCTGTCTGTACTGAGCATGCTTGATCACTTCAAGGTTAAGAAGCCTGTGTGCATACCTTGGTGCAGAGACTTGCCTGTGCGGAAAGGCTTGCTGTGTGCCTCCCTTTCTTACCCCTAACACACTGTAGGCTGTTTACAGAAGGTTGTTATTCTGTGGCATCCCTTTAAACTGATGCATTTGGCTTAACCTTCTTGCTTCCTGTATTTTATAGATTGCCCTTCTGGAACTGATGCCATTAACCGTACTTGATACCCAATGGTTGACACTTGCTGTCCTGCATGCATATAAGCAGAGCAAATGCATAAATGCAGAAGGATCAAATATTTCTTATTTTACCAGTAACTGCCTGCAATTCTGACTTTATTATAACAGCAGCACATCTGGTTTTATTGATGGACTACTTTATCTTCAACTCTGAAAACTGTTCTGCTCTCTGTGAATTTAAAGTATGTGCTTAGAGAGCTTCTTTGAGAGCAGTTCCTACTTTCACTGAAGCCCTTGTTCTGAGACATCTGCTCCAGTCTCTTGTTTCTCAAGTTGGATTTACTTCATCAGACACAGTAAATACTATAGCCAAAGCATCTAGCACTAATGGGGGTAAAGCAGAAGGAAAGGTTGGAAGGGATAAAGAAATACCATATATTGGTTTGTACTATAGGTGGGCTTGGCAATGATTCATGTTAAGTCGGGGGGTTAGCTGGGAGTAGCAGCTTGGAAAAGAATGTGGGAGCTATTTGCAAATGGGTGTCTACAGTGAGAGCACTTGCGCTTTATTTATAGGCATTACATCTGCTGCATATGCTTCATACGTGATTTGGACTGCTTCTTTACTCCTGTGCTTAGGAGGGCTTCAAAGACATCCTGGGAGAAAGAGGGAAAAATAGTGAATTCTATTTCTTTTCTGCATCCTCTTTTCTTCTTGGCCCTTCACGTTAATAACTTGTATTTAGCATTGCAAAGAGTGCTGTTCACAAGGTGAGAACCCTGGGGGCCAAAATCTCTTGAAGAAGAAAAAGGTCCTGCCTTGAACTGTTTCTTAAACTTTAATGTGAAAGCTAGGTAGAGAATAGCTCTTGACAGAAACTTGCACCGTGATGTGGATCAAAGCATTACACACACACACACCCCACCCCCGGCCAAGTCTTTCTGAGCTGGCACAGGGAGTGTCTCTTCCTCCTATTAAAATGTGTGGTCCTCAGAGTCCTGGTGACAGACCATGAATCCTGATCTTTTGGGGAGGGCTTGGTCTGAGTGGTAACTTCTTTAACTGAGTTTCGGGTTGTCTTTCTGCAAATTTAATAAACCACGGCTGTATTTCTGAGAAGGGGGCTGCTAGAGGCCCAATGTTACAGCGCACCGGCCTCACTTACCGCTCTGTCAGAGCACTCCTTTCCTGCTGTGTGCATGTGGAAAACCACGGCATTTGTCCTGAGCCTTCTGACTGGGCCTGAAACCTAACAGCTAGAGTCAGGGTAGGTCTTGCATAATTTAAAACCTAAATGGAAAGGAAAGCGGTTAATGTAATTAGCTAAGCTTGTTTTCTCTACTATTTTGCTGGAAGGCTGCGATGGCCTGAGGGAAACACTGCTCCCGGAGCCCGGCCTGGCCGCCTGACGCAGGGCCGGGCGCTGACCTTGAGGAGAGGCGCCCGAGAGCAGCGCTCCCCGCCCCCGGCCTGTCACCCGCCCGAGGGCACCGGCGCGGCCCGCCTCGCACTACGCCGGTGGGCGCCAGCACTCCCCAGCTGCCCCCTGGGCTGAGGTCGGGGGGTGAATGCTGGCTTCGCACGCCCTCCCTGAGGAGAAGCGAGCGGGAGCGCCGCCGCCCCCTCGGCCGCGGCGGGAGACCCCGGGCGCGCCCGGCCCCGGCCCGTGGGACTGCGCGTCCCAGGGGCCCCCGCGGGCGCGGCGGCGCGGGCCGGGGCCGTTGCATCCGGGTCCTTGCCCGCGCACGCGCTGCCGCTTGCGTCTTAATCACAACAAATGAGCGCGGCGCGGCCCGGGGGACGCCCGCCCCTGACGGCGCCGGGAGCAACGCCCCGTGCGGGAGCTGATTGGGAGAGCTGCCGGAGAACGGGCCCGGAGGAGGGCGCCTGGCGGGGCTGTTATAAAGGCTAGGTAGGCGCGGAGGCTGCTGGGGAGCGAGCGGCGGTGCGGGCGGCTCCCGGCTTCGGCCCCCACCCCGCCGCCGGCGGCTCCCCTCCCGTTCCATGAGGCCCGTTGGGGCCGGCGAGCCCCGGTGAGGTGTGGTGGGCGGCGCTGCACGGGGGGAAAGGAGCCGCGTCTCCCCATGAGCGGGCCTGGGCGGCGGCAGGTGAGGTGAGACCCTGCCCGCCCTCCTCCCGTCGCTCGGCGGTGCCCGGGCCCTTGGCAGCGCGGCTCCCTCGCGGCCCCTGCGGCCGGGGGACGGGGGCAGTGCCCTGGCTCCTGCTCTCCGCCGGCCTGAAGCGCGTCCCTGGAGGGAAGGGGGTGGTTCCCCCTGCCCCGGGGCGGGCTGGGGGCACGGCGGAACGGGCGGCGAGGCCCCGCGTCCTACCTGGGGTGTGCGGCCCGCCCCGGGGCGCGGTGGCGGCGAGGGGGTGGGCGGCTGCGCTCGCTCCTTTGTTTGCGGGCGCTCCGCTCCGCTGGCCTGGGTCCGGCCCGCCGCCGGCGCGGGGGGCGAAGCTGCCGTCTCCTGTGCCTTCCCCGAGCCCCGGCGAGTCCCTATTTTTGTGTCGTTCTGGAGGTTTTTCCCAGCTCTGACCCTCTCGAGAGCTCAGGCGCTGTCAGGACGCTTTGGGCATTAATATCGCGGGTCGGATCGTCATGTTGCTCGTGAAAACAAAATAAAGGTCGTAGGTAGGATCTGGAATGCTGATTGAAACTAGAGTCCCAAAACGATGATATTCCTAATACTGTTTGTGGTTATCTGTTGCACGATCTAGATAGTAATTTACTGCTTCTGAAGAGCTATTTTATTGTTAATCAAGAATAAATTGAAAATCTCTTTAACAGCTACGTTTACATGTCGTTAGAACTCTTGCTTGTTTGCTTTATAGGTGAAAAATCCCAAACATGAACAGCAATGCACCACACCTGTCCTCAGAGCTGACTTGGCTAGAAGTGGAATGTAGTTCCCTGACAGATCTTCTTACAAGGAAGTTCTAAATCCTTTGTAATGGCCAACAAGAAAGAGCCTCCTTTTTTCAATGAAGATAATATGGGACCGTTTCACTACAAGCTTCCTTTTTATGAAACTATGGAGCTCTTCATTGAAACCCTCACGGGAACGTGCTTTGAGCTGCGAGTTTCCCCCTTTGAAACAGTTATTTCTGTGAAAGCTAAGATACAAAGACTGGAAGGTACTGTTCTCTCCTATTTCAGCATCATCTGTATCACTTTAGAAAGAGTCTTGTTTTTCAAGTTATAATTGCTAAAATCAAAACAGATAATTTGAATGATTTGTTCAGTAATACGTTGATGAGCTAGGTGCTCAGTTTATGGCTTAGGTTTAATTGAAAGGTTTTCTGTTCTTTTTTTGTAAGTTCATGGCTTAGGCTTCACTGGAATTGGTATATTGTTGCTCTTCTTTTCTTTTCCTGTGTTTTCTTTTTTGGTATGTTGTTTTTAATATAAATCTTAAAAAGTCTACGTTAAATCATTAATTGTTTTGATACTATATGGTATATAGCATTTTTGGCATTGAAAGGGTTCTCAGACATAAGTTGTTTGTTAACTAGCAGGGTTATAAACTGAACCTTGTAGTATGTCTATATTGCAACTGTCTGAGCATACTTTAGGTGCTGTGGTTGTTGCTTCTTAGGTTAGTCTATGTTTATGATACTGCAGTCACAAGAGCAACTGCAGTGCAGGCAAATCCCAAAGGCAGCTTCAAGTTACTGATTTGAATTTTGTTTAGGTGAGTGATCTTTTTCTGGTAGAGGTCTGGCTGAGTGGTGCTTTGTCTTAAAGAGATGAACTTGGCACGTCTTGCAAAGTGAAAGCCTTCTTTAAGCTATGAGGCCAGTCCAGGTACTAATGCATGGAGAAAAGATGCAGGTTAGTCCCCTCTCATCCCCTTTCGCTCTACAATGAGAATGATCCTGCATGAAAGAACGTGATTTGAAATATGTCTTCTTTTCACTTGAAGGGAGTTAAAGAATGGTGTGGCTACAGAAGTTGAGAGTACCAGAGTTGCTAATTTTAAGAAAAGGGATTCCTCTCTTTGCCCACTACACTTGTACATGTTTTTCGTGCTTCTGTCTGTGTGGAACCCACCCTCTGAGAAATGTGATATGCATTAGACTTGAATGTTAATACTGTTCTCTTACGGAAATCTGCACTAATGGACAAGGGGAAAAAAAGTAGTTGGTACAAGTTTTAAACACCGGAGGATTGCAGCAATCAGGGTGACTTTTTGCTATTAAGATCACATAATAGAAGCTCTACCATGCCAATAAGTAGAGTTTACATCAGTGTAGCCACATTAGTGCAGCTATGTGGATATGCTTTTGTTTCCTGTGGATAGGGCTGTAAGTCACAAGTCAGAAAATGTGTTGAGATGGTTCTAGAGGCTAGAGGTGAAATAAGCAAAGGAAAGGGGTTTTCTTCTCCATGGTTGAATATTGGCGTAGAAGAGATGCAAGCAGATAGGTGATAAATGCCGAGAGTGAATTAAAAGGGAGCACAGGCAACAGAGTACAGGAAAAGGCAGGTTATCTGGACAGTATAGATGAAGTGAGCTTTAAAGGATGCTTGAAATGACCAGTAGGAGGATGTGAGGAATAGGAATTCAAATTTCTTGTAGTCCAAGCTGGGAGATTGTGAATAGACATATTGAGTTATACTTACACTTTATTATTGTAGGCTGGGTGTACCTAGCTTACAAAATGATAATAATTTATTAGAACAAAAGCTCAATAATAAAGTTATAATACTGTTTATTCTGAATTTTGTTCACATCTTGCTGTTCATAGGATGGTAAGATAATTAATAGCTTAGGTGCCTGCTGTATAGACATAATTATTAAGTAAATTCCATTAAAATATGGAAAATAAGGGTTCAATGGTGTTATCATTGAATTGCTAGAAGTCAGTTGAAGTACCTTCATACTCCAGAACAGAGTTAAAATATCAGTAATTTCCTGATTAATATGATTTGTGGGAGACAGATTGCAAACACATTGATTATGTGTGGAGAGGACAGATACACAATGGCAAATCAGTTTTATGTTGCATTTGGGGTTACTATTGCATGTGAAAAAATAACTTTTCAGTGACAAAGTTCCTGTTATAGAGCACAAGTTCAAATAATGAATCACCCAGGTGGAAGGAAAATCTTAATTTTGCTGTGATTTAGCATGGGAAGCTATTCCTGTTTCTGCTGCTACTTTTCACTTACTGTATCACGTCAACTTTCACAGGGTGTGAACCTCTGTCATTTAAGTTGCATGTAGTATTGGAGAATGCTTCCTGCACTGCTGGGAGACTGTATAGGGTCCCCGGTATGGGTATTGTCTCTGTGGTCTTAGTTGGGTATTGAGGATGATGGTATGTAAGCATACAAAAAGACAGGTTCTGGGACATTATCTGTGACCTAAGATCTCCCAGAAAAAAATAGAGGACCATATCAGGAATTAACAAATCTGTTCAAATGTCACCAATGCCTTTAACTGTAAGAGGCTAATAATAAGGCTGAATCAAGACAACCTGACCTTTGCCAACAACTGGAGTTATCAATAGCTGTAGACTGTTAGCGGTGTAATAGGAAAGGTTAATATGGATGGCATGTTAGGAATTTTGTATACTTCTGATACTGTTCGTCGTTCTTGGTGCCTGTTTAATGATCTGATACAGAAAGGGTTTGTTTAGACAGCTGTAGTAGACATTGGTACCTTACTAAGAAAGAGCTCCACATCTCCAGCTTTCTTTTTCCAGTTGGTTTTAGTCAGTAAAGAATATGGGTAAAAAATTTATTAATGGATTCCAACGCATCTGAAATCTCAGTGCAAGTCTCCTTGTAAATTGAAGTTAAAGCAGATATGATGTCTATTTGGATCAGATCCAGGCATTTGTCCTCAAATATTTTCCATGCAAAGCAGGCACGTGGTATCCAAAAATTTAGATTTGTTATGATGTTGACTTTGGAGCCACCGAGGGTAAATCCTTCTGGTCTGAGATTCATTGAGTGAGCCTTCTAAAATGGTACACAGGAGAAGAAATAGCTCTCTTTGTCTCTACTGGTGGCACAAAAGCTAGCATATGCACAGCCAGCGGCGTAGCTTAGTGTTGCCAGCAGTGCTACCTACTCCATTGGTTTTACTTGTTGATTATTTGTAGTTGAAAGCAGGATCATGTGTTGATCGATGTGGATAGGATGGTATCAGAGTTGCAAGGTGACATGAAAGACTGAAGTTTAACATGTGAATGGTACTTCAAAATAGCAGGATTTCATTGAAAGAGGAAGTAGCTTTTTCTTTTTTACCTGAAAAAAATCTATTCTTGCTTCCTCCGTTGCATGAATCTTTGTAGCTGCTAGGCCAGACAAAGTTTAGTATTCCTCATTTGGAAACACCAAGAAGGAACGTTCAGATAGTGTGCTCCTGGTAGTGGTTAAATGCTTTCATGTTAAAGCACCATAGGTAATACCTGTAAACATGTGTCTTCAGTAAGATGGGATTGAGTCTGAAGGGAGGAGGTGGGGTTTGGGATTTGGTGTTGGTGTGTCATTAATATCATGATTGTTATTATTATAATAATCATAGTTATCATTATTACTTATCTTGTGGGAATAAATTTGCATTCAACAGTATGGAGTGTTAAAGCCTTCATCTACGTAGCTAGCTTTAAAATAAAAGTCATGGTTTGTTCAGTGACTGCTTGAAATTTAATTTTATAATCTGGGTATTTGAAAACACTATCTTTTTGTATGATATTTAGGTTCTCTTGTTCTTGTATTATTGTGACGTAGAAAAACAACTGGCTTTCAGAGTACATCTTGAAATGCTTGTGTTCAGTGGGGAATGACAGATGCAACAATTTTGTTTTACATGTATGCACTCTCAATTCATCATGAGAGTTGTTATTTTTCTTTGGTCTTTTTGCTGTCATTGTTTTCCTGCCCATGTACAGCAGCTTCACCTTAAGCGAAAGGAACTGATTGAATATCAAGCACACTTCTGGTGTTGTAATTTCTTCCAATACTCTATGAATTCAGTGTGATCTTCATTACTACTTGCATTAGAGAAAGTAGCTATACTTCTGTCAGGATTGGAGTAACTAGATTGCACAAGTCTAACAAGTTTTTAACAGAACCAATCTTGCTTTTCTTCTGTCTACTAATTTCCCTCTGTCTCCTGTTTGCTTTGTCATTTGCCTGTTTACTGTGCTGATAGAGACTAAGAAGTTCATGAAGCTTTTTTTTTTTTAAGCTTATGCCTTGTCTGAATTGGGAAAACATTCCTGCAAATGCATGACTGTGCCCAGATCAGATGGTTAGAGCAGCATCTGGTAGGTGTAAATAAGGTCACCTTTGTCAGGAAATTTTGCAGATCTGCATTCAGTTACTGGTGACTTGCTGTTGTTACAGTCTTCTCTTTGTCAGTCCCTAGGGTAAAGAGTAGGTCAGTACTGACCACCGTTTACACTAATGTAGCTTACTGTCATGCAGATGAAAGCTGAGGAGTCCAACAGTTATGAAAGCGATCCTGCTGCTGTCATTTGTGAACCTTTGCACCTCCTACCTAGTGTGGCTGGTTGGTGGTTGGTTGTGGTTTTTGGGGTTTTTGTTGTGGGGTTTTTTTTGGAGGGGGAGGGTGGGGCGGGGGTGGGCAGAAAAGGCTGTCAGTGCAGCCTCTCTGTAAGCAGGAGCAAATAAGAAACTCCAGCAATTTCAACATTGGATGGAAGATAAGTATACTGTTTGAACTTTGGCTTTGAAATGTTTGTGGTGGTTTTAAATGTAATAACCTTCTACCTACAACATAAATCAAGTTTGTTCTGAAATCTATGGTTGGTCAAGTATGACCCAGAAAAAAACCCCACATCAGTTTCTCTGGTGAGCTTACTTAGCGTGCCAAAAAGAAGAGTAAAGGAGTGAAGCTTAAGAGTGTATCTGATACTCTATCCTGTCTCTGGAATTAGTGTACCTGCTTCTTTCCTTTCCTCCCCCCATTTTAGCAGGTCGGATTCTCAGTCCTTCTGCAGCCATTGCAGTAGACAGTGCAGACTCTTCTATCCTCCTGTAGCATCACCTGCCTAGCCGACTTCAAATTGAGCATTGAAATGTAGCTTATTACCCCACTTACCTCTCTTCTCAGTACTGATCTAGAGCAGACACGTGATACAGTCACTTGCTGGTAAGGGAGAGGGGATAGTGGATTGGTGTCTCACAGTTCTCATTATTGTTGCCAAATTTACATGCTGCTCCCATGTGCAAATGTCTCCTCAAGAAAACCTTACTGTAATCCAGGAAAGGGACAGCTGATGCATGTTTTCCTGAACCTGTAAAGCACATATTATTTCCTCAGTGTATAAATACAGAATTCTTAGAAAGTAGCATAAAAGGGAGTTAGTAATAAAGATTTGTCTGTTTCCCATTACAGAAGAGAATAGTCTTTTCATCAAAAATGTTGTCATTGTTAAATGAAGAAAAACATGTTTCACTGCAATACTACCGGTTAAAAGCCAGCCTTTTTAACAAATGCTCTCTCAGTTTATCAAAGTAATTGGAAATTGGTCCTTGGGGGCTGCTGAAACCATAACAAATGCAGACAGTAATGACTGTTTGTAATCAGAAGACTGCAAAACAACTCGGAGGAGAACTTCACTGTAGACTTGCTGGCTGTTGCCAGCTTGTTCTTGTTTTGCTTACACTGCAGATGTGAAACATAACCAATAGTCACTTATTAAATAGCTTGCAGTGTAGTAGTGATTATTTTAGTCTATGTATGTATAGTAACTATGTATAGTTAGTATGACCATATTCCCCTCATAAATGTCTTGTGAACTTCAGAGGATACAAGATTCGCGTTAAATGCTATCCAAGTGAAGTAGAATTGTGTTGGTCATTCATAAAAGAGATCTAGATGTGAGCTGTGGTGGGAAAAGGAAATTGTCATCTTCTCTAAAGCTTAATAACAGTGACAGCTCCTCCGAAGTGCACTCTCCTTCATGGGCATGTCCACTCAGTGCACCTCCTACTTGTCACTTGAATCTGCTTGGACTTTTACCAGACCCTGGTCCCTTTTTCTTCCTTGCTGGTGATGGGTGCTGGTAGCTTTGTGCCCTTCCTACAGCTAGGAAGGGCCTTAACCAACCTTTTGCCACAGCTTACTAAGCAGTCTTGCAAGCCTTAGGAAGACTGATCTTTGTTTTCCCCTCTTGCCAGATGTATTTTGGGAAGTCTTACTGTTTAGCATTGCTACATGCATCTCCTTTTAAGTATCTGAGCATGCAATGAATAAAAATGTTAAGTTTATTTTAATGTAACCTTTTAGAAACTGTATTTATAGCTTTTGCTGCTTAGTCTGAGGAGTGGTGTTTAGACCTTCTTGAAAAGTAGTTCTTGGCCTCTATAGATCTTCATTTGAATCAGTTTGTCAGGAATGCACAGTGAGATCTTAACGGCCTGGATTTCACTACTTACAAACTGAAAATCAGCACCTCTTTTTGATGCTGAAGGGAAGATACTTTTTTTTTTTTTTTACCTCAGCTATTCATCTTCCTATTAGCCTTGATGTTTTTTAACCTTTTTTTTTTTTGGATGATGATCAGAGATGTTGCATCCTTTTATAATTGCCCTGGTTTGTATTCTTTCCAAAATTTGGAAAATGGCAGCATTCTAGTAAAAATGTGTGAAGACCACAGGTTGTACCACGTTATGCTCTTTAATGTGTGTTACATTTGTATCTAAAAGAGTGGACTATGCAGGCAGAAAGAAACAAAATTAATAGGTTTGTAGAATATGGATTTTTAATATGGAACAAATATTCAGTATGCTTACTTATAACAAAAAATAGCCAAATCTGAAACTGAACTTGAGTTGAAAGTTAGTATTACTAGATATAATTAATAAAACATCCTGGTGGCCTAAAAGAACACCCACAACAAAATAGAAGTGTTTGTAGCATGAAGTTTGACTAATTGCTATGGTGCTATACTGTACATGTGAACTTTCACGTTCCAAACCAAGCAATGATAAAATAACATTTACAGTTGTCACCACTGTAATAGAGCTGCTACCAGTTACGTTAATGTGATCTTGTCTTTAACGCAGAATATCAGCCTGTGATTAAATTATTCAGCAATTCTGTAGTTGGAGGTTTTTATCCTGATTTTCCTGTCACTAGACATAAAGCTCTGAGGTACAGGTAACAAGAGAAAAACCTCCCTTATCTGATGACTAGAAAAGAACAAGTATTCAATAAACTTCAAGCAAGTGAATACTTTTACAGACCCCTTGTTGAGCCAAAAGATCAAACTTTGTGTGTTGAGCCCAAGCCTGCTGAAAATGTTATGTTTGTTCTTAACTATTTGGGAGGTTAGATATCATGACTGAAGGTTGCTCAAGTGCCAGTCCTTGTCTTCCTTCTTCTGTTCTTTCCCTTGTGAATCTACTTCATTGCCTCTCCTCCATTAGCCCCACATTCTTCAAGAAGCAAAACTCCTCAAAAGCCCTCCCACCAACTCCAATTTTAATAGTTGTTTTTTTGTTTGTTTGTCTTGCTTAGGTATTCCTGTCTCTCAGCAGCATTTAATTTGGAATAATACAGAACTGAAGGATGACTATTGTTTGAATGATTATAAGTAAGTATAGAACAAAATTGCAATTAATGTTTCTAAGTGATTGTTAGGTTAAGCAATAGAAAATGCTACAAAAATGTATTTGTTGTTATTTACAGCATTTCAGAAGGCTGCACTCTGAAGTTAGTTCTGGCGATGCGAGGTGGACCTATTAACACTAGAAGAGGTAAGTGTTAACTGAGTTAAAAATAGTGGGTTTCATGCAACATCTTATAACTGAGAACAGCTTCTCTTAACTAAGTATTTTAGATGAGCAGACTTCAATTCCAAATTAATTGAAAAAATACTTAACAAAAGCGCAGGGATTTTTTTCCATCTTCTCTTCCTTAGCATACCAATACACCATCTTCTTCATTTTGTTTAGCCTTAGTTTAACAAGTATGTTTGTATGTATGGAATCATCAAGTCTTAAAATCGGCAATTCTTCACCTGCAGTAAAAATGATACTGTAATGTCATTATACAAATAGTTTTTCAAATCTGGTTAGTAAGAATCAGGCATTGGTTCAGTCTGATGATAAACTTGGCTATGTGGATCATCTATAGAGGCATGAAAATGGGAAATTCCCTTGATAATTTCCAATTGGAAAAACGTCAGCATATCTTCTAGGTTGGAAGTTCCCATTGTAAACCGAGCTGAACTCTCAAAGGTGATCAAAACAATAATGATAATAATAATTTGGTTTTACTTATTTTTCTCTTTGTAAAAACACAAGTTCCTGTGGAAGACCCGATCAGGGAAATGGCTGAATACATGGAACCCACTAGAGATGAGATATGGGAGAAAGGGCCATCCAACAAACAAGTTACCTTTTTAGTGTATCGAGAAGGAGATCAGTTGAATTTCTTCCGTGTGGTAGACCGGGGAGATGGCACTTTAACACCATTATCTGAATCTTTGAGGTAAAGTTGGTTTTAACCTTTATATTATTCTTCAAAAGGGGGATGTTTACAATTTTCAGCTTAATTTGTTGACTTTATCAAAAGAATATCTGGGAATATACCTGGAATATTGCAAGAATTTTCTCTAAGGGCTACTAAAATGCTGTAACTACATGGCCGAACAGCCCAGTAATACTTAATGGCCAGTGCTCATGCTGATGGTCATCTACTGCCATGTGTGTCAATAGAGTGAGATAAAGCTGACCATGTGCTTAAAGCAATTCTCAGCATTCCAGCCCTTTCTAAAAGGGAATGTTTCACAGGAGAGACAATTTGGCAATAAAGGTATCAAAAACTTTTGAGTACTTTCTCTTCCATTTTAAGGCATTTCTTTAGTTTTATAAAATATTTCTCTGCTCACCGCATACACTTTCTTTTTTGTATGGATATGACTTGACCAAATGGTTAGTGAGGAAGATAGGAGGTTGGCAGTGCAAAATCCTGGGAGGGTTTGTCTGAAGTTTCAGAGAAACTGCGGGGGGGGGGGGGGCAGGGTTAGGGTTGTTTTGTTTCTTTTATTTTGGTGTTGGTTTCAGGTTTTTTTTTTTTCTTTGAGGGGGGGTGGTGGTGGCGTGTGTGACATTTTTGGGTTTTTTTTATATATATACTGAAATAATTACCAATAGAGCTAGCCTTTGGACATAATTAAGCCTCAAATTGGCTACTGTTGAGTTAACCAAACTTGTCTCAATCACTATTACAGAATCAAAGTACTGTTATGATCAGAAAGGCACATATGTCACTTAGTAAACAGATTAGTAGTCTTTTTTCCTAAAGCTATCAGAGTTTATGTCTATTAAAATTACTAGGTTTTGCAGCTTTTGGATAGGTTTTTTCATCTCGTGAAGAACTCTGTCTTCGTACAACAGTAAGGAAGGTAGTCCCTGTTCTGGGGACTGTCTGCATTTTCCTCCAAGGCTAAGGCCTGCACTGTTGTTAAGTAATGATTCTTGTTACTGTTTGCAAAGTGAAAGCAAGAGCTTTGTACTGGGTTTATATTTGGTGTGCTTATATTCAGAATATTACTCTTAGAAACTTTTATAGGAGATCTTAGAAACTACAGGCTGAATGAAATGTGAAGGTTGAATTCCCACATTGTTACACAGAGTAGAAAGAGCTAGTGTTTGATGTACAATTACTAGAGGGAAAGAAGAGGAAAGATACAAATATTTCAGATCTGTGATCTTCTCTTTCAGCCCGTGCACTCTTTTTCAGTAAATAGCCACATATGGTATTGTGTAGATTTGAAATGGGTAAAAACCACTGTCACCAGAACTGTGAACCTTGCTGCTGCGTTGGGCTACATACACTTGTGGAAAGAGGAGCATACAGGTGTAATTCCTGTTTTCACTGATAACCTGCTTGCCTGTTCCCAAATTGTTCTCTTCTATGTTTTGACTCCAAAAACATCCAAACCAATCGAAAGAGCTAGGGCTGCGGATGCTATACTGTGAGTTGACACAAGGAGTTGTCAGAAGGAGCTTGAACTTTCATTTTTCAGTGTTAAGGGTCTCTCCAGTATCTGCCTGTCTGTTCAAATTCTTGTGTGCTTGTGATGACTTTTTTTTCGCCTCCCATTTAAAACTAGTATGGACAATTGTCTGAAATTCTTAGTACTTCTTGATTAGGTAATCCTAGTGTATAGACTAAATAATAATTTACTTGAGATTGGCTAAATGTAGCAAATCAGAAGAGTAAACTATTCTTCTGGTTCTTGCAAGACATCTTGGTAAGCCTTTCAAAGCACAATAGCATGTATAAAAGTCAAACACATTATGCTTAAGAAATATGCTGTCACTGGTCAAATGATCCAGTTAGGTTGAAAGCCACCTGAATTGAAAACATCCAGCTTGCGTTGTTTCTCTTCCTCTGTGCTTTCTATGGGAGTTCATTTATTAGCTTTTCTACTAAGGCAGACGGTAATTTGGGCAAGGGGTCCTAATTTTTTAATTTGTTGTTATGGCAAGGTCAGACTTCGTGGGAAATGGAAAAAGTAGCAAAGGGAGGAGAGAATAGAAACAAATCAGACCATTTTATCTTTGTAAAGGAAGATTGTGAATCACTCTGAATACTAGTGTTTTCCACACTGACAGATGTGTTTGTACGTGTGGGTATACTGGTGACTGAGCATTTTGAGGCAGTTGTTTATCAGCTTTTCTCACATTGCTTATGTGTGGAGCAGACTTTAGTGACTGCAGTTTAGAAAGGAGACACTGGTTTGCGTTTGTTTTGTAGTTCTCCAGATAATTTTATTTATCTGTGGTTAAGTTAATGGTTAAAGCTTGACAAGGTGTAAATACATACAATGTTTATTGTCTCTGGATTAAAAGAAACCTGTGCTAGAGGACTGGCAGGCACCGAAGTCAAAAAAGCCAGCTATTGATCATTGTTGAGACATGCATTTACCAGCAAGATCTCGGGAATGTTGACAGCTATGGACAAAGTCAGTTTGGAATTTATGCATTGGAAAATGGGCTAAAAGTACCACCAAGAACAAAGCTTCCTATCTAACTTTGATATTTTTTTTATTTATAATAATATATTTTTATATTTATGCATATGCATTTAGAATTTATTTCTAAATAATAATAAAAACAAACTTTTGTTACTACTTAAAGTTTTTTTTGCTTCTATTTACCCAGAAAATGCAAGAGAAAGGGTCATAATTATTTTTACATCAAAAAAAAAAACTTAAAAAAAAAACCCCAAAACCACTAACGAAGCATGTGAGACACATCTCTATCCTTGAAGGAAAGGAAGTTCAAAGAGTTGTTTTGAGTTGGTGACTTAAGTCTTTGCAGAGTTAAAATTCTGAAATTATTCTCTAGTGTTGAGTCCTCACTAGGAGAGGTATGTAATATATATGCGAACTGTCCCCATATGTAGTTGTTCGGTTTTTCGTAAGAAATGAGTCGACTGTTTTGCTGACTCTTGCTTTGACTTTGCTGATATCTTGCTCTTAAAGATATGTCTCCCAGCTGTGCTGCCTTTGGAATTTTGCTACATTTTAGGAAATAATTTGGAGGGTCAGTGCAAACATACTGGCTCTTGACTAAGAGCAGCAGAATATTTCCAAGAATCAGGTAAGATGGCAGCTCTAATTCATCAATTTTTATTATTTTTTTTGGTGCTGACTTCCTCATGACCTTTAGTTCTTCCTTGGCCTCTTTTCGAGAGTAGGAACTTTAGTCAGATCTACCAAGACATTTGTACAAACACACGGAAACTGCATGATTGTCAATTTCTAGATGCTGCCAGTCTAATGGAAGAATTAAAACACTCTTTAAAATGTACTATATACAGTGTTGAAAATGCATGAGTTTGTAATGAATTAAATACTCCTAATGGTTCTTTATTTCTCTTTCACATGTTGGATATGTGTTAGTGATTAATACTTCATTGCTTCATAGGAAAAACAAGTCAGATGCTGACTTCAAAACATTGAGGTTCAGTTTCTGTTAGAATACAGAATGGAAAAATGCAACGTGATGCTATGAATTTCCAGTGACTACCGAGCTAAAATATTTTGTCTTGGGACTAGCAATTCTAATCTGTTTTGTTTTTTTCCACATGTGAGACTCTTTGGAAACTTAAACTGATCTTTTTTTTTTTTTTTTTTTTTTATTATTTTGAAAAGGAGAAATAGACTATCATATCCACATGGGTGACCCCTCCATTTCCATTTATGGTGAGAACACCCCTCAGGATGGATAGAAATTTGGACTTTCCTTCCATGCCACTGTCTGGTTAATTGGAAAACTGCTCAGCTTCTTGTCTGAGTCACACAGTTAACAGCTTTGGCCATACCTTCAGGAGACATTTGTGGAACTGGATAACCCCTCAGTGGGGAAAATATATAGTGAGTGTGAACCAATGTATATGGTATAACCACTTCCCAGAAGTGTGGCTGTGTTCTGATTTCACCATCGTCACTCTGCGTAAGCATCTTGTAAGGAATGCTTATGTACTAAAATAAATGTATTTGAAATGTCTGCATACAGTTTTACATAATGCTTTGTCAACAGATAACTACAGATATGACTTTCTAGTTGTGAGAATAGTCTACATAGAAAACATAATTAAATTACTTGATTAGAGGGTGAATACAAACTTTTTTTATTTTCAGTGGTGGTTCAGTTTATAATTTATACGCTGATGATGAAGATGAGACAGAGGCATCACCTTCTGGCCAACAGATTATAGAGAATTCAATTACTATGAATAAAATGAAACTGCTCAAAGCAAAGATGGAGAACATGAATCTGAGTAAAAAGGTGAAGTTGTAATTTCAGTTTTCCTGTCATAATGCAGCTTGCATTTTCCTAGTGCTGACTTTTCTAAAAATCAGGTCAGATACTTTGCTGTTTTGGGAAGTGAAGTGATCAAGGGTAGATGATTTCTTATCTGTTGATCAAGTAAATGCTACTGTATAAATGTTTTGCTGTGTGGCACTGGCTTTACTTGGATCTACCTGTCCACATTCAAGGAATTCACTGATGGTCCTGGATTTATTTGGGTGGAGGTTTTGGGGTTTCTTTTTTCTCCCAATACTTTAAGTAGCATTGTTCCACAGTACTGCTGTGGTAAAAATCAGTGTTTCTCTTAAATGAAACTTCATTAGAAATACTGTAACTGAAGAGCCTATGAAGTTAAATATGAAAATAAGATTACCTGGAAGAGAAAATGTTACATTGGTGTTTATGTCTGTCTAGGTTACCTAGATGTAAAATGGAGAAGATAGGCTTTCTTTCATTGTTTGTCTTTTTTGAGACCCTAAGCTTTTCTCAGTAACTTTGGCATTCTGACTTCCCTTTTTTATTCCTCTGACGTGGCCCATTTACTAAAAAGCCTTTTCTGATTATACTACTTGATTTGGTTACTCAGATGTTGGGGTGAAGTCTTGGTGGCTAGTAAAAGATGAGGCATTGGAAAGAGTGATTTGGTCCGTTCTGGCCTTTTGCTATTTGAGTTCCTAGAAATATGATCTTGGTCAGGTCTTTGAATGCAACTGTACTTCAAATACTAACTGTTGTTGTATGTGGGTTTTGGTTTTTTTAATAGCCTAAGAAAACTGTCAAGGTGAAACCTCGTCCTCCGATGACTCCTCGACCATCTAGTGGCTCAGTGGCTGCTGCTCGTCACCGGTTTTTAAGAGTGCTCCCCCATATTGGACAGTCCTGCCTACCTCCTCCTGGGAATTCATATCACTCAGAGTCCTCCCAAAATGCACTTTCAGCACTGGCTACTTTGGCCACTGCTGGTAGAACAATGCCATCTACAACTAATGACTTTCTTAAGGAAGACGACACTTGGCAGAGCAACTCTTGGTCTCAGTCAGTTAGTAGCATCAGATTACCACCGAAAATATCTCGTGTTGAACTAGAAAATGCAAAGCTGCCTACAAATAATATTCTGACTCCTGTTTCATCTCTGCCTGTAAATTCAGAAAAAGCATCTGAAAATGTGACCCCAGCAAGTGAGGAGGATGCTGTTTTGTTTCCAAATATAACCAATGTAGAACTGTATGGAGCAGAAGAAAAACTTCTACCTGAAACAGATGCTTTTGCTTTGTTAACAGAAGCAAGTACCACTGAGCAGTGTAGTGAGATATATGATATAGGGAGGGTGAACCCAGAACTTGAACTGTCTGATGGAGATGAAGAATCTAAGGTTGTAGAGCAGCATGGAAAACCTATTGGCAAAGTGCTGAGCACTGCTGCAATGGGGGCTGGTCTTCTCAGTACTCGTGAATTAAGTCCTCAGAAAAATCTGCTTTTGTCACCTCTTCGGTATTCAGCGCAAGTGGCGCGTCACAGTTCTCTGAAACCACAGGCGCAATCCAAATGCTTTGAGGCTGGCAACTTGAGATCTACAGCCTCCCCAAACATGCTTCGGTCATTGGAAGTCCATAGTATAGCAGACTCCTCTTTTTCTAGGACTACTAGATTTTGTAGTGTGAAAGTAGAGTCACTTGGCAAAAGACCTGATGTAATTTCAAAAGCAGATGCTAGGGACATCACAGATGTGGCTAACAAGGCATCCAAAGAACCTGTGAGTTCTGTAAGTAACCTAGGATTTCTGGCTTCGCTGGCCCGAAGTGCAAATAGGGAAAGTTTACAGAGTTCCTGTGGGACAGGCAGGTTTCGGACTTCTGGTGTTGCACTACCTACAAACCTGCAGCATTTTCAGGAAGAAAGCTTTAGGAAAACAGCTCCTCCAAATGAAGCTGCTGAATATATTCTAGTGAGTACTAATGCTTCCAAAGAAATTGTAGTTTTCCTGTCTTTTCTGGTACTGACATTGAAAACTGTACTTTCACGCGTGTGTCCATGTGTCTTTTCAGGGAAGACACATGGGGAGGGGGAGGTGTACTTAAATTCCTGTTAGTCTTGAACTGTTTCCTGAATTCCTGTTGGTATCTTAACTGTCTGTCTATCTGGATGGGTCCTAGAAGTAATTTTTCATAAAAATTGAAGTGGTTGTTTGTTCACAGCTAAAATTATTAGTTATTATAATAATAGAATTATGTGTGTCTGTGCTTGAAGGGTCATCTGACTTCTGCTGCTGCTCACTAGTTTCATTTATTCCAAAGTCTGCCTTGTGACTGGCACCATATGTGCCTAGCTTCAGGTCTCTAATGTAGTTAGTTGTTTTAGTACATTGTGAAGTATGGAGAGACTATTAAATAGTCATTTTGAATAAGGCTTTATATTGCAGAATTACAAACTTGTGTACAGAAGTCATCCTGGGCTCTTTGTAGGTATGCTGATCGATTTCAAATAAGCTGATACCAGACTGCCTAACTTTCTCATTTAACTTCATCTGCTAGTAATTTCCTTGTGGAAATTTTTTTTTTTTTTTAGTCTGCGCATGGGCTTGGAATGAATGGAAGTATTGCAGCTGTAGGGAAGAGAGCAGGTAAGTAATGGACTTAAATAATAATTGAAGATGACTTTTTAATCTTTCTGATATATCACATATGTGGAGGACAAGAATCATTTATCTTTGTAAGGCATATGGCTTTCAAAGTTCTTGCTGTATTACACTTCTGTAACAGGATATAAATTTTAAAGCAATTCTTTAACTTACAGATCTCATCCAGATCTTGGGTAGACACAACTGTGACTTTCTTAGCTTTTTTTAATACTTAATGAATCCTGCATGTCATCTGTAGACATAAACATGATGTTCTGCTCTGAAGTTTTCAAAAGGTCGGTTCTGTGAATAGTTCTGAGTCTGCTAAAATCAGAGCCGAATTTATTGGTAGCATAGTCTTTAGAACTACAGCCTGAGTCAGAGGGATTTAGCAAAAGAAAAATGGGGAGGAAGCAGCAAGGGCATGGATGCTGAAGATTACTGATATAGTGCAGATTTTTCTCTTTTGTGGTGGGCGTCATTCTTTCTACCCTAGTCTTGGTAACTGTGGAGTGCTTAATCACAGAATTGTAGAATAGAATTACAGAATTGTTTAGGCTGGAAAAGACCTTTATAATCACCAGGTCCAACTGTTAAGCCAGCACTGCCAAGCCCACCACTAAACCACGTCCCTAAGCACCACATCTACACGTCCTTTACCTCCAGGGGTGGTGACTCAGCCATCTTCCTGGGCAGCCTATTCCAATGCTTGACAACTTTTTCAGTGAAGAAATTTTTCCTAGTATCAGATCTAATCCTCCCCTGCCACAGCTTAAGGCCATTTCCTCTTGTCCTATCGCTTGTTACTTGGGAGAAGAGACCAACACCTACCTCACTACAACCTCTTTTCAGGTAGCTGTAGAGAGCAATAAGGTCTCCCTGAGCCTCCTTTTCTCCAAACTAAACAATCCCTGTTCCCTCGGCCACTTCTCATAAGACTCGTTCTCTAGACCGTTCGCCAACTTCAGTGCTCTTTGGGCACACTGCAGTGCCTCTGTCCCTCTTGAAGTGAGCGGCCCAAAACTGAACACCATGTTCGAGGTGCAGCTTCGCCAGTGCTGACATCTTAATGCTTGACGTCTACTGAAAATGGATGTGTTGTGCCTTAATATTAATTTCTTATGTGATTAATTCTCTTGGGGGAAGTGTAACTGTCTAGTACTTTTAAAACTCCTAAGACAGTGAGCTAAAGATTTTCAGCACAATTAACTGTTCTTCTTCACATCTTTGACTTGCAGCTTGCATGCTTTCTTTTCTTTCTATATGACCTTAGGAAAATAGAGTAAGGCATGTATTCCAGGATTCTAAGACCTAGGCATAGAGAATGAGCTAGAAGATCTGCAAATAGCAGTTGCAACAGGAAGACTGATGTGATGATGGGGGAGCAAAAGCTGCTAAAATAGTGGATTGTGCCTTTGTTTCACAGCTGGGGGTGCAGCTGTTAATTGGCAGTCAGTTAATAAACAGGTCTGTCCCTACCTACTCCGTGGTAAGAGGTGATACCCTAGTAGCCATGTCTGCATGATGGGTAAGCCTGCTAACATCTGCGTCATTTTGGATAGAACTATGAAGAAGACACTCCTCTGGTATTTTCAAAAAGGTTCTAGACAGGAGAAAGGCAAAGTTGGTGTTGTCATATCATGCAGGCTCTTGAGAAGAGAAGTGGCTGGTAATGATCTGTTGTATAACTGGCCAAAGGACAGATTCATGTAATTGCTGTAGAGGCTGTGAGTGTGGTGACAGAACTATTGTTTTTTCTGGTTAAGTATGGTCTGCGGGTGGGGGGGCTGTCTTCAAGCCCTGTCTGTTTCACCAGCTGGGCTGACTGATGCTTCCGAGATAGCATGCTTTTAAATGATGGAATTGGTAGCATAGACAAGTAAACATCTGGAAGTTTTGGTGCTAGATAGCAGTGGGATAGCTGGTTGGTAGCGATGACTGCAATGTGTGGTGACTGCCTGGTGTTCCTATTGAATGTAGCCTGCTGTATCTCAGTTGAGAAACGAGTGTTGGGATTAAAGGTGCGCTCGACAAAAAGTACTTCTGAACTCATGAGGTCTCTTTTTGGGATCATCCTGACACTAGCGGCAGAAACAAAGAATGTTTGAGAGGATGCGTTGCATGCTTTCATTGTCCTAGCGTATGGTAAACGTGAATAAGCAAGTTGGGAACTAAGAGGTTGCTTCTACAGAGGGAAGGTGCCTTTTCTTTACATGCTTTTCAGTTAATAAAGCAGCCATCAAGAATTATAGGGCAAGTGGTTAAAGTACATTTTTAAGTACAGAAATTTTACAAACATCTGCAAAGTGCCTTATGAAACCATACAGCTAAATAGAGGCCTGTAGTCTTAGTAATGTACTTTTGGTGATATACCATAATTATAAGAAGATTTTAAGATGTTGCAGTATTTATTTGGCAAATGAGTTACATGCTAGGTACTTGAATGCCCAGTTGATTCTTTGGAAAGCTACTGTGTGCAGTGATTTCCTAATCACATTGTGTTTCCACTTTGCATTTGGGAAGACAGTTAGATGTGTTCCTTGATTTCTTCTGTAAGTTCTTGCTTATGTGAACTTTCAACAGGTGTTAAAAATAATGGGTCTAAGTCCCGCATTGTGCTGCCTCTTCTAGAGGTGTTCATAGGCTTGAGGTGTTTTCTGGTTTGGCTTTTGGGTTTTTTTCCTCCCTGTTTAGGCTTTGGGGTTCCCACCTGAAGTATCCCAAGAAATGCAAATGAAGCTGGGTTTCAAAAGATAACATTGAACTAGTTTGTGATCGGGAATAAATAAAAATAAAATTTCTTTGCTGTCTTTCTACCTCTGAAAGCAGGTGAAGCAACCCATCTTCCACCTGTGAATGGCTCAGTTCAAGCAAAAAAGAAAATTGCAAAGCATTGCTTTCTTTGTGGCAAGAAAACTGGATTGGCAACCAGCTATGAGTGCAGGTAGGCCGACCGTATAACCAGCTGTTGTTTAAAACTGATAGCTGGGTTAACCAAAAGATTTTCTATGGTACATGGTATTGCTTAAGCACAGCAAATCAAAAGTCAACCCTTACAAAAGTTGCAGTTCTCAATTCAGCAAAACTCCGGAAATTTCAGGAATGTAGTACCTGTTCTGCTGTTGAGGTATATGTTCTTCCAGGAAAATCAAGAAATGCAAGGTATAAGAATGCAAAATATCAGGAAATATTACCAAAAAAATTATATTTTAATCTTGTGTGGGGAGAACTTGCTACAGATTCATGTTCTGCAAAGTTTCTTGACGATAATTACATCATTAACAACTCAAGGAAAAACTGGTTTTGTTAGTTTTCAGAGTATCTCCCTTAGATTTGGCTCTATTGCAAGACATCGGCACAGTTTGTGAATTTGTATGAGTTTATATTTGACAACTTTTTGATTTTTATGTGTGTTCTGTTTCTTGTGAGACTTCGGTCACCTTTGATCATCTAGAGCGTCTCAAAAGCAAAATACCAGAGTGGTGTCCCCCAAATCATGACTTGCAGACAGCACAGTGACACCTGGTACTTAGTAGTGATCGCTGGAAACTTAAAAACAAAACCAACAAAAAAACCCCACCAACAACAAAAAAAACCCCTGCTTTCTCTGTTGATCTTGGTTCTTGAAGTAGTTTCCCACAAGATACTCATTTCTCGGTATCATTTCCCATGAGCCAGCCAAGGTTGGGAACTGCTGCGCTTTGAGTGCTACATTTGAAGCTGATCTTGGTTTATGCCAATCACAACAAAAAGAATAAGACTTCTGCCATTGGGAAATTGTGTTGGAGAGTTTCAGGATGAGGAACTGCCTTCTTACTGACTCTTCAGTCACTGATTTTGAAACAGTTTTGGACCCTGAACACTTTCTGGCTAAGCAAATAGCTGCAAGCTCTTCTAGAAGTAACTAAGCAGCTTGCTCAAGGTTGAAAGTGAAGCACAGAAAAAGGGGGTAAAATCGCACATCTCCAAGAATAGCATTCCTTCTAGCTGTAAAGGGAGGAATCATATGACCTTTTACTAGAATGGAATATAAACCAAATAGAGAATACAGTTGTAGGAAGGAACTGGTGATTACAGGAACAAGAACGAAAAAAAAAAATTATTACCAGGCACGAAAAGCCTCAGGAACAGCTGCAGAGTTTGTTCCAAACCCAGATAGATACATAAATGGAGCATTATAGTCTAATGGTGAGACAGTAAGTTGGATGAGTAATGCTTAATCCATTTCAGGAGAATTCTAATTTTGAATGTTGTCGTCGTTTTACTGTCAAGAAGCAACTTTATCAAATAATCAGTCAACAGGACACTAGTAGCAGTCTCCATCTAAAGCACTTGTCCAGATCAGATACAATATCCAGAGTATGCTTCTCTCCTGTTATGAGTCTCAGCTGCTGAGCTGTCAAGTTTGAACGCAAAAATCATAACCTTAACTCATGAAAATTGCAACTGATACATGCAAGATGCGCCCTTCTCCAGTCACATAGAAAGTAGTTTTCCCTATAGTTAGTCTGTCTGATGTCTTTACAGCTGACTAAATCTGCATTTATTAATCTCAGATGACTAATTTGAGCTTATGCCAGGTAGTCTGTGCTGAACTATTTCATCATCTGTTTTGATGGTCTGAATGATGTGGTGGTTTTGAATTGAAATGCATTATGTGGATTTTGCCCAATGCCATTATTTTAGTTCCATGGTTTTGTCCTCTGAATTCTATCAGCTGATGTTGTGTGAGATCTTTAAAAAGAAATAAAATAAATCAAAGACCAGTAATTCTTAATCTATAAGATCCTGTGTGATCCTTGCTAGCTGGTTCCAGGAGTACTATCTTGCTTAATTTCCCAGCTGAAGAGACTGTTGGGTCAAAGCTGCAACATTCAGTTACAAAAATGTCAATTTGATTACTTCACCAGTTAATGTTATCAGTCAAGGATGGTTAGAATCCAGGCAGTTATGTCAAATAAACAAGACGTGATTAAGCCAAAGGGCTCCCAGCATGTCAGAGAGTTAAAAGCTTCTAAAAGCTTGTAACTTCTAATATTCTTGATTCTTCAGATGTGGAAACAACTTCTGTGCAACGCACCGCTATGCAGAGACTCACACCTGCACCTACGACTATAAGAGTGCAGGGCGAAGGTATTTGCAGGAGACCAATCCCGTCGTTAGTGCACCAAAGCTTCCCAAAATCTAACATGGTTGTGCTGCATGTGGCTGTTCTGCCATTGAAGAATTGTATCACATTGAGAGAAGCACTTGCTTAAACTGCATAATTTTGCCATGCTCTATATTTAAAGATTTGCCAAGTAACAAAAGCACATGAGGATGCATCCTATCGAAGAATGATGTGAACACTACTGCAGTTAAAGCTTTTCTTCTTTAGTGAATGAAAAGTTAAAGATAGTTTTTAAAAACTTACGTTATTGATTTAACTGTTACTGCACGTCTTGTGTTGTGTTTTATATTTGGAAAAGCTATTTCACTAGACAAGTCTTTAAAAGATGCACTTTACTAACTTTATTTACTGTATAACCAGACTTGAGGGGGTGTCGTAATGAGGGTGTCATGTAATGTCTTCTGTACTCTTGCGTTTTTTGTCCATTGCGTGGTATGTTCTAAGTTATTTCACTAGAAAGATCCTTCTCCCTGTCCTTTCTTCAAACAGCCTATTTTGAGATTAAGGGGGTAGTGTGTTCCACGCCTCTGTTCCATTCAGATTGGTATTCATACACTGTGTACCCATTCTGAAAATTACATATTGTGTTAATCACATTTTCTTAAAATAATACTGTTTATATGACAAGTTTGTTTTTAAATAGAAAATTCCCCCTTTGTTGCCATTAAATATAAGGAACAACTTATTTTAACTTTTCTTGAAATCCTAGATTTTTTTAAGACTTCACAACTTGGTTTGTTAAGATGTTGAATGCTGTTACTGGAAGAAATTCTAATAAATATTAAATTTTATTCTGGTTTATGCTCTTGTAAATGCACAAAATCTCTTCATATTTTGCAGCATGCTCTTAAATTAAAACTTGGGCGTTGTTATTGGGGGGTGGCTTGTTGGTGGGTTTTGTTTTTAAGAAGCACCGATTCACCTGTTCCTCCTGAAATTGGTGGGAAAACTCCTACCAGCTTCATTAGGAGCAGTGTGACCAACGCTGTGTGCTTTAAATAAGCCTTCTGAGGTCTTACAGATGTACTAGCAAAGGCAGATGGGTGTTCAATGAATGGCATATATTAACCTGCAGCCTTTCTCCCCTCCAGCTCGTACTGTACAAAGGCAGTTCAGTAATTTTGAGACGCCTCTCATGAGTGTGCAGCTACTGCAGAAAGTGATGTTGGAGGAATACACCTAATGAAGGCCTTTGTTTTTTCATTCACTTGGTGTGTCTGAAATCTGTTTATAGGCTTATGTTGCTTGAGGTGTTCTAGTATAAACAGATTAATAAAATCCTACATCAGACCACCAAAACAGCAAAAAAACCAAACCCTCCACGCTGGATCTAGACAGTGGAATGTAGTCATCCCTTTCTTGCCAAGTCTTCAGCTACTTAGTTGGTTGTGGTATTAAAATGTTCTATGCTGCATTCCAGACGAACAGTAGCAGCTGATGAGCAAGGCAATCAAAAGTTGGGCCAGGAGAGAAAAAAAAAAAAAAAAAGAGGATCACTGAAAGGGAGAGAAGTAACCTGAAGAATTCTCATCCTTGGAGGAAATCCATTTCATGTAGTCCACCTGCAATTTCTTGAACCTTCTGGAATTTTCAGAGTGATCTCAGAAAAATTCCAAAATCATTCTTCTGGGCAGTGATAAGGTAAAAAAGTAGTTTTGTGTGTATGTGACCTCTGGGTTTATTCTTGGTGGACAAAGTTGCACCTAGTATGAAGATCATGTTGTTACTGAGCAGTGCTAGGTACTGTGAACATGCCTGTAGTTCTTATTTCACCTCCAGCATATGATAATATTTGATGCCAAAGGAAAAGAATAAGGAACAAGGCAAATGTACTACTGTTTTCCCAACAATTGTTTGTAGCGCAGCAGCTTTTAAGACAGAGGTATTGGTCTTTGTAGGTACAGTAGAGGTTTGGAAAGAAGTGGAATTAAAATAATATTGGCTGTCACCACTTAATCTAATTCTTCTAAGTATGATTGTCAGGAAATTATTTTGCAGTGCGTTAGAATGGCTGACTCGAATTTTAGTAAGACTGGATAACTGAAATGTGTGGCAGGAAGTCTCTTGAGTCAGATCTCAGTTGTGACTTTCCCCTTCTGCATATGCATAATGAAGTGCACAATGCTGTTCAGAAAATGCAGTGTAGTAATAATTAATTTCCATGTGTATGGCTTCTCATAATTTTTATTATACCTCATTTTGATTACACTTAATACAGACATTTTTTGTGCAGAACTCTGATTTTGTTCTTATCTCCCATACTCTGTTACAGGCACTCTTATTTTCAACCAGTAGTACAGCCCTAAGAGCACTTAAATTTGAAATTAACTCTTGTAGTTGCTAATTTGTATGCTATTGGGTTTTACCAAATCCTGTGTTAGACTGTGCTGTGGATTAATTACTGTT